>NC_053026.1:651673617-652027970 GCF_003073215.2 Triticum urartu
CTATGATCAAGTCTATCTATGAATAATATTTGAATCTTCTCTGAATTCTTTTATGTATGATTGGTTATCTTTGCAAGTCTCTTCGAATTATCAGTTTGGTTTGGCCTACTAGATTGATCTTTCTTGCAATGGGAGAAGTGCTTGGCTTTGGGTTCAATCTTGCGGTGTCCTTTCCCAGTGACAGTAGGGGCAGCAAGGCACGTATTGTATTGTTGCCATCGAGGATAACAAGATGGGGTTTTCTTCATATTGCATGAGTCTATCCCTCTACATCATGTCATCTTGCTTAAGGCATTACTCTGTTTTTAACTTAATACTCTAGATGCATGCTGGATAGCGGTCGATGAGTGGAGTAATAGTAGTAGATGCAGGCAGGAGTCGGTCTACTTGTCTCGGACGTGATGCCTATATACATGATCATACCTAGATATTCTCATAACTATGCTCAATTCTGTCAATTGCTCAACAGTAATTTGTTCACCCACTGTAGAATACTTATGCTCTCGAGAGAAGCCACTACTGAAACCTATGCCCCCCGGGTCTATCTTTATCATATTAATCTCCTACTACTTAGTTATTTCCTTTGATATTTACTTTTCCTTTATTTTACTTTGCATCTTTATCATAAAAATACCAAAAATATTATCTTATCATATCTATCAGATCTCACTCTCGTAAGTGGCCTTATAGGGACTGACAAACCCTATTTGCGTTGGTTGCAAGGATTTATTTGTTTTGTGCAGGTACGAGGGACTCGCGCATAGCCTCCTACTGGATTGATACCTTGGTTCTCAAAAACTGAGGGAAATACTTACGCTACTTTGCTGCATCATCCCTTCCTCTTCGGGGAAAACCAACGCAGTGCTCAAGAGGTAGCAAGAAGGATTTCTGGCACCGTTGCCGGGGAGGTCTACGCAAAAGACAACATACCAAGTACCCATCACATACCCTTATCTCCCGCATTACATAATTTGCCATTTGCTTCTCGTTTTCCTCTCCCCCCCACTTCACCCTTGCCGTTTTATTCGCCCTCTCTCTCTATCCTCCCTCTCTTTCTCTATTTGCCTCCTTTTGACCGCTTGCTTTTTGTTTGCTTGTGTGTTAGTTTGCTTGCTCGTCATGATGGCTCAAGATAATACTAAATTGTGTGACTTCACCAATGCCAACAACAATGATTTTATTAGCACTCTGATTGCTCCTCTTACCGATGCTGAATCTTGTGAAATTAATACTGCTTTGCTGAATCTTGTCATGAAAGATCCGTTTTCCGGCCTTCCTAGTGAAGATGCCGCTACCCATCTAAATAGCTTCATTTATTTGTGTGACATGCAAAAGAAGAAAGATGTGGATAATGATATTGTTAAATTGAAGCTATTTCCTTTTTCGCTTAGAGATCGTGCTAAAGCTTGGTTTTCGTCTTTGCCTAAAAATAGTATTGATTCATGGAACAAGTGCAAAGATGCTTTTATCTCTAAGTATTTTCCTCCCGCTAAGATCATCTCTCTTAGAAACAATATTATGAATTTTAAGCAACTTGATCATGAACATGTTGCACAAGCTTGGGAGAGAATGAAATTAATGATACGTAATTGCCCTACTCATGGTTTAAATTTGTGGATGATTATACAAAAAATTTATGCTGGATTAAATTTTGCTTCTAGAAATCTTTTAGATTCGGCCGCGGGAGGCACTTTTATGGAAATCACTTTAGGAGAAGCTACTAAACTCCTAGATGATATTATGGTTAATTATTCTCAATGGCATACTGAAAGATCTACTAATAAAAAGGTGCATGCGATAGAAGAAATTAATGTTTTGAGTGCAAAGATGGATGAACTTATGAAATTATTTTCTAATAAGAGTGTTTCTTCTGATCCTAATGATATGCCCTTGACTACTTTGATTGAGAATAATAATGAATCTATGGATGTGAATTTTGTTCGTAGGAACAATTTTGGTAACAACGCGTATAGAGGAAATTTTAATTCTAGGCCTTATCCTAGAAATCCCTCTAATAATTATGGTAATTCCTACAACAATTCCTATGGAAATTATAATAAGATGCCCTCTGATTTTGAATATAATATTAAAGAATTTATTACTCCACAAAAGAATTTTAATGCTATGATTGAAGAAAAATTGCTTAAGATTGATGATTTGGCTAGGAACGTTGATAGAATTTCTCTTGATGTTGATTCTTTGAAACTTAGATCTATTCCACCTAAGCATGATATCAATGAGTCTCTCAAAGCCATGAGAATTTCCATTGATGAGTGCAAAGAAAGAACCGCTAGGATGCGTGCTAAAAAAGATGCCTTTATAAGAGCGTGTTCTTTTAGTTCCTATGAAAATAAAGATGAAGATATAAAAGTTATTGATGTGTCCCCTATTAAATCTTTCTTTTGCAATATGAATCTTGATAATGATGGGACTGAATATGATCCACCTTTACCTAGAAGGCGTTCCAAGAATTCGGAATTTGTTGATCTTGATGCTAAATTTGATAAAAGTGGGATTGAAGAAATTAAAACCCTAGATGTTGCTAAACCCACTATTATGGATTTCAAGGAATTTAACTATGAAAATTGCTCTTTGATTGATTGTATTTCCTTGTTGCAATCCGTGCTAAATTCTCCTCACGCTTATAGTCAAAATAAAGCGTTAACTAAACGTATCGTTGATGCCTTGATGCAATCTTATGAAGAAAAACTTGAATTGGAAGTTTCTATCCCTAGAAAAATCTATGATGAGTGGGAACCAACTATTAATATTAAAATTGAAGATCCTGAATGCTATGCTTTATGTGATTTGGGTGCAAGTGTTTCCACGATTCCAAAGACTTTGTGTGATTTGTTAGGTTTCCGTGATTTTGATGATTGCTCTCTAAACTTGCACCTTGCGGATTCCACTATTAAGAAACCTATGGGAAGAATTAATGATGTTCTTATTGTTTAAAATATGAATTATGTGCCCATATATTTTATTGTTCTTGACATAGATTGCAATCCTTCATGTCCTATTATTCTTGGTAGACCTTTCCTTAGAACGATTGGTGCAATTATTGATATGAAGGAAGGAAATATTAGATTCCAATTTCCATTAAGGAAAGTCATGGAACACTTTGCTAGAAACAAAATTAAATTACCTTATGAATCTATTATGAGAGCCACTTATGGATTTCCTACCAAAGATGGCAATACCTAGATCTATTCTTGCTTGTTATGCCTAGCTAGGGGCGTTAAACGATAGCACTTGTTGGGAGGCAACCCAATTTTATTTTTATTCCTTGCTTTTTTTCTCCTGTTTAGTAATAAATAATTTATCTAGCCTCTGTTTTGGTTGTGTTTTTTGTGTTTAATTAGTGTTTGTTCCAAGTAGAACCGTTGGGAAGACTTGGGGAAAGTCTTGTGACACTTGCTGTAAAAAACAGAAACTTTAGCGCCCACGAGAACTGCTGTCATTTTTATTTGTAAAGTCCTATTTAGTTAATACTTTTTTGCATATGATTACTAGATAAATTCCTCACGTCCAGCAATTTATTTTCGAATTTTTGGGATTCCAGATCTTGCGCTAGCTACAGATTACTACAGACCGTTCTGTTTTTGACAGATTCTGTTTTTCGTGTGTTGTTTGCTTATTTTGATGAATCTATGGCTAGTAAAATACTTTATAAACCATAGAGAAGCTGGAATACAGTAGGTATAACACCAATATAAATAAAGAATGAGTTCATTACAGTACCTTGAAGTGGTCTTTTATTTTCTTTCGCTAACGGAGCTCACGAGATTTTCTACTTTAAGTTTTGTGTTGTGAAGTTTTCAAGTTTTGGGTAAAGATTTGATGGATTATGGAACAAGGAGTGGCAAGAGCCTAAGATTGGGGATGCCCATGGCACCCCCAAGATAATCTAAGGGCACCTAAAATCCAAAGCTTGGGGATGCCCCGGAAGGCATCCCCTCTTTCGTCTACTTCTATCGGTAACTTTACTTGGAGCTATATTTTTATTCACCACATGATATGTGTTTTGCTTGGAGCGTCTTGTATGATTTGATTCTTTAATTTTTAGTTTACCACAATCATCCTTGCTGTACACACCTTTTGAGAGAGCCATACATGATTTGGAATTTGTTAGAATACTCTATGTGCTTCGCTTATAGCTTTTGAGTTATATAGTTTTGCTCTAGTACTTCACTTATATCTTTTAGAGCACGGTGGTGGATTTGTTTTATAGAAACTATTGATCTCTCATGCTTCACTTAGATTATTTTGAGAGTCTTAAATAGCATGGTAATTTTCTTAAACTCTTAATATGCTTGGTATACAAGATTAATAATAAATCTTTCTTATGAGTGTGTTGAATACTATGAGAAGTTTGATACTTGATAATTGTTTTGAGATATAAAGATGGTGATATTAAAGTTTTGCTAGTTGAGTAGTTGTGAATTTGAGAAATACTTGTGTTAAAGTTTGTGATTCCCGTAGCATGCACGTATGGTGAACCGTTATGTGGTGAAGATGGAGCATAGCCAGACTATATGATTTTGTAGGGATAACTTACTTTGGCCATGTTATTTTGAGAAGACATAATTGCTTTGTTAGTATGCTTGAAGTATTATTATTTTTATGTCAATATTAAACTTTTGTCTTGAATCTTTCGGATCTGAATATTCATACCACAATTAAGAAGAATTACATTAATTATGCCAAGTAGCACTCCGCATCAAAAATTCTGTTTTTATCATTTACCTACTCGAGGACGAGCAGGAATTAAGCTTGGGGATGCTTGATACGTCTCCAACGTATCTATAATTTTTGATTGCTCCATGCTATAATATCTACTGTTTTGGACATTATTGGGCTTTATTTTCCACTTTTATATTATTTTTGGGACTAACCTATTAACCGGAGGCCCAGCCCAGAATTGTTGTTTTTTGCCTGTTTTAGAGTTTCGAAGAAAAGGAATATCAAACGGAGTCCAAACGGAATGAAACCTTCGGGAACGTGATTTTCTCAACGAACAAGACCAGAGAGACTTGGACCCTACGTCAAGAAAGAAAAGAGGAGGCCACGAGGTAGGGGGCGCGCCCACCCCCCAGGCGCGCCCTCCACCCTCGTGGGCCCCCTGTTGCTCCACCGACGTACTCCTTCCTCCTATATATACCTACGTACCCCCAAACGATCAGATACGGAGCCAAAAACCTAATTCCACCGCCGTAACTTTCTGTATCCACGAGATCCCATCTTGGGGCCTGTTCCAGAGCTCCGTCGGAGGGGGCATCGATCACGGAGGGCTTCTACATCAACACCATAGCCCCTCCGATGAAGTGTGAGTAGTTTACCTCAGAACTACGGGTCCATAGTTAGTAGCTAGATGGCTTCTTCTCTCTTTTTGGATCTCAATACAATGTTCTCCCCCTCTCTTGTGGAGAACTATTCGATGTAATCTTCTTTTTGCAGTGTGTTTGTTGAGACCGATGAATTGTGGGTTTATGATCAAGTCTATCTATGAATAATATTTGAATCTTCTCTGAATTCTTTTATGTATGATTGGTTATCTTTGCAAGTCTCTTCGAATTATCAGTTTGGTTTGGCCTACTAGATTGATCTTTCTTGCAATGGGAGAAGTGCTTAGCTTTGGGTTCAATCTTGCAGTGTCCTTTCCCAGTGACAGTAAGGGCAGCAAGGCACGTATTGTATTGTTGCCATCGAGGATAACAAGATGGGGTTTTCTTCATATTGCATGAGTCTATCCCTCTACATCATGTCATCTTGCTTGAGGCGTTACTCTGTTTTTAACTTAATACTCTAGATGCATGCTGGATAGCGGTCGATGAGTGGAGTAATAGTAGTAGATGCAGGCAGGAGTCGGTCTACTTGTCTCGGACGTGATGCCTATATACATGATCATACCTAGATATTCTCATAACTATGCTCAATTCTGTCAATTGCTCAATAGTAATTTGTTCACCCACCGTAGAATACTTATGCTCACGAGAGAAGCCACTAGTGAAACCTATGGCCCCCGGGTCTATCTTTATCATATTAATCTCCTACTACTTAGTTATTTCCTTTGCTATTTACTTTGCCTTTATTTTACTTTGCATCTTTATCATAAAAATACCAAAAATATTATCTTATCATATCTATCAAATATCACTCCCGTAAGTGGCCTTATAGGGACTGGCAACCCCTATTTGCGTTGGTTGCGAGGATTTATTTGTTTTGTGCAGGTACGAGGGACTCGCACGTAGCCTCCTACTGGATTGATACCTTGGTTCTCAAAAATTTAGGGAAATACTTACGCTACTTTGTTTCATCATCTCTTCCTCTTCGGGGAAAACCAACGCAGTGCTCAAGAGGTAGCAATGCACTAGAGCTATAAGTGTATGAAAGCTCAAACTGAAACTAAGTGGGTGTGCATCCAACTTGCTTGCTCATGAAGACCTCGGGCGTTTGAGGAAGCCCATCATCGGAATGTACAAGCCAAGTTCTATAATGAAAATTCCCACTAGTATATGAAAGTGATAACTCAAGAGACTCTCTATATGAAGAACATGGTGCTATTCTGAAGCACAAGTGTGGTAAAAGGATATAACATTGCCCCTTCTCTCTTTTTCTCTTTTTTTTGCTTTTTTTGGTGGGCTTCTTTGGCCTTTTTTTATTTGGGCTTCTTTGGCCTCTTTTATTTATTTTTAAAGTCCGGAGTCTCATCCCGACTTGTGGGGGAATCATAGTCTCCATCATCCTTTCCTCACTGGGGCAATGCTCTAATAAAGATGATCATCACACTTTTATTTACTTACAACTCAATATTACAACTCGATATCTAGAACAAAGATATGACTCTATATGAATGCCTCCGGCGGTATACCGGGTTGTGCAATGATCTAGCGTAGCAATGACATCAAAAAACGGACAAGCCATGAAAACATCATGGTAGCTATCTTACGATCATGCAAAGCAATATGACAATGAATGTTCAAGTCATGTATATGATGATGATGGAAGTTGCATGGCAATATATCTTGGAATGGCTATGGAAATGCAATGATAGGTAGGTATGGTGGCTGTTTTGAGGAAGGTATATGGTGGGTTTAAGGTACCGGCGAAAGTTGCACGGTACTAGAGAGGCTAGCAATGGTGGAAGGGTGAGAGTGCGTATAATCCATGGACTCAACATTAGTCATAAAGAACTCACATACTTATTGCAAAAATCTATTAGTCATCAAAACAAAGTACTAGGCGCATGCTCCTAGGGGGATAGATTGGTAGGAAAAGACCATCGCTCGTCCCCGACCACCACTCATAAGGAAGACAATCAATAAATAAATCATGCTCCGACTTCATCACATAACGGTTCGCCATACGTGCATGCTACGGGAATCACAAAGCTCAACACAAGTATTTCTACTAATCCACAACTACCCACTAGCATGACTCTAATATCACCATCTTTATATCACAAAACTATTTGCAAGGAATCAAACATATCATATTCAGTGATCTACAAGTTTTATGTAGGATTTTATGACTAACCATGTGAATGACCAATTCATGTCATCTCTCTAAATAGATATAAGTGAAGCAAGAGAGTCTAATTCTTTCTACAAAAGATATGCCCATGCTCTAACAAATATAAGTGAAGCAAAAGAGCATTCTACAAATGGTGGTTTTCTATGTAAAGAGAAACAGGCAATCCAAACTTCAAATGATATAAGTGAAGTGCATGAAGCATTCTAAAAAGCCATACTCAAAAGATACAAGTGAAGTGCATAGAGCATTCTATAAATCAACCAAGGACTATCTCATACCAGCATGGTGCATAAAATAAAAATGAAAACTAAATGCAAAAGACGCTCCAAGATTGCACATATCGCATGAACGAAATGAATCCGAAAACATACCGATACTTGTTCAAGAAAGAGGGGATGCCTTCCGAGGCATCCCCAAGCTTAGACGCTTGAGTCTCCTTGAATATTTACTTGGGGTGCCTCATGCATCCCCAATCTTGAGCTCTTGCCTCTCTTCCTTCTTCTCACATCGAGACCTTCTCGATCATCGAACACTTCATCCACACAAAACTTCAACAGAAAACTCGATAAGATCAGTTAGTATAATAAAGCAAATCACTTCTCTAAGTACTATTGCAAACCAATTCATATTTTGTTTTTGCATTGTGTCTACTGTAATATAACTTTTTCATGGCTTAATCCACCGATATAAATTGATAGTTTCATCAAAACAAGCAAACTATGCATCAAAAACAGAATCTGTCTAAAACAGAACAGTCTATAATAATCTGAACATTCACCATACCTCTGGTACTCCAAAAATTCTACCAACATTAGAAAAAATAAACCATTTGTATAGAAAGACAGTGCAAAAATAATCAGAACCATTTAACTTTCCAGTAAAAAATGTAAAATCGCGCATTACAGCCAAAATTTCTGTCCTGCACCGCAAAAACCAACAAGCATTGTAAACATCCTAAAGGCAAATCTTGGCACATTATTTTTATAATACAATGGAATTGTACAAGGGGATAATTATTTTTGTTGAGAATTTTCTGTAATCAAGATTCACAAAGTTTCCGTGAGCATGAACAAAGTTCAAGGCTAGCTCCCACTTCAACAATGCTTGTCTCTCTCACTTTCGCTTTTCTTTTTGAAAATGTTTTGGGTTCCCCTCTTTATTTTTGTTGTTTTTAAACTATATGAAAGCACTCAACCGAAATAAATGACTCTCTAAAACTTCCGGGTTGTCTCCCTGGCAGCGCTTTCTTTAAAGCCATTAAGCTAGGCATATAGTGCTCAAGTAATGGATCCACCCGGATCCCAAGGTATATCAAAGCCAATTTTAATTAGCAATGATTTGTAATTTAGTAGTGAGCACAAAGCAACATATATCATGTAATTATGAAGTCTAACTCTCTTCCTATGCATCGGCATGTCATAAAAGAACAATTCATGCACACATAGTAAAGGCCAATGCATAGTATAAACAGTTTCTTGCAATTTTATTGTGTTGGAAACATAGAGAGGTGGAGATATAGTTCCTCTCTCATAATAATTGCAAGTAGGAGCAGCAAGCACATGCATATTATATTCATCAAAATTATCATGTGTAACGGTAAAAGGCAACCCATCAATATAATCCTTAATAAGTGCAAACTTCTCCGATATAGTGTAGTTGGGAGAATTCAAAAAGATAATAGGACTATCATGCGTGGGTGCAATAGCAACAATTTCATGTTTAACATAAGGAACTATAGCAAGTTCATCTCCATAAGCATAATTCATATTGGTATCTTGGCCACAGCATAGCAAGCATCATCAAAAAGGTATATCTCAAAAGAATCAACGAGATCATAGCAATTATCATAGCATTCATCCTTCGGTAAGCATGAAGGGAAATTAAACAATGTATGAGTTGAAGAGTTACTCTCATTAGAAGGTGGGCACGGGTGATCAATCCGCTCTTCCTCCTTTTGTTCTTCGCTCTCCTCCTCATCTTTTCCATCCAATGAGCTCACAGTTTCATCAATTTCTTCTTCCATAGATTCCTGCAAAATATTAGTCTCTTCTGGGACAGCGAAGACTTTCTCAATAAACGCATAAATATCGGAATTGTATTCATAATTCTCATAACAATATTTAAGGATAGCTAAATTTTCAGTTCTGTAGACAGCATCATAAAGATTTTCATATTCTTTGAACATAGATTCAATTTCATAAGCACCCATAAAAGCAACAAATTCTTCTATTTGTTCCACATTATAATAGTCATATATACCTCTAGCATAAGAAGCCAAAGTTTCATTATCATTAAATTTGCATAAAAAGGGAAGGTGTGGAGCCTTCATCCTAGAGCAACAAGTATAATCATATCTCAAGCATAGTTGCCTAGCATACCATTTCAACATATAAATTTGATCCCATAATAGTTTCCCCTTTTGAGTCAAGCGATAATCCCTAAAGTATTCACGTTGAACCAACGTGTCTCCCATTACCAAATTGAATGGGGTTTTCTCTGGATTATCAAAGTAGTACATAATATCTGTCACATAACGAGCATCGAGGGTTTTAGGAGGCTCCTCATCTCCATGAGCAGCAAGTACACCTATTTTTTGTGGTATTTCATGTTCCATATCCATAACTAAAGTTAAAGAACAACTAAGAACAGCAAATAAAAATTGCTTAGTGATAAAGCAAACAAGCACACACGAGAATATTCACCCCACACTATGGCTCCCCGGCAACGGCGCCAGAAAAAGGTCTTGATAACCCACAAGTATAGGGGATCGCAACAGTTTTCGATAAGTAAGAGTGTCGAACCCAACGAGGAGCTAAATGCAGAACAAATATTCCCTCAAGTTCTATCGACCACCGATACAACTCTACGCACGCTTGACGTTCGCTTTACCTAGAACAAGTATGAAACTAGAAGTACTTTGTAGGTGTTTTTGGATAGGTTTGCAAGATAATAAAGAGCATGTAAATAAAAGGCAGGGGCTGTTTAGATAAAGACACAACTAAAATAGTTTTAGTAGAGAGCTTTTTGTTACGAGAAAGTTATTTGTCCCTAGGCAACCGATAACTAGACCGGTAATCATTATTGCAACTTTATATGAGGGAGAGGCATAAGCTAACATACTTTCTCTACTTGGATCATATGCACTTATGATTGGAACTCTAGCAAGCATCCGCAACTACTAAAGATCATTAAGGTAAAACCCAACCATAGCATTAAAGTATCAAGTCCTCTTTATGCCATACGCAAACAACCTACTTACTCGGGTATGTGCTTCTGTCACTCACGCCACCCACCATAAGAAAATCATGAACATATTGCAAACCCTACAGAGGGAATCCCTCACGCTTGCACGACACGGAGAGCACCATAGGACAGCACCAATAATAAAACATGCAACTCAAACCAATCACGATCATCAATTAACCCATAGGACAAAACGGATCTACTCAAACATCATAGGATAGCCATACATCATTGGGAAATAATATATAGCGTTGAGCACCATGTTTAAGTAGAGATTACAGTGGGTAAGAGAGGGGTTATACCACTGCATAGAGGGGGGAAGAGTTGGTGATGATGGCGGTGAAGTTGTTGGTGAAGATTGTGGTGATGATGATGGCCCCCGGTGGCACTCCGGCGCCACCGGAAGCGAGGGGGAGAGACCCCCCCCCTTCTTCTTCTTGCTTGACCTCCTCCCTAGATGGGAGAAGGGTTTGCCATCTGGTCCTTGGCCTCCATGACGTGCGAGGGGCGAGATCCCTTCCGGGATTGGATATGTCTCTCTGTTTCTGCGTTCTCAGATTCTTCCCTTTCACCGTTTCTTATATTCCCGGAAATCCGTAACTCCGATTGGGCTGAAATTTTAACACGATCTATATCCGGATATTAGCTTTCTTGCATCGAAAGAAGGGCATAAACTGCCTTATGGGGTGGCCACGAGGGTCAGGGGCGCGCCCAGGGGGTAGGGCGCGCCCCCTTCCTCGTGCCTCCCTCGGGTACCATCTCGCGTGGATTTTTCTTCCCAAAAATCATATATATTCCAAAAAAATCTCCGTCAGTTTTTATCCCGTTTGGACTCCGTTTGATATGGATATTCTACGAAACAAAAAACTTGCAACAAATAGGAACTGGCACTGGGCACTGGATCAATATGTTAGTCCCAAAAATAGTATAAAAAGTTGCCAAAAGTATATGAAAGTTGTAGAATATTGGCATGGAACAATCAAAAATTATAGATACGACGGAGTATCATGGACCCTCGTGGTCAGGTGCTCGCTCCCCCTGTTGTGTTCTCAGTGCCAGATATTCTCAAATATTCCAGAAAAAATCATATTAAATTGGCAGGGCATTTGGAGAACTTCTATTTTCGGGGTATTTTTATATTGCACGGATAATTCAGAAAGCAGACAGAAATTACTATTTTTGCTTTATTTAATATAAATAACAGAAAGTAAAAATAGGGTACAGAGAGTTGTGTTTTCTAAATTCATCCATCTCATGCTCATCAAAGGGAATGCACTAACAAGGTTGATCATGTCTTGTTAACAAAGTCATTCTGAGTAACATGGAACCGGAGAATTTTCGAATAACACTAGGTTACCTCAACGGGGATATGCACATCCCCAACAATAACAATATCATATTTCTTCTTGACAGTAGGAAGAGGAAATTCAAAACCTCCAAAAATAATCGATGGAATTTTTCCAATAGAGTTTATACTATGAACTTGAGGTTGTTTCCTCGGAAAGTGTACCGTATGCTCATTACCATTAACATGAAAAGTGACATTGCCCTTGTTGCAATCAATAACAGCCCCTGCAGTATTCAAAAAAGGTCTTCCAAGAATAATAGACATACTATCGTCCTCGGGAATATCAAGAATAACAAAGTCCGTTAAAATAGTAATGTTTGCAACCACAATAGGCACATCCTCACAAATACCGACAGGTATAACAGTTGATTTATCAGCCATTTGCAAAGATATTTCAGTAGGTGTCAACTTATTCAAATCAAGTCTATGATATAAAGAGAGAGGCATAACACTAACACCGGCTCCAAGATCACATAAAGCAGTTTTAACATAGTTTATTTCAATGGAGCATGGTATAGTTGGTACTCCTGGATCTCCTAGCTTCTTAGGTATTCCACCCTTAAAAGTATAATTAGAAAGCATGGTGGAAATTTCAGCTTCCGGTATCTTTCTTTTATTAGTAACAATATCTTTCATGTACTTAGCATAAGGATTCAGTTTAAGCATATCAGTCAAACGCATACGCAAAAAGATAGGTCTAATCATTTCAGCAAAGCGCTCAAAATCCTCATCATTCTTTTTCTTGGATGGCTTAGGAGGAAAAGGCATGGGTTTCTCAATCCAAGGCTCTCTTTCCTTACCGTGTTTCCTAGCAACAAAGTCTCTTTTATCATATCGTTGATTCTTTGATTGTGGGTTATCAAGATCAACAACAGGTTCAATCTCTACATCATTGTCATTACTAGGTTGAGCATCAACATGAACATCATTATTAAAATTATCACTAGTTTCATGTTCATTACCAGATTGTGTTTCAGCATCAGAAATAGAGATATCATTGGGATTCTCAGGTGTGTCAATAACAGGTTCACTAGAAGCATGCAAAGTCCTATCATTTTTCTTTTTCTTCCTCTTAGAAGGACTAGGTGCATCAATGTCATTTCTCTGAGAATCTTGCTCAATTCTCTTAGGATGGCCCTCAGGATACAAAGGTTCCTGGGTCATTTTACCACCTCTACTCATAACTCTAACAACATTATCATTTTTCTTACTATTTAATTCATTGAGCAAATCATTATGAGCTTTAAGTACTTGTTCTACTTGAGTGGTAACCATAGAAGCATGTTTACTAATGAGTTTAAGTTCACCTTTAACTCTAGACATATAATCACCCAAGTGTTCAATCATATAAGCATTTTGTTTCAATTGTCTACCAAAATAAGCATTGAAGTCTTCTTGCCTAACCATAAAGCTATCAAACTCATCCAAACATTGGCTAGCAAACTTAGTAGGAGGGATTTCAGCTTTATCATATCTATAGAGAGAATTTACCTTTATCTACCTGTGTCGGGTTATCAAGACCATGTGTTTCTTCAATAGGTGATGGATTAAAACTATATATTTCTTCAACATGCGGTAAATTAAGACCATGTATTTCTTCAATCGGAGGTAAATTTTTAACATCTTCAGCTTTAATGCCCTTTTCTTTCATAGATTTATTTACCTCTTGCATATCTTCAGCACTGAGAAATAGAACACCCCTTTTCTTCAAAGTTGGTTTAGGAATAGGCTCAAGAGTTGGCTCAGGAGTTGGCTCAGGAAGTGTCCAATTATTTTCATTTGTCAACATATTATTCAATAGAATTTCAGCTTCATCCGGTGTTCTTTCCCTGAAAACAGAACCAGCACTACTATCCAGGTGGTCTCTGGAAGCATCGGTTAGTCTATTATAAAAGATATCGAGTATTTCATTTTTCTTAAGAGGATGAACAGGCAAAGCATTAAGTAATTGGAGAAGCCTCCCCCAAGCTTATGGGAAACTCTCTTCTTCAATTTGCACAAAATTATATATATCCCTTAAGGCAGCTGTGGTAGCCTGAGTTTTGCCCTTTCTTATTTGCTTGATTTTTCATTTGAATTTTTTTGAAACTTGGAGTTCTTGAATCTTTTCATATGGACTTAAACACTTGGGCATCCTTGGATTTCACCCAAGTGCTTCACTTCCCTCCTAAATCATCATTTCACCTCTGACCCACCCCAAAATAATCTTTGGAATATTTTTCTTAAATGAAATATATTCATTTTCTCTCAAAAACCCTAAGCCAGATCTGTTTGCTTCAAAGCAACCCCAATTTTTATGGCTCAGAAAAATCTGAGAAAATTCACAAATATTTTGTGAACCCTAGGGCACCTTCCTGAGCAAAAATATTTCATCACTTTTTGGAATATTTTTGCTACAGAAAATCTTTTCTGTTCTGGACAGAAATGGTGGTTTCTATAGCAACTACCATCTTACTTGCTCCTTTTGACCTGAACTTTCTTGTGCATCTTTACCTTAGTAACTTATCACTAGCCTCCAAAGCACAGCTTCAAACTCCAAGCCATTTGACCACAGTAACATCACAAAGTTACTGACCAGAAACTTACTTGGTGTATGAAAACTTCTCTACTGCACCTGGATCCAAACCAAATCATGGTAACACTCAAAACTACTACGAACAACATGCCAGACATTGAGTTTATGCTTAGATCGACCTGATGTCATAGTTCACGCAGTGACCACGTTCGTCCAGGCATGCTGGCATGCAGCGGACACGCTCTGCGACGCACCCGAGCCTCTGTTGCTCGCGTGCTCGCTTCCCCGCCTACCCAACCATGCCAAACCTCGCCACCATCATCGTCTCAACGTCCTTAACTCCTCCCTGGTACTCGCCGACGCCGGAGCTCGCCGACGTGAGCACGGGCAAGGTCCGGCCAGCCCAACAGTGCGGAGCGCACTGTGCTCGTCTCCGCCCACCCATAGTGGTCGCGTGACCTCCGTCGCCTTCTCGCCCTCTCTCTAACGCCACTCTTCGCCGGGCGCCGTGGACAGGTGTCCACCGGCGGAGCCCGAAGCACCATCCAGCCCTCACACACAACCCATGATCGAGTAGGAGAATGGAGCCCGGCCAGGCAGGCCTCGGGCCGCCGTCCCCAAGCTCGAGCCCGCCGGCGGTCCCCTCTGGTCACCGCAGTAGCTCCAGCCCCTCCCAGGCCTGGGCGACCCCTCCAGGGCCTCTGCCTCTCTCCGGTGAGGCCATCTCACCCGCTTGGCGCCCTTGGAGTGGCCTCTGCTCGCTGTCTTCCTCAACTCCGACGACCACCACGTTCTGCCTCCGCTTGCGAGGTCGATTCCGACACCGTCCGACCGCCCCTGGCTACGCTGCGAGTATGGGCAGGTGCGCCTCAACCCCCTCTTGCCATCCCTCCCTCTCGTCTGGACCAAGGAGCCCTCGTCGCCGGTGAGAGCTCCGGCGAAGCCGCGGCCCCCTCTGCTTTCTCCCTCTTCCCCCACCTGACTAGCGGGGCCCGCTAGTCAGCCACTTTGTACCCGTGCGAAGCGGTACGAGTGGTGGCGCCCCTGGGCTTTATGCCTTCGACGTCACCCCCCAGTCTATTTCTTTTTATTCAAATTCATTTGAATTTACAGAACACTTCAAACAGTTATAACTCTTCAACCATAAGTCCAAATGAATTGATTCTTTTTGCATTGTGTTCTTTGATAAGAAATCTAGCAGCTCACCAAAGATGAGATTTGTCTGACCTGTTTAGAATTTCTAGTGATTTTCAGAAGTGTTCTTGCTATTTTCTTTTTGTGTTTAAAATTATTTTCAGAAGGTGAAGCTTGTCTTGAGGATCACCAGGAGGCTTGTGAACCTCATCTGCACTAAGGTAAGCCACAGCAACATTTTCATGGTGCCATTTCAATATTTGTGATTTTCTTACTTGAATGAAATGATTAATCCATGCATTTAAATAATTATTGAGTTATTTTTATTCTGTTAAATATTGGTTAGTTGCTATGCTTGATTTACAAAATGGTTGAAACTAGTTTAGTGGATAAAGCAAGTTAAGATTTATTTGAGGTGATGTTAGAAATAATTTTGTTATGCATGTTAGTAATTATTTAGCTATGTTTTTGCCTTCGTAAATTGATAGAAAAATGTTAGAAAATATTTTGTTAAATACTTGTTTAATCATATTACTTGAACCCAACTTAGTGATAAAGAAATTAAGAGTTGTTGATAGTGAAATCTTTTTGTCAAGCATATGAGAAATTTATCGGAGTTACTTTCTTGCGTAAGAAATTAATAGAACTTGTTGCAAAATATTTTGGTTAAGTTGTGAGTCATTTTGAGCAAGTAGAGTAATATGAGTTGTTGACGTTTATGCTTGGTGTGTATATGGATGACATCGGTCATTGTTATCATTATATGATTCATGTGTTGTTTTGCATTTCATGGCATGCTTTGACACCGGTCATTTTTAGTTTAAAGTTGAACCTGAATATAACTCAACTTGAATATACCGATGACTGGGTCATGGTGCCGCTGAATCGAGTTTCTTTCCAGTGCAACCACATTTGCCTTTGTGGGAAGGCCTTGATTCGTTCCATTGACACGGCCTTTGGTCGGTGCCTCCAACTAGGGAAGGTTATGTCGTGCTTGCCCTGGCCCGGTAAGCAGGCATAATCTTGTGTGCTCGTTGATGATATTACGGTACCAAGTCCCCGAGTGGGAGTGTTTTGACCACGACGGTGGTCGGGGTGTCTTTGGTAGACATGGGGCCACCTAGGACCAGCCTGTTGGGGATTTGGGTCGGAGTGGCCGGGAGAGTGCTGTGGCAATGGAAGGGTTTTGTCGGAATGTCGTTGGTCCACCCGAATGGGAGTGCGAGGCCATGGGTTCCATGGTGTGGGTACAGTGTGCTACCTCTGCAGAGTGTGTAATCTATCGATAGCCGAGTCCACGGTCATGGACACCTCATAGTAGGTCCCACCATGAGTCAACGTCTAATAAAAATTGCACATGAAGCTATGAACTTTGCATTGTTGATGGATGGCAGAAAGGCCATCGAGGCATTTGGGACCAAATGATGGTCGTGGTTGTGATCGCCGTAAGGATCATGAGTTGTTCTTGAGAAAGACCACTTTGGTGGTGTGTTTGTGATCCAGAGATGATCACAGTGGGTAAGCTGTCCCGAGGGACGTTCGAGCATGATCACAGCATGTTGACATATAGTGTTGCATTATTAATAATTGGTTAAATATCATGATATTGTTTTGTCATTATGATTATGCCTGTTGTGAGCTTGCAAGTACATTCAATGTACTGACCTGACGTGTCATGCCAGATTTCAGGAAAGTATCGTTGGAGAGGAGCGTTGTTCGAGTCTAGATCGTGTCCACATCGGTGTCCCTGTGATATGGAGCTTTCGCCACGATGTTATTCCGCTGCCACGTAGTTGTTTGGATCGAGGCCCATTTATGTTCACTAAATAATGTACATATTGTTTAGCCGCACCGAGTGTGCCGCTTGGCCTAGACAGCTGTGTAATGTAAACTCTTACACTAGCATCAATAAAGCGGTTGTTTTTCTGTACCAAGATGTTGTGTGTTGCCAGAAGACATGGTCTCTGGGCTGGCAATGCATGGTAAACTGGTCGCTCTGAGCCGGGGTGCCACAGCAGCTTGTTTCTTATGAGCAGGGAAATATTTAGCAGAGAAGTAATAAATCATATCCTGGGGACTACGCACACAACCAGGATCAAGAGAATTAAACCATATCTTAGCATCACCCTTTAATGAGAACGGAAATATTTTAAGGATGTAAAAGTAGCGAGATCTCTCATCATTAGTGAACAGGGTGGCTATATCATTTAATTTAGTAATATGTGCCACAACAGTTTCAGATTCATAGCCATAAAAAGGATCAGATTCAACCAAAGTAATAATATCAAGATCAATAGAGAATTCATAATCCTTATCAGTAATAAAGATAGGTGAAGTAGCATAAGCAGGATCATATTTCATTCTAGCATTCAGAGTTTTTTGTTTAAGCTTAGCTAATAATTTCTTAAGATCACTTCTATCATTGCATGCAAGAAAGTCTCTTTTAGTTTCTTCATCCATAACATAGCCCTCAGGCACAACAGGCAATTCATATTTATTAGAAGAGCCTTCATCATCACTTTCATCAATATTATCAGTTTCAATAATTTCATTCTCTCTAGCCCTAGCAAGTTGTTCATCAAGAAATTCACCAAGTGGCATAGTAGTATTAAGCATAGAAGTAGTTTCATCATAAGTATCATGCATAGCAGAGGTGGCATCATCAATAATATGCGATATATTAGAATTAATAGCAGAAGCAGGTTTACGTGTCACAAGCTTACTCAAAACAGAAGGTGAATCAAGTGCAGAGCTAGATGGCAGTTCCTTACCTCCCCTCGTAGTTGAGGGATAATTTTTTGTTTTGGCGTCTTTCAAGTTCTTCATAGTGACCACCAGATATAAATCCCAAGTGACTCAAAGAATATGCTCCCCGGCAACGGCGCCAGAAAATAGTCTTGATAACCCACAAGTATAGGGGATCGCAACAGTTTTCAAGGGTAGAGTATTCAACCCAAATTTATTGATTCGACACAAGGGGAGCCAAAGAATATTCTCAAGTATTAGCAGCTGAGTTGTCAATTCAACCACACATGGAAACTTAATATCTGCAGCAAAGTGTTTAATAGCAAAGTAATATGATAGTAGTGGTAATGGTAGCAAAAGTAATATTTTTGGTATTTTGTAGTGATGATAACAATAGCAACGGAAAAGTAAATAAGTGAGGAACAATATATGGAAAGCTCGTAGGAATTGGATCGGTGATGGAGAATTATGCCGGATGTGGTTCATCATGTAACAGTCATAATATAGGGTGACACAGAACTAGCTCCAATTCATCAATGTAATGTAGGCATGTATTCCGAATATAGTCATACGTGCTTATGGAAAAGAACTTGCATGCCATCTTTTCTCCTACCCTCCCGTGGCAGCGGGGTCCTAATGGAAACTAAGGGATATTAAGGCCTCCTTTTAATAGAGTACTGGACCAAAGCATTAACACATAGTGAATACATGAACTCCTCAAACTATGGTCATCACCGGGAGTGGTCCTGGCTATTGTAACTTCGGGGTTGCAGGATCATAACACGTACTAGGTGACTATAGACTTGCAAAATAGGATCAAGAACTCACATATATTCATGAAAACATAATAGGTTCAAGATTTGGACGCACAGTTCAAGAGATAAAACGTTTTGAATAAACGGATCTGCGAAAAAAAGGAAAAACTCATAGGTTGCAACAAGTGGCGCACATGCAACACACCACTTGTCGCAACCTGGGGAAGTAGGAGTGTGAAGGAAATATGCCCTAGAGGCAATAATAAAGTTGTTATTTATATTTCCTTATATCGTGATAAATGTTTATTATTCATGCTAGAATTGTATTAATCAGAAACTTAGTACATGTGTGAATACATAGACAAAATAGAGTGTCCCTAGTATGCCTCTACTTGACTAGCTCGTTAATCAAAGATGGTTATGTTTCCTAACCATAGACATGTGTTGTCATTTGATGAACGGGATCACATCATTGGAGAATGATGTGATGGACAAGACCCATCCGTTAGTTTAGCACTATGATCATTTAGTTTATTTCTATTGCTTTCTTCATGACTTATACATGTTCCTATGACTATGAGATTATGCAACTCCCGAATACCAGAGGAACACTTAGTGTGCTATCAAACGTCACAACGTAATTGGGTGGTTATAAAGATGCTCTACAGGTGTCTCCGATGGTGTTTGTTGAGTTGGCATAGATCGAGATTAGGATTTGTCACTCCGTGTATCGGAGAGGTATCTCTGGCCCTCTCAGTAATGCTCATCACTATAAGCCTTGCAAGCAATGTGACTAATGAGTTAGTCACGGGATGATGCATTACGGAATGAGTAAAGAGACTTGCCAGTAATGAGATTGAACTAGGTATGGTGATACCGACGATCGAATCTCGGGCAAGTAACATACCGATGATAAAGGAAATGACGTATTTTGTTGTGTGGCTTGACCGATAAAGATCTTGGTAGAATATGTAGGAGCCAATATGAGCATCTAGGTTCCGCTATTGGTTATTGACCGAAGATGTGTCTTGGTCATGTCTACATAGTTCTCGAACTCGTAGGGTCAGCACGCTTAACGTTAGATGACGATTTGTATTATGAGTTATGTGATTTGATGACCGAAGTTTGTTCGGAGTCCTGGATGAGAACACGGACATGACGAGGAGTCTCGAAATGGTCGAGAGGTAAAGATTGATATATTGGAAGATAGTATTTAGACACCAAAATGGTTCCGAAGTGTATCGGGTACATACCGGAGTACCGGAGGGGTTACCGGAACCCCCCGAGGAAAGATATGGGCCATAGGAGGGAGGCTAACCAGCCCACAAGGGGCTGGTGCACCCCCACAAGGGAGGAGGCCGAATTGGACTTGGGAAGGGGGCGCCACCCCCCTTTCCTTCTCCTACTCCCTCTCCTTCCCCTTTTTCCCCTCCGGTAGAAGGAAAAAAGGGTGGGGCCGAATCCTACTAAGACTGGAGTCCTAGTAGGACTCCCCTCTCCCTGGTGCGGCCCTTGTTGGCCGGCCTCCTCCTCCCCTCCTTTATATACGGGGGCAGGGGCACTCCAAAGGCACAACAGACACAAGTTGATCTTTTAGCCGTGTGCGGTGCCCCCTCCACAGTTACACACCTCGGTCATATCGTCGTAGTGCTTAGGCGAAGCCCTGCACCGGTGAACTTCATCATCACCATCACCACATCATCATGCTGACGCAACTCTCCCTCGGCCTCAACTGGATCAAGAGTACGAGGGACGTCATCGAGCTGAACGTGTGTTGAACACGGAGGTGCCGTACATTCGGTGTTAGGATCGTTCGGATCGTGAAGACGTACGACTACATTAACCGCGTTGATAAACGCTTCCGCTTTCGGTCTATGAGGGTACGTGGACACACTCTCCCCGCTCGCTGCTATGCTTCTCCTAGATAGATCTTGCGTGATCGTAGGAAATTTTCTGAAATACTATGTTCCCCAACAGTGGCATCCGAGCCAGGTCTATGCGTAGATGTTATATGCACGAGTAGAACACAAAGAGTTGTGGGCGATAATAGACATACTGCTTACCAACAACGTCTTACATTGATTCGGCGGTATTGTTGGAGAAGCGGACCAGACCGACATTACATGACGTTCATGAGACTGGTTCTACCGACGTGCTTCACACACAGGTGGCTGGTCGGTGTCTGTTTATCCAACTTTAGTTGAATCGAGCTTGATTATGCCCGGTCCTTGTTGAAGGTTAAAACAGCACACTTGACAAAAAATCGTTGTGGTTTTGATGCGTAGGTAAGAACGGTTCTTGCTACAAGCCCGTAGCAGCCACGTAAAACTTGCAACAACAAAGTAGAGGACGTCTAACTTGTTTTTGCAGGGCATGTTGTGATGTGGTATGGTCAAGACGTCATGAGATATAAATTGTTGTATGAGATGATCATGTTTTCTTAAAGTTATCGGCAATTGGCAGGAGCCTTATGGTTGTCTCTTTATTGCATAAGATGCAAGCGCCATATAATTGCTTTACTTTATCACTATGCGATAGCAATAGTTGCAAAAAGCAATAGTTGGCGAGACGACCATGTGACGGCATGTTGATAGAGATCAAGATGATGGAGATCATGGTGTCACGCCGGTGACAATGGAGATCATGACGGTATTTTGGAGATGGAGATCAAAGGCACAAGATGATGATGGCCATATCATCTCACATATTTTGATTGCATGTGATGTTTATCTTTTATGCATCTTATTTCGCTTAGTACGGTGGTAGCATTATAAGATGATCCCTCACTAAATTTCAAGGTATAAGTGTTCTCCCTGAGTATGCACCGTTGCTACAGTTCGTCGAGCCGAGACACCACGTGATGATCGGATGTGATAAGCTCTACATTCACATACAACAGGTGCAAGCCAGTTTTGCACACGCAGAATACTCGGGTTAAACTTGACGAGCCTAGCATATGCAGATATGGCCTCGGAACACTGAGACCGAAAGGTCAAACATGAATCACATAGTAGATATGATCAGCATAGTGATGTTTACCATTGAAAGCTACTCCATCTCACGTGATGATCGGACATGGTTTAGTTGATATGGATCACTTGATCATTTAGATGACTAGAGGGATGTCTATCTAAGTGGGAGTTCTTAAGTAATATGATTAATTGAACTTTAATTTATCATGAACTTAGTCCTGGTAGTATTTGCAAATTATGTTGTAGATCAATAGCTCACATTATAGCTCCCCGTTTATTTTTGATATGTTCCTAGATAAAAGTAAGTTGAAAGATGATAGTAGCAATGATGTGGAATGGATCCGTGATCTGAGGATTATCCTCACTACTGCACAGAAGAATTATGTCCTTGATGCACCGCTAGGTGAGTGACCTATTGCACGAGCAGATGCAGATGTTATGAACGTTTGGCAAGCTCGATATGATCACTACTTGATAGTTTAGTGCACCATGCTTTACGACTTAAAACCGGGACTTCAAAAATGTTTTGAACGCCATGGAGCATATGAGATGTTCCAAGAGTTGAAATTAGTATTTCAGACTCATGCCCGTGTCAAGAGGTATGAGAGCTCTGACAAGTACTTTGCCTACAAGATGGAGGAGAATAGCTCAACCAGTGAGCATGTGCTCAGAATGTCTGAGTACTACAATCACTTGAATCAAGTGGGAGTTAATATTCCAGATAAGATAGTGATTGATAGAGTTCTCCAGTCACTATCACCAAGTTACTGGAACTTCGTGATGAACTATAATATGCAAGGGATGACGAAAACGATTCCTGAGCTCTTCGCAATGCTAAAATCGGCGAAGGTAGAAATCAAGAAAGAGCATCAAGTGTTGATGGTTAACAAGACCACTAGTTTCAAGAAAAGGGGCAAAGGAAAAGAAAGGGAACTTCAAGAAAGAATGGCAAGCAAGTTGCCACTCCCGTGTAGAAACCCAAAGCTAGACCTAAGACTGAAACTGAGTGCTTTTACTGTAAAGGGAATGGTCACTGGAAGCAGAACTACCCCAAATACTTGGCAGATAAGAAGGATGGCAAAGTGAAATGTATATTTGATATACATGTTATTGATGTGTACTTTACTAATGTTCATTGTAACCCCAGGGTATTTGACACCGGTTCAGTTGCTAAGATTAGTAACTCGAAACAGGAGTTACAAAACGAACAGAGACTAGTAGAGGGCAAAGTGACAATGTGTGTTGGAAGAGATTCCAAGGTTAATAAGATCACCATCGCATACTCCCTCTACCTTCGGGATTAGTGTTGAACCTAAATAAAAGTTACTTGGCGTATGCGTTAAGCATGAATATGATTGGATCATGTTTATTCCAATACGGTTATTCATTTAAGTCAGAGTTGTTCTGTTTACATGAATAAATACCTTCTATGGTCATATACCCAATATAAATGGTTTATTAAATCTCGATCGTAGTGATACACATATTCATAATATTGAAGCCAAAAGATGCAAAGTTGATAATGATAATGCAACATACTTGTGGCACTGCCATTTAGGTCATATTAGTGTAAAGCGCATGAAGAAACTCCATGCGGATGGACTTTTGAAATCACTTTATTATGAATCATTTAATTCTTGCGAACCATGCCTCATGGGCAATATGACAAAAACTACGTTCTTCGGAACAATGGAGCGAGCCACTGACTTATTGGAAATAATACATACTGATGTATGCGGTCCGATGAGTGTTGAGGCTCGCGGCGGGTATCATTATTTTCTGACCTTCACAGATGATTTGAGCAAATATCGGTATATCTACTTAATGAAACATAAGTTTGAAACATTTGACAAGTTCAAAGAATTTCAGAGTGAAGTGGAAAATCATCGTAACAAGAAAATAAAGTTTCTATGATCTGATCGCGGAGGCGAATATTTGAGTTACGAGTTTGGTCTTCATTTGAAACAATATGAAATAGTTTCGCAACTCACGCCACCTAGAACACCACAGCGTAATGGTGTGTCTGAACATCGTAACCGTGCTTTATTAGATATGGTGCGATCTATGATGTCTCTTACCGATTTACCATTATCGTTTTGGGGTTATGCATTAGAGATAGTTGCATTCACGTTAAAAAGGGCACCATCTAAATCCATTGAGATGACACCGTGGTTTAGCAAGAAATCTAAGTTGTCATTTCTTAAAGTTTGGGACTGCGATGCTTATGTGAAAAAGCTTCAACCTGATAAGCTCGAACCCAAATCGAAGAAATGCGTCCTCATAAGATACCCAAAGGGAACTGTTGGGTACACCTTCTATCACAGATCCGAGGCAAGATATTCGTTGCTAAGAATGGATCCTTTCTAGAGAAGGAGTTTCTATCGAAAGAAGTGAGTGGGAGGAAAGTAGAACTTGATGAGGTAATTGTACCTTCTCTCGAATTGGAAAGTAGCTCATCATTGAAATCAGTTCCAGTGATGCTTATACCAATTGGTGAGAAAGTTAATGATGATGATCATGAAACTTCAGATCAAGTTACTACCGAACCTCGTAAGTCAAACAGAGTATGAATCGCACCAGAGTGATATGGTAATCCTATTCTGGAAGTCATGTTAATAGACCATGATGAATCTACGAACTATGAGGAAGCGATGATGAGCCAAGATTCTGACAGATGGCTTGAGGCCATGAAATCTGAGATACAATCCATGTATGAGAGCAAAGTGTGGACTTTTGTGGACTTGCCCGATGATCGGCAAGCCATTGAGAATAAATGGATCTTCAAGAGGAATATGGATGCTAATAGTAGTGTTACTATCTACAAAGATCGACTTGCTGCAAAAAGTTTTCGACAAGTTCAAGGAGTTGACTACGATGAGACCTTCTCACCCATAGCGATGCTTAAGTCTATCCGAATCATGTTAGTGAAGGAAATATGCCCTAGAGGCAATAATAAAGTTATTATTTATTTCCTTATAATCATGATAAATGTTTATTATTCATGCTAGAATTGTATTAACCGGAAACATAATACACGTGTGAATACATAGACAAACAAAGTGTCACTAGTATGCCTCTACTTGACTAGCTTGTTAATCAAAGATGGTTATGTTTCCTAACCATGAACAATGAGTTGTTATTTGATTAAACGGGATCACATCATTAAGAGAATGATCTGATTGACATGACCCATTCCATTAGCTTAGCACCCGATCGTTTAGTATGTTGCTATTGCTTTTCTTCATGACTTATACATGTTCCTAAGTATGCCTCTACTTGACTAGCTCGTTAATCAAAGATGGTTATGTTTCCTAACCATAGACAAAGAGTTGTTATTTGATTAACAGGATCACATCATTAGGTGAATGATCTGATTGACATGACCCATTCCATTAGCTTAGCACCCGATCGTTTAGTATGTTGCGATTGCTTTCTTCATGACTTATACATGTTCCTATGACTATGAGATTATGCAACTCCCGTTTGCCGGAGGAACACTTTGTGTGCTACCAAACATCACAACGTAAATGGGTGATTATAAAGGAGCTCTACAGGTGTCTCCAAAGGTAAATGTTGGGTTGGCGTATTTCGAGATTAGGATTTATCACTCCGATTGTCGGAGAGGTATCTCTGGGCCCTCTCGGTAATGCACATCACTTAAGCCTTGCAAGCATTGCAACTAATGAGTTAGTTGCGGGATGATGTATTACGGAACGAGTAAAGAGACTTGCCGGCAACGAGATTGAACTAGGTATTGGAATACCGACGATCGAATCTCGGGCAAGTAACATACCGATGACAAAGGGAACGACGTATGTTGTTATGCGGTCTGACCGATAAAGATCTTCGTAGAATATGTAGGAGCCAATATGGGCATCCAGGACCCGCTATTGGTTATTGAAACATAATACACGTGTGAATACATAGACAAACAAAGTGTCACTAGTATGCCTCTACTTGACTAGCTCGTTAATCAAAGATGGTTATGTTTCCTAACCATGAACAATGAGTTGTTATTTGATTAAACGGGATCACATCATTAAGAGAATGATCTGATTGACATGACCCATTCCATTAGCTTAGCACCCGATCGTTTAGTATGTTGCTATTGCTTTCTTCATGACTTATACATGTTCCTATAACTATGAGATTATGCAACTCCCGTTAACCGGAGGAACACTTTGGGTACTACCAAACGTCACAACGTAACTGGGTGATTATAAAGGAGTACTACAGGTGTCTCCAAAGGTACATGTTGGGTTGGCGTATTTCGAGATTAGGTTTTGTCACTCCGATTGTCGGAGAGGTATCTCTGGGCCCCCTCGGTAAGCCTTGCAACTAAATGAATTAGTTGCGGGATGATGTATTACAGAACGAGTAAAGAGACTTGCCGGCAACGAGATTGAACTAGGTATTGGAATACCGACGATCGAATCTCGGGCAAGTAACATACCGATGACAAAGGGAACGACGTATGTTGTTATGCGGTCTGACCGATAAAGATCTTCGTAGAATATGTAGGAGCCAATATGGGCATCCAGGTCCCGCTATTGGTTATTGACCGGAGACGTGTCTCGGTCATGTCTACATTGTTCTCGAACCCGTAGGGTCCGCACGCTTAAGGTTACGATGACAGTTATATTATGAGTTTATGCATTTTGATGTACCGAAGGTTGTTCGGAGTCCCGGATGGGATCACGGACATGACAAGGAGTCTCGAAATGGTCAAGACATAAAGATTGATATATTGGAAGCCTATGTTTGGATATCGGAAGTGTTCCGGGTGAAATCGGGATTTACCGGAGTACCGGGAGGTTACCGGAACCCCCCGGGAGCTATATGGGCCATGATGGGCCTTAGTGGAAAAGAGAAGAGGCAGCACCTCATGGGCCGTGCGCCCTCCCCTCCCTTGGTCCAAATAGGACAAGGAGAGGGGGCCGGCCCCTCTCTCTCTTTTACCCCCTCCGCGAATCTTATTCCAACTAGGATTGGGGGGAATCCTACTCCCAGAGGGAGTAGGACTCTCCTGGCGCGCCCTTCTTGGCGGCCAGCCTCCCCCCTTTAGTCCTTTATATACGGAGGCAGGGGCACCCCAGAGACACACAAGTTGATCCACGTGATCTTTTCCTTAGCCGTGTGCGGCGCCCCCAGCCACCATAGTCCTCAATAATATTGTAGCAGAGTTTAGGCGAAGCCCTGCTGCTGTAGTACATCAAGATCGTCACCACGCCGTCGTGCTGACGGAACTCTTCCCCGACACTTTGCTGGATCGGAGTCCGGGGATCGTCATCGAGCTGTACGTGTGCTAGAACTCAGAGGTGCCGTAGTTTCGGTGCTTGATCGGTCGGATCGTGAAGACGTACGACTACATCAACCAAACGCTTTCGTTGTCGATCTACTAGGTATGTAGATCACACTCCCCCTCTCGTTGCTATGTGTCACATGATCTTGCGTGTGCGTAGGAAATTTTTTGAAATTACTACGTTCTCCAACAGTGGCATCAGAGCCTAGGTTTTATATGTTGATGTTATATGCACGAGTAGAACACAAGTGAGTTGTGGGCGATATAAGTCATACTGCTTACCAGCATGTCATACTTTGGTTCGGCGGTATTGTTGGATGAAGCGGACCAGACCGACATTACGCGTACGCTTACGCGAGACCGGTTCTCCCGACGTGCTTTGCACAGAGGTGGCTTGTGGGTGACAGTTTCTCCAACTTTAGTTGAACTGAGTGTGGCTACGCCCGGTCCTTGCGAAGGTTAAAACAGCACCAACTTGACAAACTATCATTGTGGTTTTGATGCGTAGGTAAGATTGGTTCTTGCTTAAGCTCGTAGCAGCCACGTAAAACTTGCAACAACAAAGTAGAGGACGTCTAACTTGTTTTTGCAGGGCATGTTGTGATGTGATATGGTCAAGACATGATGCTGATTTTTATTGTATGAGATGATCATGTTTTGTAACCGAGTTATCGGCAACTGGCAGGAGCCATATGGTTGTCGCTTTATTGTATGCAATGCAATCGTGATGTAATGCTTTACTTTATCACTAAACGGTAGCGATAGTCATGGAAGCACAAGCTTGGCGAGACGACAACGATGCTACGATGGAGATCAAGGTGTCACGCCGGTGACGATGGTGATCACGACGGTGCTTCGGAGATGGAGATCACAAGCACAAGATGATGATGGCCATATCATATCACTTATATTGATTGCATGTGATGTTTATCTTTTATGCATCTTATCTTGCTTTGATTGACGGTAGCATTATAAGATGATCTCTCACTAATTATCAAGAAGTGTTCTCCCTGAGTATGCACCGTTGCGAAAGTTCTTCGTGCTGAGACACCACGTGATGATCGGTGTGATAGGTTCTACGTTCAAATACAACGGGCGCAAAACAGTTGCACACGCGGAATACTCAGGTTATACTTGACGAGCCAAGCATATACAGATATGGCCTCGGAACACGGAGACCGAAAGGTCGAGCGTGAATCATATAGTAGATATGATCAACATAATGATGTTCACCAATGAAACTACTCCATCTCACGTGATGATCGGACATGGTTTAGTTGATTTGGATCACGTAATCACTTAGAGGATTAGAGGGATGTCTATCTAAGTGGGAGTTCTTTAAGGAAATTAACTGAACTTAAATTTATCATGAAACTTAGTACCTGATAAGTATCTTGCCCGTTTATGCTTGTTTGTAGATAGATGGCTCGTGCTGTTGTTCCGTTAAATTTTAATGCATTCCTTGATAAAGCAAAGTTGAAAGATGATGGTAGCAATTACACGGACTGGGTCCGTAACTTGAGGATTATCCTCATTGCTGCACAGAAGAATTATGTCCTGGAAGCACCGCTGGGTGCCAGGCCTGCTGCAGGAGCAACGCCGGATGTTATGAACGTCTGGCGGAGCAAAGCTGATGACTACTCGATAGTTCAGTGTGCCATGCTTTACGGCTTAGAATTGGGACTTCAACGACGTTTTGAACGTCATGGAGCATATGAGATGTTCCAGGAGTTGAATTTAATATTTCAAGCAAATGCCCAGATTGAGAGATATGAAGTCTCCAATAAGTTCTATAGCTGCAAGATGGAGGAGAACAGTTCTGTTAGTGAGCATATACTCAAAATGTCTGGGTATAATAATCACTTGATTCAATTGGGAGTTAATCTTCCAGATGATTGCGTCATTGACAGAATTCTCCAATCACTGCCACCAAGCTACAAGAGCTTCGTGATGAACTATAATATGCAAGGGATGAATAAGACTATTCCCGAGCTCTTCGCGATGCTGAAAGCTGCGGAGGTAGAAATCAAGAAGGAGCATCAAGTGTTGATGGTCAACAAGACCACTAGTTTCAAGAAAAAGGGCAAAGGAAAGAAGAAGGGGAACTTCAAAAAGAACGGCAAGCAAGTTGCTACTCAAGAGAAGAAACCCAAACCTGGACCTAAGCCTGAAACTGAGTGCTTCTATTGCAAGCAGACTGGTCACTGGAAGCGGAACTGCCCCAAGTATTTGGCGGATAAGAAGGATGGCAAGGTGAACAAAGGTATATGTGATATACATGTTATTGATGTGTACCTTACTAATGCTCGCAGTAGCACCTGGGTATTTGATACTGGTTCTGTGGCTAATATTTGCAACTCGAAACAGGGACTACAGATCAAGCGAAGATTGGTTAAGGACGAGGTGACGATGCGCGTGGGAAACGGTTCCAAAGTCGATGTGATCGCAGTCGGCATGCTACCTCTACATCTACCTTCGGGATTAATATTAGACCTAAATAATTGTTATTTGGTGCCAGCGTTAAGCATGAACATTATATCTGGATCTTGTTTGATGCGAGACGGTTATTCATTTAAATCAGAGAATAATGGTTGTTCTATTTATATGAGTAATATCTTTTATGGTCATGCACCCTTGAAGAGTGGTCTATTCTTGTTGAATCTCGATAGTAGTAACACACATATTCATAATGTTGAAGCCAAAAGATGCAGAGTTGATAATGATAGTGCAACTTATTTGTGGCACTGCCGTTTAGGTCATATCGGTGTAAAGCGCATGAAGAAACTCCATACTGATGGACTTTTGGAACCACTTGATTATGAATCACTTGGTACTTGCGAACCGTGCCTCATGGGCAAGATGACCAAAACGCCGTTCTCCGGTACTATGGAGAGAGCAATAGATTTGTTGGAAATCATACATACAGATGTATGTGGTCCGATGAATATTGAGGCTCGTGGCGGATATCGTTATTTTCTCACCTTCACAGATGATTTGAGCAGATATGGGTATATCTACTTAATGAAACATAAGTCTGAAACATTTGAAAAGTTCAAAGAATTTCAGAGTGAAGTTGAAAATCATCGTAACAAGAAAATAAAGTTTCTACAATCTGATCGTGGAGGAGAATATTTGAGTTACGAGTTTGGTGTACATTTGAAAAATTGTGGAATAGTTTCGCAACTCACGCCACCCGGAACACCACAGCGTAATGGTGTGTCCGAACGTCGTAATCGTACTTTACTAGATATGGTGCGATCTATGATGTCTCTTACTGATTTACCGCTATCGTTTTGGGGTACGCTCTAGAGACGGCCGCATTCACGTTAAATAGGGCACCATCAAAATCCGTTGAGACGACGCCTTATGAACTGTGGTTTGGCAAGAAACCAAAGTTGTCGTTTCTAAAAGTTTGGGGCTGCGATGCTTATGTGAAAAAGCTTCAACCTGATAAGCTCGAACCCAAATCGGAGAAATGTGTCTTCATAGGATATCCAAAGGAAACTATTGGATACACCTTCTATCACAGATCCGAAGGCAAGACTTTTGTTGCTAAATTCGGAAACTTTCTGGAGAAGGAGTTTCTCTCGAAAGAAGTGAGTGGGAGGAAAGTAGAACTTGACGAGGTAACTGTACCTGCTCCCTTATTGGAAAGTAGTGCATCACAGAAAACTGTTTCTGTGACACCTACACCAGTTAGTGAGAAAGCTAATGATAATGATCATGAAACTTCAGAAGAAGATACTACTGAACCTTGTAGATCAACCAGAGTAAGATCCGCGCCAGAGTGGTACGGTAATCCTATTCTGGAAGTCATGCTACTAGATCATGATGAACCTACGAACTATGAAGAAGCGATGGTGAGCCCAGATTCCGCAAAGTGGCTTGAAGCCATGAAATCTGAGATGGGATCCATGTATGAGAACAATGTATGGACTTTAGTTGACTTGCCCGATGATCGGCAAGCAATTGAGAATAAATGGATCTTCAAGAAGAAGACTGACGTTGACGGTAATATTACTGTCTACAAAGCTCGACTTGTCGCAAAAGGTTTTCGGCAAGTTCAAGGGATTGACTACGATGAGACCTTCTCACCCGTAGCGATGCTTAAGTCTGTCCGAATCACGTTAGCAATTGCCGCATTTTATGATTATGAAATTTGGCAGATGGATGTCAAAACTGCATTCCTGAATGGATTTCTGGAAGAAGAGTTGTATATGATGCAACCAGAAGGTTTTGTCGATCCAAAAGGAGCTAACAAAGTGTGCAAGCTCCAACGATCCATTTATGGACTGGTGCAAGCCTCTCAGAGTTGGAATAAACGTTTTGATAGTGTGATCAAAGCATTTGGTTTTATACAGACTTTTGGAGAAGTCTGTATTTACAAGAAAGTGAGTGGGAGCTCTGTAGCATTTCTGATATTATATGTAGATGACATATTACTAATCGAAAATGATATAGAATTTCTGGATAGCATAAAGGGATACTTGAATAAGAGTTTTTCAATGAAAGACCTCGGTGAAGCTGCTTAGATATTGGTCATTAAGATCTATAGAGATAGATCAAGACACTTAATTGGACTTTCACAAAGCACATACCTTGACAAAGTTTTTAAGAAGTTCAAAATGGATCAAGCAAAGAAAGGATTCTTGCCTGTGTTACAAGGTGTGAAATTGAGTAAGACTCAATGCCCGACCACTGCAGAAGATAGAGAGAAAATGAAAGATGTTCCCTATGCTTCAGCCATAGGCTCTATCATGTATGCAATGCTGTGTACCAGACCTGATGTATGTCTTGATATAAGTCTAGCAGGGAGGTACCAAAGTAATCCAGGAGTGGATCACTGGACAGCGGTCAAGAACATCCTGAAATATCTGAAAAGGACTAAGGATATGCTTCTCGTATATGGAGGTGACAAAGAGCTCATCGTAAAAGGTTACGTTGATGCAAGCTTTGACACTGATCCGGACGATTCTAAATCGCAAACCGGATACGTGTTTACATTAAACGGTGGGGCTGTAAGTTGGTGCAGTTCTAAACAAAGCGTTGTGGCGGGATCTACATGTGAAGCGGAGTACATAGCTGCTTCGGAAGCAGCAAATGAAGGAGTCTGGATGAAGGAGTTCATATCCGATCTAGGTGTCATACCTAGTGCATCGGGTCCAATGAAAATCTTTTGTGACAATACTGGTGCAATTGCCTTGGCAAAGGAATCCAGATTTCACAAGAGAACCAAACACATCAAGAGACGCTTCAATTCCATCCGGGATCTAGTCTAGGTGGGAGACATAGAGATTTGCAAGATACATACAGATCTGAATATTGCAGACCCGTTGACTAAGCCTCTTCCACGAGCAAAACATGATCAGCACCAAGGCTCCATGGGTGTTAGAATCATTACTGTGTAATCTAGATTATTGACTCTAGTGCAAGTGGGATACTGAAGGAAATATGCCCTAGAGGCAATAATAAATATAAAGTTATTATTTATTTCCTTATATCATGATAAATGTTTATTATTCATGCTAGAATTGTATTAACCGGAAACATAATACATGTGTGAATACATAGACAAACAAGTGTCACTAGTATGCCTCTACTTGACTAGCTCGTTAATCAAAGATGGTTATGTTTCCTAACCATGAACAATGAGTTGTTATTTGATTAACGGGATCACATCATTAAGAGAATGATCTGATTGACATGACCCATTCCATTAGCTTAGCACCCGATCGTTTAGTATGTTGCTATTGCTTTCTTCATGACTTATACATGTTCCTATAACTATGAGATTATGCAACTCCCGTTTACCGGAGGAACACTTTGGGTACTACCAAACGTCACAACGTAACTGGGTGATTATAAAGGAGTACTACAGGTGTCTCCAAAGGTACATGTTGGGTTGGCGTATTTCGAGATTAGGTTTTGTCACTCCGATTGTCGGAGAGGTATCTCTGGGCCCTCTCGGTAATGCACATCACTTAAGCCTTGCAAGCATTGCAACTAAATGAGTTAGTTGCGGGATGATGTATTACAGAACGAGTAAAGAGACTTGCCGGCAACGAGATTGAACTAGGTATTGGAATACCGACGATCGAATCTCGGGCAAGTAACATACCGATGACAAAGGGAACACGTATGTTGTTATGCGGTCTGACCGATAAAGATCTTCGTAGAATATGTAGGAGCCAATATGGGCATCCAGGTCCCGCTATTGGTTATTGACCGGAGATGTCTCGGTCATGTCTACATTGTTCTCGAACCCGTAGGGTCCGCACGCTTAAGGTTACGATGACAGTTATATTATGAGTTTATGCATTTTGATGTACCGAAGGTTGTTCGGAGTCCCGGATGTGATCACGGACATGACGAGGAGTCTCGAAATGGTCGAGACATAAAGATTGATATATTGGAAGCCTATGTTTGGATATCGGAAGTGTTTTTACCGGAGTACCGGGAGGTTACCGGAACCCCCCGGGAGCTATATGGGCCATGATGGGCCTTAGTGGAAAAGAGAAGAGGCAGCCCCTCATGGGCCGCACGCCCCTCCCCTCCCTTGGTCCGAATAGGACAAGGAGAGGGGGCCGGCCCCTCTCTCTCTTTTCCCCCTCCGCGAATCCTATTCCAACTAGGATTGGGGGGGATCCTACTCCCAGAGGGAGTAGGACTCTCCTGGCGCGCCCTCCTTGGCCGTCCAGCCTCCCCCCTTTAGTCCTTTATATACGGAGGCAGGGGCACCCCAGAGACACACAAGTTGATCCACGTGATCTTTTCCTTAGCCGTGTGCGGCGCCCCCAGCCGCCATAGTCCTCGATAATATTGTAGCGGAGTTTAGGCGAAGCCCTGCTGCTGTAGTACATCAAGATCGTCACCACGCCGTCGTGCTGACGGAACTCTTCCCCGACACTTTGCTGGATCGGAGTCCGGGGATCGTCATCGAGCTGTACGTGTGCTAGAACTCGGAGGTGCCGTAGTTTCGGTGCTTGATCGGTCGGATCGTGAAGACGTACGACTACATCAACCAAACGCTTTCGTTGTCGATCTACTAGGTATGTAGATCACACTCCCCCCTCTCGTTTCTATGCGTCACATGATCTTGCGTGTGCGTAGGAAATTTTTTGAAATTACTACGTTCCCCAACAGTTAGCAATTGCCACATTTTATGAAATCTGACAAATGGATATCAAAACTGCATTCCTTAATGGATTTATTAAAGAAGAGTTGTATATGATACAACCAGAAGGTTTTGTCAATCCTAAAGGTGCTACAAAATGTGCAAGCTCCAGCGATCCATCTATGGACTGGTGTAAGCATCTCGGAGTTGGAATATACGCTTTGATAAGTTGATCAAAGCATATAGTTTTATACGGACTTGCGGTGAAGCCTGTATTTACAAGAAAGTGAGTGGGAGCACTACAGCCTTTGTGATAAGTATACGTGAATGACATATTGTTGACCGGAAATGATGTAGAATTTTCTGGAAAGCATAAAGGAGTGTTTGAAAGGAGTTTTTCAAAGAAAGACCTCAGTGAAGCTGCTTACATATTGGGCATCAAGATCTATAGAGATAGATCAAGACGCTTGATAAGATTTTTTCAATGAGTACATACCTTGACAGGATTTTTGAAGTAGTTCAAAATGGAACAGTCAAAGAAGGAGTTCTTGCCTATATTGCAATGTGTAAAGTTGAGTAAGACTCAAAACACGACCACGACAGAAAATAGGAAGAGAATGAAAGTCATTCCCTATGCCTCAGCCATAGGTTCTATAAAGTATGCTATGCTATGTACCAAACCTATTGTGTACATTGCCATGGGTTTGGCAAGGAGGTACAATATTGATCTAGGAGTGGATCACTTGACAGCGGTCAAAACTATCCTTAGAAGACTAATGAGATATTTCTCGGTTATGGAGGTGATAAAGAGTTCGTCGTAAAGAGTTACGCCGATGCAAGCTTTTACACTGATCCGGATGACTCTGAGTCTCAATCTGAATACATATTGAAAGTGGGAGCAATTAGCTAGAGTAGCTCCATGCAGAGCATTGTAGACATAGAAAATTTGCAAAATACATACGGCTCTGAATGTGACAGACCAATTGACTAAGCTTCTCTCACAAGCAAAACATGATCACACCTTAGTACTCTTTGGGTATTAATCACATAGCGATGTGAACTAGATTATTGACTCTAGTAAAATCCTTTGGGTATTAGTCACATGGTGGTGTGAACTAATTACATGGTGATGTGAACTATTGATAACCCACAAGTATAGGGGATCGCAACAGTTTTCGAGGGTAGAGTATTCAACCCAAATTTATTGATTCAACACAAGGGGAGCCAATGAATATTCTCAAGTATTAGCAGCTGAGATGTCAATTCAACCACACCTGGAAACTTAATATCTGCAGCAAAGTATTTAGTAGCAAAGTAATATGATAGTAGTGGTAACGGTAGCAAAAGTAATGTTTTTGGTATTTTGTAGTGATGATAGCAATAGCAACGGGAAAGTAAATAAGCGAAGAACAATATATGAAAAGCTCGTAGGCAATGGATCGGTGATGGAGAATTATGTCAGATGCGGTTCATCATGTAACAGTCATAACCTAGGGTGACACAGAACTAGCTCCAGTTCATTGATATAATGTAGGCATGTATTCCGAATATAGTCATACGTACTTATGGAAAAGAACTTGCATGACATCTTTTGTCCTACCCTCCCGTGGCAGCGGGGTCCTTATGGAAACTAAGGGATATTAACGCCTCCTTTTAATAGAGAGCCGGAACAAAGCATTAACACATAGTGAATACATGAACTCCTCAAACTACGGTCATCACCGGTAAGTATCCCGATTATTGTCACCTCGGGGTTAATGGATCATAACACATAATAGGTGACTATAGACTTGCAAGATAGGATCAAGAACACACATATATTGATGAAAACATGATAGGTTCAAATATGAAATCATGGCACTCGGGCCCTAGTGAAAAGCATTAAGCATAGCAAAGTCATAGCAACATCAATCTTAGAACATAGTGGACACTAGGGATCAAACCCTAACAAAACTAACTCGATTACATGATAGATCCCATCCAACCCATCACCGTCCAGCAAGCCTACGATGGAATTACTCACACACGGTGGTGAGCATCATGAAATTGGTGATGGAGGATGGTTGATGATTACGATGGTGACGGATTCCCCTCTCTGGATCCCCGAACGGACTCCAGATCAGCCATCCCGAGAGGTTTTAGGGCTTGGCGGTGGCTCCGTATCGTAAAACATGATGATTTCTTCTCTCTGATTTTTTGTTCTCCCTGAAACTCAATATATGGAGTTGGAGTTGGAGTCGGAGAGGCAACAGGGGGCCCACGAGGTAGGGGGAGCGACCCCCACCCTCGTGGAGAGGTGGTGGGCCCCCTGGCATTCATCTTTTGCAGGTATTTTTCTTATTTTCTGAAAAGTGGCTCCGTGAAGTTTTAGGTCATTCCGAGAACGTTTATTTCTGCACATAAATAACACCATGGTAATTCTACTGAAAACAGCGTCAGTTTGGGTTAGTTCATTCAAATCATGCAAGTTAGAGTCCAAAGCAAGGGCAAAAGTGTTTGGAAAAGTAGATACGACGGAGACGTATCAACTCCCCCAAGCTTAAACCTTTGCTTGTCCTCAAGCAATTCAGTTGATAAACTGAAAGTGATAAAGAAAAACTTTTAAAAACTCGGTTTGCTCTTGTTGTTGTAAATATGTAAAGCCAGCATTCAATTTTTCAGCAAAGATTATAACTAACCACATTCACAATAATGCATAGGTCTCAAGTTTACTCATATCAATAGCATAATCAACTAGCGAGCCATAATAATAAATCTCGGATGACAACACTTTCTCAAAACAATCATAATATGATATAACAAGGTGGTATCTCGCTAGCCCTTTCTGAGACCGCAAAACATAAATGCAGAGCACCTTTAAAGACCAAGGACTGACTAGACATTGTAATTCATGGTAAAAGAGATCCAGTCAAGTCATACTCAATGTCGGTGTACTAGAGTAGGGGGTACCCTAGTACCCCGAACTTGTGCACGGGCAGTCGCAGCATCCCGCGGCAAGGCTTGCCGGGTGACCGCCAAGGTCCTCCGTGGTTCCTTTGAAGACCATTCAAGAGCAAAGTACTCAAACCAAGACCCCGACAAGAGGAGCTTGCCGGGAAGGCCAACCAAGGCATACCAAGAAAACTTGCCGCGACGCGCCACGCGTCCCGGCAAGGCCCGGTGAGCGACAAGCTCCCGAACACGACAAGACAACGACCGCGGTAAGGCGCTTGCCGCGGCAAGCCACCTCTCTGCGCCCGCGCTCCAGCACATCCACCAACGTGTCGCTCTGGGGCCCTCCCAAGCAAACGTGGCAGGAGGCCGTGCAGCTAGGGGTGCACGGTGGCAAGCAGGCGCTGACAAGATAACCATCATGGCAAACGGTGGCGTCCCTAGCGGTCCCTTTCGGTACTGTTTAGGTGACACAGACGGGCAATTAATGCCCTTGTCCCCTGCCGCCAGGGTTAGGTATGATACACTGTGGCAGGTAGTTGTACCTACCACAGCACCTTTCCATTTTTGCCCTTTACCTCCGTTGCCACATGTGGGTAACCCCTTGAGCATATAAAAGGAGGCCCGTGTGCAACGTAGAGGGGGGTTAGCCAGTTCGAACACTCATGCTCGGTCTTGCTAGCTGCTGGTGTGTACTGTAGCACTCCGCGCTCCCGAGCTAGAAATCAATACCAAACCACAAAGCAGGAGTAGGGTTTTACGCATCCGTGCGGCCCGAACCTGGGTAAATCGCTCGCGTGCTTCGCCTTGATTTGCTCTTTGCACGATCTCCGCCCCCGCCGAACCGAAAGGGACCCGGTCCGCCGGTCCCATAGGTGCTCGTGGATCAGTACCCCGGCATCTTTGGCGCGCCAGGTAGGGGGCGTCGAAGTTGTGTGAACCAGATCCGGCGTTCTCGCGAGCTAGATCTTCATCATCTTCATCAACATGCCGCCGAAGAAGAAAGTTTCGGAGGCAGCTGCTCCGTCCGCGCCGAGCCAGCCACCGCCGGAGCAAGCGGTTGGTGGGGCAGGCACCGGCGGAAGGACACGCGTCGACGAGGGAACTCACGGTGCTGCCAGGTCCCAGGACAAGGCTGCGCTGCCCATCGTCGGCGTAGCCGGCTCCCACAATGACCGGGCACACTCCAAGACCTCGGTGTCCGTGCATGCACCGCGCCCATCTCAGGAGGCGCGGGACCGGCAGCGTCATGGTACTCACGGTACCATGCGTTCGCTAGATCAAGATCAAGCTGGTGGGTCTCGGAGAGCTCAGGACCACCGTGCACGTCAACCTGCTGGCGCGAGCGAGACACGGTCGCCTGGACGAGATACTGCTCCTTCTAACAAAGTTAGAAGTCCGAGCATATCCCGCTCCTCGCACCGTTCGCCACAAGCTAGCGCCCTTACTTTGTTTCGAGTCCGCTCAACAAATTAAGCGAGCTGCTAGCGCCCTTACTTTGTTTCGAGTCCGCTCAACAAATTAAGTGAGCTGCTAGCGCCCTTACTTTGTTTCGAGTCCGCTCAACAACTTAAGTGAGCTGCTAGCGCCCTTACTTTGTTTCGAGTCCGCTCAACAACTTAAGTGAGCTGCTAGCGCCCTTACTTTGTTTCGAGTCCGCTCAACAACTTAAGTGAGCTGCTAGCGCCCTTACTTTGTTTCGAGTCCGCTCAACAACTTAAGTGAGCTGCTAGCGCCCTTACTTTGTTTCGAGTCCGCTCAACAACTTAAGTGAGCTGCTAGCGCCCTTACTTTGTTTCGAGTCCGCTCAACAAATTAAGTGAGCTGCTAGCGCCCTTACTTTGTTTCGAGTCCGCTCAACAACTTAAGTGAGCTGCTAGCGCCCTTACTTTGTTTCGAGTCCGCTCAACAACTTAAGTGAGCTGCTAGCGCCCTTACTTTGTTTCGAGTCCGCTCAACAACTTAAGTGAGCTGCAACTAGTCGCGACAAGGTTTCTTGCCGGTGGCGGCACCGCCAGCAGGCTGCTGACGTTCCGCACTCAGCGCTCGCGGCTCAGGTGCCTGCCCGGTCACATTGAGCATCTTCGTAAGTTTTACCCGTAAGGCGCGGTTGTCGGAACCCGTTCCGGCAACCACCTTTTGTACAAGTCTTGCCGCTGTTGCATGTAATCCTTTGTACAAAGCCGGGCGCAGATCCCGTGCATAAGTAAAGCTCAGCACCTACCCCACGGTAAGCAATAACGAGCCGTAAAGCTCCATATCTGTATTGTCTCTTCTTCCTTTTGAAAGCAAGGTTCCCCTCGCCCACAAGTTTGCCGGGGGGAAAGGAGAAGACGATGGATGGTATGGGCCAGGCGTCGTTCAAGAAAGTTTCGCCTTGCCGGGAAGCGAACAACAGAAAAGCTAAGTTGCCAAAGTTTGAGCAATCAAATTTTTTAATTTTTAAGTTATCTTCCTTGAACGACCGTGCTTTGTATGGAAAACCTGTGCGCGGAGGAACCAACTCATAGCTAGTTGCGCCCTTACTTTGCTTCGAGTCGGTTCAACAACTTAAGTAAGCTGCCAGCGCCCTTACTTTGTTTCGAGTCCGCTCAACAACTTAAGTGAGCCGCTAGCGCCCTTAATTTGTTTCGAGTCCGCTCAGCAATTTAAGTGAGCCGCAACTAGTTGCGACAAGGTTTCTTGCCGGTAGCGGCACCGCCAGCAGGCTGCTGACGTTCCGCACTCAGCGCTCGCGGCTCAGGTGCCTGCACCGGCAAGTTCCCTAAAAGCGTAGGGCAAAAACATACAAAGCAAGGAGTCAAGTAAAGGGAATGACATTGCAAATAATACCCAGAATAAAGTTATATTACAAAAATAGCTTGTCGCAACTCTGATAGATTGTTTTCATGACGAGGTAAACAGCGACAAGGGAAGAAGAGATGGGCGGCCTAATCTACGCGATCGCCTTCAACCCTCTTGATCCCGCTCACCTTGTCCACAATGGGTGCGACAAGGGCTTTGAGCTCCTCCAGATCAGCTTCTGGCGGCAAGGTCCTGAGGATGTTGGTGAGGCGGAGGCCAGGATTGCGGAAGGCCACCTTCATCAACACTTTCTCGAGGGCCCCTGCGCAGACCCTGCGCGACTCGTCAGCCAGTTGCTTGGGGATCCTCTCTCGGAGTCGCCGAAGGGCCGTCGCCATGCCCTTGAAGAACAGGACGAGCTTGGTGCTGGGTTGGAGGTTGTCGTCGGTGGAATACTCGAGATCCTCCATCCCCAGTTGCGCCAGCTCCTTGTCGATGTCCGTGGCGGCGTTCACAAGGCTCTCCGTCCAGTGTGTCACGGTCTCCCTGAAGGTGTTCTGGGCGGTGGCAGCGCTCTCCAGCAGCGCCTTGTCGGCCTTGATTTCCTCCTTCAAAGCCGCCTCCCGCTTCTTGGCGCTGTCCAGAGTCTTGGTCAAAGTGGTTAGCTTCAACTCAAGATCCACGTTGGAGGCCTTGGCGACGCTGAGCTCCTTGCCCTTCTCGGAGAGATCGGCCTCCAGCCGCGCCACCTTCGTCTTCAACTCCTCCTTGGCGGCTTCGGCGGCGGCGGCGGCGTCCTCCGCTTGCTTGAGGGCTCCGCCAAGCTTCTCCTCGCGCGAGGCAAGCTCCTCCTCGTGGGCGTCGAGATTGACCTTCCGCTGCGCCAGCTCGCCCTCCTCCGCGGCTAGCTTCACGGGGCAAGTCGCTGGCGCTCTTCGGCTTCGGCCCTCTCGAGGAGAAAGGCCTTCTGCGCTTCAACGAGCCGCTCACGCTCCTCCGCCAGGGATCGGAGGGCTTCCCGGTGGAAACCCCCAAGCTCTTCTGTGCGCTTTTCAATGTCTGCTCCCGCCTTCGCGACAAGTGCCTCGCGGGACTCCAGCTTGGCCTGTCGCGCGCGGTAGAGCGACATCAACCTCCGCAGCAGCCGCTCTTCTTCGGGCTCGTTGCTGCTGCTGCTTGGCGCGTCGACCAGCGTCAACCCCGCGGAGGCAAGCACTTCTCCGTCAAAGATCTCCCCCTCGACCGGCGCTCTGGAGCTTGATGCCCAGGGAAGATTGATGAAGACGTCGTCGCCGGCCTTCAGGTAGACGCCTGGCTGGGGCTCTCCGGAGCCTGGAGCTGCGGCAGCGGCGGACGGATCGGCGGTCGGTGTAGCTCCTGGCGCTCCTGCGGCCTCAGGGCCATCAGTGCGATCGCCGGACCCCTCGCCAGTTGCCACGGCATCTGCCTTGGCGGCCTCTGCGCCGGCGGCGTCGCCACCACCGGTTGCCTCGTCAGCGGCGACCTCGGTTTCCATCTGCTCCGCAGCGGGTGGATCTGACGACCGGAAAAGGGGGGAAGAGTCAAGCAAAATCCAGCAAAAACTCAAGAAAATCAAGAAAAGAAGGATCCAAGAGAAGTTTTGAAGCAAAGGGAGTACCTGCACCAGGCTCTGCGGTCGTGGTCTCCGTCGTCGGGGGGCCGCTGGCGCTGTCCCTCGCCGGAGAACCCTCCCTTGCCGGAGACTTCTCCCTCACCGGGAAGCCTTCCCTTGCCGGAGAATTCTCCCTTGTCGGGGGATTCTCCCTTGGCTCCTGATGGGGTTGCTCGGCTCCTACACAAGTCAACAAGCAGATATCAGCAAAGACAAGTACCCATGCGCGCCTCGCCGCGGAAAATAATTCACACACTTACGCTGGTGGCTGCCATGGAGGAAAGTCGCCGGCTCCGGCAAGGTTGTCTCGGGCGCGCCACCTGTTGTCGCAGTGGGCTCGTCCTCGATGGTGATCACCGGGGCCTTAGCTCTCTTTGCCTCTCTCTGGGCCAGAGTCCTAAAGAGGAATAGATTCAGGGAAAAGCAAGTGAGAAACGAGACCAACAGCAAGAGTTGAAGAAATGCAAGTACAACAAGAGAAGCTTACTCTTCTTCTTCCTCGTCGGAGCTTAACGCGGAGAAGTCGAAGCCTGGCGCGCGCCCGGCGCGAGGAGGCAGAGGAGAAACTTCCCTTGGCCGCTTGGCGGGAGCAGTGGCGGCGGTCTGAGACGACCCCGCTCCGGCTGTTGGCACGGCGTGAGTAGCGGCAGGGACTGAAGCGGTGGTCCGGCTGGACTCCGCTCTAGTTGCCGTCGTAGCATGAGGCGCTCCCGCGGCAACGGTGTTTGCCATGGTCGAGCGTGTCACGCGGCGTGGCGACTGTTGGCCCGCTTGCCGCTCCGCCACATCACCAACCTTGCGGAGGCGCCTTCTTGGTGGGGATGGAGGCTCTGCTTCTGGTGGGCCATCTGAAGACGAGGTGGAAGAAGAGTCGATTTGCAACGAGCCGCTCATGTCCTTGGCGGGCTCGCTCGGCTCGGTGTCTTGTCCGGCAAGCCCCTCCTTGCCGGCAGGCTCCCCTCGCTCGGCACGGCTTGCCGCTTCTGCTGCATCGGCCTCCTCCGCAGTAAACCCGAACTCGCCCGCGGCTGCGGCTGCCGCTGCCTCCTCCAGCCTAGTGGCGATGAGCGCCATCTCCGCATCCGTGGTGTCGCGGGTGAGGCCGTCCTTCTCGTCGAGGCGGATTGGCACTTCCACCAAGTCATCGAAGAATTACTGCACGACCTCGTCTGCAGGCTCCTGCCAAGTTGGCACAATCCCGTGCGAGTCGCACTCCGGCATCATTGCACGGATGCGGTCGAGCTCGGAATTGTTGCACAAAGGCACGACGCCCCCCGGCAACCTGAACACCTCGGGATGCTGGGGGTCATATTTGAACAGCTCCTGCAGCATCGCGTTGAGCTCCAGGACTGCTTGTAATTGAGGCCTGGCCGCAGCCTCATGATGTCTGCCGCGTTCTTGAACTCCCAAGTAGGCCTCCCCCGTTCCTGCAGGGGGGCGATGCGGCGGCGAAGGAAGTCTGCGCCAACAGCGCCAACAGTAAGCCCGGCAAGCCTCAGGCGCAGGATCCTGGTAACGGCAATCTTCAGCCTGGCGTCCTCCGGAGCCATGTCACTCCAATCGCTGCCGCGTGCTACTGGGGTTCGGCGTCGGATGGTAAATGGCTGCGGGCTCTCTTCGTCAATCCAGCACCAATCCGCTCTCCACTCCTCCCACTTGCCGCGGAACTCTCCCTCCAGATAGGTCTCCTTCTTGCCGGCCCTTGAGATCCAGGCAATCCCGCCGGATAGAGGCTCTCCTCTCTCTACTCGGGGTATGAAAAAGTGGCGGAAGAGGGCTACGTTGGGAAGGACTCCGACAAAGTTTTCGCAGAGGTGTGCGAAAACTGCCATTGTCAGGACGGCGTTGGGGGTGAAGTCAAGGAGATGGAATCCATAGGTGTTCATGATGTCGCAGAAGAAATCAGAGAAAGGCGGGCAGAGCTCGCAGTAGAAGAACAGAGCGAAGAAGGGATATCCGTTCAGAGCCTTCTTCCAAGCGATGGCGGGGAGTACCTTTGTGCGCGGATGCGCGCGCGTCTCCGCCGACCAGAAGAGGTAGTACTTCTCCCTCAGCTCCTTCGCGGCAAGCTTGGGAGGGAAAACTGCCCGCTCCTTCCGCAGCGCCACGAGCCGCTACGCCTCAATCGACTTCACGGCCTTCCCCTTGTCGGCCTTCGGAGCCATGGCGGAAGCAGTGGAGGAGGCCGACGGCGTTGGTGATGCTGGCGGCAATGGGGGGAGGGGCGCTGCTCTCTCTCTCTCTGCTCTGGGAAGGCGAGGGAGCGGCAGAGGTTTCTGAGATTGGAAACAGCAACGGGCGAATGTGCGAACTGCCACCATTTTCTCTGCTTATAAAGGGGAGGGGGCGGACGTTCCACATTTCCGAATAAAATAACCACCCACGATATCGCCCACGACGCCGCATTTGACGCGTGCCGTTCGGGGAGGGCGCAGTGGATACGGAGTAAGATACGGTGTAACCTAGGCCGCGTGTGCCCGTGCCCTGTTTTGGGCCTGGCCCAACAGCGCTCGGGACCGTGTATGGCCCAGGCCCGGGGGCTCCTGTCGGTGTACTAGAGTAGGGGGTACCCTAGTACCCCGAACTTGTGCACGGGCAGTCGCAGCATCCCGCGGCAAGGCTTGCCGGGTGACCGCCAAGGTCCTCCGTGGTTCCTTTGAAGACCATTCAAGAGCAAAGTACTCAAACCAAGACCCCGGCAAGAGGAGCTTGCCGGGAAGGCCAACCAAGGCATACCAAGAAAACTTGCCGCGACGCGCCACGCGTCCCGGCAAGGCCCGGTGAGCGACAAGCTCCCGAACACGACAAGACAACGACCGCGGCAAGCCACCTCTCCGCGCCCGCGCTCCAGCACATCCACCAACGTGTCGCTCTGGGGCCCTCCCAAGCACACGTGGCAGGAGGCCGTGCAGCTAGGGGTGCGCGGTGGCAAGCAGGCGCTGACAAGATAACCATCGTGGCAAACGGTGGCGTCCCTAGCGGTCCCTTTCGGTACTGTTTAGGCGACACAGGCGGGCAATTAATGCCCTTGTCCCCTGCCGCCAGGGTTAGGTATGATACACTGTGGCAGGTAGCTGTACCTACCACAGCACCTTTCCATTTTTGCCCTTTACCTCCGTTGCCACCTGTGGGTAACCCCTTGAGCATATAAAAGGAGGCCCGTGTGCAACGTAGAGGGGGGTTAGCCAGTTCGAACACTCACGCTCGGTCTTGCTAGCTGCTGGTGTGTATTGTAGCACTCCGCGCTCCCGAGCTAGAAATCAATACCAAACCACAAAGCAGGAGTAGGGTTTTACGCATCCGTGCGGCCCGAACCTGGGTAAATCGCTCGCGTGCTTCGCCTCGATTTGCTCTTTGCACGATCTCCGCCCCCGCCGAACCGAAAGGGACCCGGTCCGCCGGTCCCATAGGTGCTCGTGGATCAGTACCCCGGCACTCAATGTAAACTAACAATAATGAATGCAAATGATAGCGGTGCTCTCCAACTGGTGCTTTTTAATAAGAGGATGATGACTCAGCATAAAAGTAAATAGATAGGCCCTTCGTAGAGGGAAGCAGGGATTTGTAGAGGTGCCAGAGCTCGGTTTTGAAACAGAGGTAAATAATATTTTGAGCGGTATACTTTCATTGTCAACATAACAACCAAGAGATGGCGATATCTTCCATGCTACACACATTATAGGCGGTTCCCAAACAGAATGGTAAAGTTTATACTCCCCCTTCCACCAACAAGCATCAATCCATGGCTTGCTCGAAACAACGAGTACCTCCAACTAACAAGAGTCCCAGGGGGAGTTTTGTTTGCAATTATTTTGATTTAGTTTGCATAAAGCATGGGACTGGGCATCCCGGTGACCAGCCATTTATCTCGTGAGTGAGGAGCGGAGTCCACTCCTCTTGAGAATAACCTGCCTAACATGGAAGATACAGACATCCCTAGTTGATACATGAGCTATTCGAGCATACAAAACAGGATATTTATTTGAAGGTTTAGAGTTTGGCACATACAAATTTACTTGGAACGGCAGGTAGATACCGTATATAGGTAGGTATAGTGGACTCATGTGGAATAACTTTGGGGTTTAAGGAGTTTGGATGCACAAGCAGTATTCCCGCTTAGTACAGGTGAAGGCTAGCAAAAGACTGGGAAGCGACCAGCTAGAGAGCGACAACAGTCATGAACATGCATTAAAATTAACCAACACCGAATGCAAGCATGAGTAGGATATAATCCACCATGAACATAAATATCGTGATGGCTATGTTGATTTTGTTTCAACTACATGCGTGAACATGTGCCAAGTCAAGTCACTTAAATCATTCAGAGGAGGATACCACCCTATCATACCACATCATAACCATTTTAATAGCATGTTGGCACGCAAGGTAAACCATTATAACTCATAGCTAATCAAGCATGGCATAAGAAACTATGATCTCTAGTTGTCATTGCAAACATGTTTATTCATAATAGGCTGAATCAGGAACGATGAACTAATCATATTTACAAAAACAAAAGAGGTCGAGTTCATACCAGCTTTTCTCATCTCAGCCAGTCCATCATATAACATCATAATTGCCTTTCACTTACACGATCAAATGATGTGAATAATAATAATAGTGCACGTGCATTGGACTAAGCTGGAATCTGCAAGCATTCAATAAACAGGAGAAGACAAGGCAATATGGGCTCTTTTGTCAGATCAACAATAATGCATATAAGAGCCACTTCAACAATTTAATTATGGTCTTCTCCTATCGACCCCCAAAGAAAAGAAAAGAAATAAAACTATTTACACGGGAAAGCTCCCAACAAGCAAAAGAAGAACAGGAAATCTTTTTGGGTTTTCTTTTTAATTACTACTACAAGCATGGAAAGTAAACTAATTAAAAGCTACAACTTTTTTTGTTTTTCTTAAGGTTTATTAAACACATAAGAAGAAAGCATAAAAAGGAAAATAAACTAGCATGGATGATACAATGAAAAAGTATGAGCACCAACATCTAGCAATGAGTGTGTGGGCATAAATGTAATGTCGGTGGGAAATACGTACTCCCCCAAGCTTAGGCTTTTGGCCTAAGTTGGTCTATGGCCACGGCTGGCCTGGCGGATATCCATAATAGTAGTTGGGGTCGTACTGAGAAGAAGAAGAGGAAGACTTCGATTGCCACTGGCTGACAATCATCTCCGGATCCCACTGGTAATTAGACTATCATGAAGGATCAACTTGTGGTTCCGGCTCTGGCTCCTCAGCTGGTGCAGGGTTCCGATAGGCGTGAATAGCCTTCAACGGAACAAGGTACGTGCCTGAAGATAAATCAAACAAAGAAGGAGCAGGCATGGTAATAGTCTCAGGATGATGTTTGTTAAAGAACAATTGATATTTAAGCACTCCTTCCCTATTCTTAACAATAAAATCATGTGCCACCATACTTTTATAATCTAGATAAACACGAGGCAGCACTTTTTCTTCCTTCTCATAATGCCTAACAGGTATGTTAAAATGTGCAGCTAGGCGTGAAGCATAGATGCCTCCAAAGATGGGGCCCTTTGTACGGTTCAGACTTAACCGTTTGGCAATAATGCCGCCCATACTAACAGAGTTATCACCATATAAACCATGGAGCAAAATAATAATATCAGGGATACTAAGGTTTCCATAGTTTCCGCGACCAATTAAGCAACGACTAGCAAATAATGCAAAATAACGTAAAACGGGAAAATGTATGCTAGTGATTCGTGCATCGGAAACCTTCCTTGTTTCCCCTACAGTGATAGTATCAATAAACCCCTCCACATCATCGCGATGTGGTTCTTCTGTCTTGCCCTCAAAAGGGACTAAATAAACCCGACAAAAATCATAAAGTGACATCTCCTTATGCTCATCATATAAATAAAACTCCACCATAGGTGGTGAGCTCCTAGAATGGAAATGAAAGTTTTGCACAAAGATATTTGTGAGTAAGAGATACTGATCGCATTGGTCGTGGAGGAAAGCAGTGAGGCCTGCATTCGTAGCCAATTCATGAAAATCTTCATAAATCCCGGCTGCTCTCAAGAAATCTTCGGAAGGCCATTCACACGCCGGAACCTCCGCGGTGCGAGGCAGATTATACTTAGGCTTCGGTGCCTTTTCCTTCGAGCTTTGGCTCGATGAGCCCCTCAAAAGTCTCCTCATCATTTTCTGAAAAATTCTGAAATTTTAGTAACTTCAAAATAAAAGTAAACCAAAGTCAATAATATTGATAGCAACTACTCCTACAAGTTCCTAGGACCTATATCATGCATCAAAACTACTTTTGACCATATAAATTTGACATGCAAGCTCAAGAACAGGGTCACCTAAGCAGCAAAAATTTGCAAAGAATAAAGCACTAGAACAAAAAACTAATTGGACCAATGGAGGAGTCACATACCAAGGAACAATCTCCCCAAGCAGTTTTGTGAGAGGTGCTTTGAGCAAGGAGATCGAAAATGGCAGCAAAGTGAGCTAGAACTCGTGCTTGAGCTGGATATTCGTGTTTGTGGGAGGAAGATGAAGTGTGTGAGTGCAGGAATAAGTGGAGGAGGGCCACCGTGGGCCCATGAGGCAGGGGGGCGTGCCCAGGGGGGTAGGGCGTGCCCTCCACCCTCGTGGGCAGGTGGTTAACCCCCCTGCTGTGTTCTCAGTGCCAAATATTCTCAAATATTCTAGAAAAAACATATTTAAATTTCAGGGCATTTGGAGAACTTTTATTTTCGAGGTATTTTTATATTGCACGGATAATCAGATAACAAACAGAAAATTATTTATTTTTATTTTATTTAATATAAATAACAGAAAGTAAAAGTGGGGTACAGAAGGTTGTGCCTTCTAGTTTCATCCATCTCATGATCCTCAGAAGGAATCCACTAACAAGGTTGATCAAGTCTTGTTAACGAACTCATTCCGAATAACATGGAACCGGAGAAATTTCGAATAACACTATGTTACCTCAATGGGGATATGCACATCCCCAATAATAAGAATATCATATTTCTTCTTGACAGTAGGAAGAGGAAATTCAAAACCTCCAAATATAATCGATGGCATTTTTCCAATGGAGTTGATACTATGAACTTGAGGTTGCTTCCTCGGAAAGTGTACCGTATGCTCATTACCATTAACATGAAAAGTGACATTGCCTTTAGTGCAATCAATAACAGCCCTGCAGTATTCAAATAGGGTCTTCCAAGAATAATAGACATACTATCGTCCTCGGGAATATCAAGAATAACAAAGTCCGTTAAAATAGTAACGTTTGCAACTACAACAGGCACATCCTCACAAATACCGACAGGTATAGCAGTTGATTTATCAGCCATTTGCAAAGATATTTCAGTAGGTGTTAACTTATTCAAATCAAGTCTACGATATAAAGAGAGAGGTATAACACTAACACCGGCTCCAAGATCACATAAAGCAGTTTTAACATAATTTCTTTTAATGGAGCATGGTATAGTTGGTACACCGGGGTCTCCAAGTTTCTTTGGTATTCCACCCTTAAAAGTATAATTAGCAAGTATGGTGGAAATTTCAGCTTCCGGTATCTTTCTTTTATTTGTAATTATATCTTTCATGTACTTAGCATAAGGATTGGTTTTGAGCATATCAGTTAATCGCATACGCAAAAAGATAGGTCTAATCATTTCAGCAAAGCGCTCAAAATCCTCATCATCCTTTTTCTTGGATGGTTTGGGAGGAAAAGGCATGGGTTTCTGAACCCAAGGCTCTCTTTCTTTACCATGTTTCCTAGCAACAAAGTCTTTCTTGTCATAACGTTGATTCTTTGATTGTGGGTTATCAAGATCAACAGCAGGTTCAATTTCTATATCATTATCATTACTAGGTTGGGCATCATCATCAACATTATTATTAGCATTATCACTAGTTTCAGGTTCATTACCAGATTGAGTTTCAGCATCAGAAATAGAAATATCATTTGGATTCTCAGGTGTTTCAACAATAGGATCACTAGAAGCATGCAAAGTCCTATCATTTTTCTTTTTCTTCTTTTTAGAAGAACTAGGTACCTCTATGTTATTTCTCTGAGAATCTTGCTCAATTCTCTTAGGGTGGCCTTTAGGATACAAAGGTTCCTGAGTCATTCTACCAGTTCTAGTAGCCACTCTAATAGCATTATCATTATCTTTACTATTCAATTCATTGAGCAAATCATTTTGAGCTTTAAGTACTTGTTCCACTTGAGTGGTAACCATAGAAGCATGTTTACTAATAAGTTTAAGTTCACTTTTAACATTAGCCATATAATCACCCAAGTGTTCAAGCATATTTGAATTGTATTTCAATTGTCTACCAAAATAAGCATTAAAGTCTTCTTGCTTAGCCATAAATTTATCAAACTCATCTAAGCATGGGCTAGCAAACTTAGTAAATGGGATTACAGCTTTATCATATCTATAGAGAGAATTTAGCTTTACTACCTGTGTTGGGTTATCAAGACCATGAGTTTCTTCAATAAGTAATGGATTAAGATCATATGTTTCTTCAACAGGCGGTAAATTAAGACCGTGTATTTCTTCAATAGGAGGTAAATTCTTAACATCTTCAGCTTTAATACCTTTTTCTTTCATAGATTTCTTTGCCTCTTGCATATCTTCAGGATTGAAAAATAGAATACCCCTCTTCTTCGGAGTTGGTTTAGGAATAGGCTCAGGAATTGGCTCTGGAGGTGTCCAATTATTTTCATTTGTCAATATATTATTCAATAGAATTTCAGCTTCATCCGGTGTTCTTTCCCTGAAAACAGAACCAGCACAACTATCCAGGTAATCTCTGGAGGCATCGGTTAGTCCATTATAAAAGATATCAAGTATTTCATTTTTCTTAAGAGGATGATCAGGCAAAGCATTAAGTAATTGGAGAAGCCTCCCCCAAGCTTGTGGGAGACTCTCTTCTTCAATTTGCACAAAATTATATATATATATCCCTTAAAGCATCTTGTTTCTTATGAGCAGGGAAATATTTAACAGAGAAGTAATAAATCATATCCTGGGGACTACGCACACAACCAGGATCAAGAGAATTAAACCATATCTTAGCCTCACCCTTTATTAGAATGGAAATATTTTAAGGATATAAAAGTAACGAGTTCTCTCATCTTTAGTGAACAGGGTGGCTATATCATTCAATTTAGTAAGATGTGCCACAACAGTTTCAGATTCATAACCATGAAAAGGATCAGATTCAACCAAAGTAATTATATCAGGATCAACAGAGAATTCATAATCCTTATCAGTAACAAAGATAGGTAAAGTAGCAAAAGCAGGGTCAGGTTTCATTCTAGCATTTAGAGATTACTTACTCCATTTAGCTAACAACCTTTTGAGTTCATTTCTATTTTTGCAAGCTAAAATAGCTAAAGAAGCTTCTTGATCAAAAACATAACCCTTGGGAATAACAAGTGGTTCTTCATTATCACTTTCATCAGTATCATCAGATTCAATATTTTCAATCTCTCTAGCCCTAGCAAGTTGTTCATCAAGAAAATCACTAAGTGGCACAGTAGTATCAGGCATAGAGGTAGTTTCATCATAAGTATCATGCATAGCAGAAATGGCATCATCAATAACATGTGCCATATCAGAACGATTAGCAGAAGCAGGTGTAGGTGTCGCAAGCTTACTCATAACAGAAGGTGAATCAAGTGCAGAGCTAGATGGCAGTTCCTTACCTCCCCTCGTAGTTAAGGGATAGATCTTGGTTTTCGGATCTCTCAAGTTCTTCATAATGATAAGCAGATATATATCCCAAGTGACTCAAAGAATAGAGCTATGCTTCCCGGCAACGGCGCCAGAAAATAGTCTTGATAACCCACAAGTATAGGGGATCGCAACAGTTTTCGAGGATAGAGTATTCAACCCTAATTTATTGATTAGACACAAGGGGAGCCAAAGAATACTCTCAAGTATTAGCAGTTGAGTTGTCAATTCAACCACACCTGGAAACTTAATATCTGCAGCAAAGTATTTAGTAGCAAAGTAATATGATAGTAGTGATAATGGTAACAAAAGGTAACAGTAGTAAAAGTAATGTTTTTGGTATTTTGTAGTGATGATAGCAATAGCAACGGAAAAGTAAATAAGCGAAGAACAATATATGAAAAGCTCGTAGGCAATGGATCGGTGATGGAGAATTATGCCGGATGCGGTTCATCATGTAACAGTCATAACCTAGGGTGACACAGAACTAGCTCCAGTTCATTGATATAATGTAGGCATGTATTCCGAATATAGTCATACATGCTTATGGAAAAGAACTTGCATGACATCTTTTGTCCTACCCTCCTATGGCAGCGGGGTCCTTACGGAAACTAAGAGATATTAAGGCCTCCTTTTAATAGAGAACCGGAACAAAGCATTAACACATAGTGAATACATGAACTCCTCAAACTACGGTCAGCATCGGTAAGTATCCCGATTATTGTCACTTCGGGGTTAACGGATCATAACACATAATATGTGACTATAGACTTGCAAGATAGGATCAAGAACACTCATATATTGATGAAAACATAATAGGTTCATATCTGAAATCATGGCACTCGGGCCCTAGTGACAAACATTAAGCATAGCAAAGTCATAGCAACATCAATCTCAGAACATAGTGGACACTAGGGATCAAACCCTAACAAAACTAACTCGATTACACGATATATCCCATCCAACCCATCACCGTCCAGCAAGCCTACGATGGAATTACTCACGCACGGCGGTGAGCATCATGAAATTGGTGATGAAGGATAGTTGATGATGACGATGGCGACGGATTCCCCTTTCCGGATCCCCGAACGGACTCCAGATCAGCCCTCCCGAGAGGTTTTAGGGCTTGGCGGCGGCTTCGTATCGTAAAACACGATGATTTCTTCTCTCTGATTTTTTTCTCCCTGAAACTCAATATATGGAGTTGGAGTTGGAGTCGGAGAGGCAACAGGGGGGCCACGAGGTAGGGGGCGCGCCCTAGGGGGGCAGGTGCGCCCCCACCTTCGTGGAGAGGTGGTGGGCCCCCTGGCATTCATCTTTTGCAGGTATTTTACTTATTTTCTGAAAAGTGGCTCCGTGAAGTTTCAGGTCATTCCGAGAACGTTTGTTTCTGCACATAAATAACACCATGGTAATTCTGTTGAAAACAGCGTCAGTCCGGGTTAGTTCCATTCAAATCATGCAAGTTAGAGTCCAAAACAAGGGCAAAAGTGTTTGGAAAAGTAGATACGACGGAGACGTATCAACTATTGGTGTTAAATCACATGGCGATGTGAACTAGATTATTGACTCTAGTGCAAGTAGGAGGCTGAAGGAAATATGCCCTAGAGGCAATAATAAAGTTTTTATTTATATTTCCTTATATCATGGTAAATGTTTATTATTCATGCTAGAATTGTATTAACCGGAAACTTAGTACATGTGTGAATACATAGACAAAACAGAGTGTCCCTAGTATGCCTCTACTTGACTAGCTCATTAATCAAAGATGGTTATGTTTCCTGGCCATAGACATGTGTTGTCATTTGATGAACGGGATCACGTCATTGGAGAATCATGGATGGACAAGACCCATCCGTTAGCTTAGCACTATGATCGTTTAGTTTATTGCTATTGCTTTCTTCATGACTTATACATGTTCCTATGACTATGAGATTATGCAACTCCCGAATACCGGAGGAACGCTTAGTGTGCTATCAAACGTCACAACGTAACTGGGTGATTATAAAGATGCTCTACAGGTGTCTCCAATGGTGTTTGTTGAGTTGGCATAGATCGAGATTAGGATTTGTCACTTCATGTATTGGAGAGGTATCTCTGGGCCCTCTCGGTAATGCTCATCACTATAAGCCTTGCAAGCAATGTGACTAATGAGTTAGTTACGGGATGATGCATTATGGAACGAGTAAAGAGACTTGCCAGTACCGAGATTGAACTAGGTAAGGTGATATCGACGATCGAATCTCGGGCAAGTAACATACCGATGACAAAGGTAACGCCGTATTTTGTTGTGTGGTTTGACCGATAAAGATCTTCATAAAATATGTAGGAGCCAGTATGAGCATCCAGGTTCCGCTATTGGTTATTGACTGGAGATGTGTCTCGGTCATGTCTACATAGTTCTCGAACCCGTAGGGTCCGAACGCTTAACGTTCGATGACGATTTGTATTATGAGTTATGTGATTTGATGACCGAAGTTTGTTCGGAGTCCCGGATGAGATCACAGACATGACGAGGAGTCTTGAAATGGTCAAGAGGTAAAGATTGATATATTGGAAGAAAGTATCCGAACACCGGAAGGGTTCCGGAGTGTATCGGGTACATACCGGAGTACCGGAGGGGTTACCAGAACCCCCCGGGGAAAGATATGGGCCTTATGGGCCATAGGAGGGAGGCTAACCAGCCCACAAGGGGCTGGTGTGCCCCCACAAGGGAGGAGGCCGAATTGGACTTAGGGCGCCACCCCCCTTTCCTTCTCCTACTCCCTCTACTTCCCCTTTCCCCCCTCTGGTAGAAGGAAAAAAGGGTGGGGCCAAATCCTACTAGGACTGGGGTCCTAGTAGGACTCCCCTCTCCCTGGTGCGCCCCTTGTTGGCTGGCCTCCTCCTCCCCTCCTTTATATACGGGGGCAGGGGCACTCCAAAGGCACAACAGACACAAGTTGATCTTTTAGCCGTGCGCGGTGCCCCCTCCACAGTTACACACCTCGGTCATATCGTCATAGTGTTTAGGCGAAGCCCTGCGCCGGTGAACATCATCATCACCATCACCACGCTGTCATGCTGACGCAACTCTCGCTCGGCCTCAACTAAATCAAGAGTGTGAGGGACGTCATCGAGCTGAACGTGTGCTGAACACGGAGGTGCCGTACGTTCGGTGCTAGGATCGTGAAGACGTACGACTACATCAACCGCATTGATAAACGCTTCTGCTTTCGGTCTACGAGGATACGTGGACACACTCTCCCCGCTCGTTGCTATGCTTCTCCTAGATAGATCTTGTGTGATCGTAGGAAATTTTTTGAAATACTACGTTCCCCAACAGAGTGATCTTTGCAAGGAGTACTCCTCAATTAGGGCATGTACAATGATTGATAAGATAGTCTTATCTTAAGTTTTCCATGTAATTTAGAGATGACAAAAAATTGTCAACAATGGGCCATCTCTTAGCCTTATCTTTAATAACTAGTCATTCCTAAAAATGTGGTGAGACATATTGTGCTAAGCGATCATCTTTTCTTATGAGTTCTCTCTTCTCCACCTCATCATTTATTCTATATGGCACTCCTAAGATAGTACCATTGTATATGCCCTTAGTGATTTCGCAGAACGCATGTATCTATGGTCCCCTACATTTCAGGGGGGATGGGTCCCCCCTTCTCAGGGCCGGCCCTGTGCTTGATAAGGTTGATTGGTCCGCCCTAACTAACATATAGCCATGTGCAATCTGGTACAGTTGAAAAGAAACCTGGCAACTAATTGTGGAAAGCCATGTATAAGGTTATGGGTCGAAAGTCTCCAACAGTGGATGTGTCTGGTTTTTTCGGAATAAGCGTGATCAGGGCCTTGTTAAGAAGAGCAAAACCTCCCATCGCCAACAAAATTTTAGCAATGTCGTCATTATATCCCCTTTGGTAATGCTCCAGGCCTTGTGGAAGAAGGCGCCCATGAATCCATAGAGGCCAGGGGCACGGCCGGGCGACATCTCCTTAATAACTTCCCAAACCTCTTCTTCAATAAATACGGTGTCTAGCTCTAGCAGTAGAGTAGGAAGCATAACTAGCGGTCTAGCGCATCCAAATCAAACATAAAATCTCTGGCAGTTTCTCTTCCTAGAAGACCATCCTGGCATTGATAATTACTTGGTTAGTTAAGTCCCTACACTGATCGAAAGCTTTGTCTATAACTGCTTGCACTAATTTATTTTAGGTGATGCATGTTTGTTGCACGGAACATCGAAATGCATTTATATGAGTAGTTTATCTTGTGAAAGATAAGGATGAACGAAGAAAGACCTTATCTGCAAATATGAAGAGAGGTGCGGATATCTTTTTGTAAAATTGTCATAGTTTCATTTCTATTCTTCAGATATAGATCGGACGGTCTATACTACAGAATGGCAGGCACACCATCATCACCAACTCTATTTTTTATAAAAGTATAGATATAGATATAGAAAAAAAACTACCACATTACAGACTATGGCTGCAAAAGAACTACCACTTTTCTTAATATTCCAAAAAACTACCACAAAGTTGGTTCACTGTTCCTAAAAGCCCAAATTGATGTGTGATGAAACTTTAAACCGTTTTAGGGCAGCTGGGGTTCACTCATCAGGTTGACCGTTGACAGGTTATGACAAGTGGGGGGCCAAATATTTTTTGAAATACAATTGGATCTCTACAAAATTTTCTAAAAGCGATCAGGTTCCTGTAAAAAAATAAGCAATCAGGTCTTCGCCGGCGAGCTCGTCAACGGCTCTGTGGACGTTGGCCGGTCTCTCTCCCGTTGCCCCAACGCCACAGCAGCCAGCAGCAAGCGGAGCGTAGGCATGCAGCAGCAGCGACAATGGCAAGCAGCAACAGAGGCATGCAGTAGCGGCGGCGGCAGCAAGCAGCAGCAACGGACGACAAGCGAGAGCGACGGCAAGCATCAGCAGCGAGCAACGGTCGCGCATGGCTGGCTAGCTCCGGCTAGCCGCGGTATGCGCGTGAGCTAGCTAGCTCTGGCTATGTTCGTCGTGAACTAGCTAGCTCCGGCTGGCCGCGGTACGCGCGTGAGCTAGCTAGCTAACTTCGGTTGCCTCCGTCGTGAGCTCGCAAGCTCCGGCTGGCCGCGCGGACCCGATTGAGGGTGAGCGGGCTAGGGTTGGCGCCGGAGAAGAGGGACTCGCCGGTGCCACGGCGTGGGGGAAGGGACAGACACGGGGCGGCAGCGGGACGGGGAGGTACTCCATGACGGCGACTCCTGCGTGCAGCAGGACGGCGGCAAGGCAAGGGACGTGCTCCGGGACGGCGGCGGGTGTGTGCAGCAGGACGGCGGCGAGGCGGGAGAGGTGCTCCGGGGCAGCGGCAGGTCCGGGCAATGGCAAGGCGCCCTCGATCTCCGGCTTGGAAGAGTTCTGCCTCAAGGGATGTCATGGATGGAAGGGGGCGGCGATCAACTCTTTTATTTTATTTATTAGTTTTTTTATGTTTCTTAGGAGATGTCACTGATAGGTGGGCCTGGCCCAACCTAACATTCAACGATCACGGTGTTAACCGTCAATGTTTATGAATGGACCTCAACTGTCATAAAGTTGTTTAAAGTTTAACACACGGGAATTTGGGTTTTTTGAAACAGCAAAGTAATTTTGTGGTAATTTTTTAAAAGATTAAGAAAAGTGATAGATTTTTTAGCCATAGCCTGTAATGTGGTAGTTATTTACTATATACTTAAATATTTGTTCCTAGCCTAAAATTTCTTGGATTTTGGGCCAGCTGACCATAGCTTACCGTCCGACTCAAACTTGAAGACATATTTATTGTTGTCTTGCTCGTGAGCATAGCGCCGGTTGCCACCTTCGACTAGGCAGCACTAGCTTGGGTCCTATGCTAAGAGCGTTTTCAATAGATTGTATGCTAGTTTTGTTGGTAAATTATTCATGTCATCAACCAACAAGCTATCATACAACTACTTCAGTAGATTATATCTAAGCTATTCAATAGATGATGAGAAAATAAATGTGATTGCTCTCTATTTCACATTGGAGCTTGTGCAAAAATTGTTGGTTATTTTACATACAACTTTGCTTTCTTTCCATATTTATTATATGCCACATCATCACTATGTCCTAGATGGCAAATTTACCAACACATATCTTACAGCTGTTGGAGGTTCCCTAAGCGATCTCAATGCGCCGCTTGACATGGCCGGCATGTTGGTACTTCGTAGCTTACCAAGCTGGCCACTTGCTTACCATGGTCGACTTGGATGCACCAGTCAAGCTGATGCCATCCGGTGCACCCTCCGACTTGATGCACTCCACGTGGGGTGCAATGCAGAATTCTTTTTATAAGCCAAATTCACTAGATATCTTCCTAACTACTCCCTCTTCTTGAAAAAGTATATGTTCAACTTTGTTAGAGGGTCAAACTATCTCAAAATTTGATCGAGTTTGTGAAAAAATATATCAATGTTTGTCAAATCATATAGGTATATCAAGAAAATATGTTCTATCATGAATCTAATGCTACTAATTTGATGGCATAAATGCTGGTGTATTATTGTATAAATATGATCAAACATGAAAATTTTAACTTTCCAGCAAAGTTGGAAGTACAATTTCTCAAGGACGAAGGGAGTAGAAGGGTTGGACGCGCTTTACTACGCCGTTAATGTTGTGGGTTTTCAGATATTTTTTTACTCCCTCTATTTCAGAATATAAAGTGTACTAGCTTTTTAAGAAGTCAAACCTCTTCAAGTTTGACCGAATTTATAGAGAAGTATATCAATATATGTAATATCAAATCGGTATCATTGGATTAGTCATGAAATGAATTTTCATATTTTATTTACTTAGTATTGTGGATGTCAATATATTTGGCTCTAAACTTGGTCAAAGTTAAAAAAATGACTTTTCTAAAAAAACTAATACACCTTATATTTTTAAACTGAGGGAGCATTTGGTTTGGCGAGTGTTGGAGATGATGGAGTGTGTTTTCTCTTTACTTATATAACGTTGTGTTTTGGTGGGCCCTCCGCGGTGTGATTCGGTGTTATGTGCTAATCAACCCATACTATATGTGAAAATTTCTCGCATTGGTGGTTGCATATACTATTTTGACGCTACAATATTACATGTTGGCACTTCTTTTTTCTAGATGGTGATAGGATGCGTGGGGTTAATATGTTTTTATAGGCCGATTGCAGCTGATTGATTTGAAAAATAATTGACATGGTCAAAATAGTGAACCAAATCCAAAATTGAATACCTCAATCAAATGAGAGACCTTTAAAATTAGGAAACATAGTGAATTAAAAGAATTTAAAAAGAGAGCTTCTTGAGAAATTGTTGACACGGTCAAAATTGGATTACCCAGTTCTAAATTAAAGACCTCAATTGATTGTGAGGCCTTAAAAATTAAGAAGAATAGTGTGTGAACTAAAAGAACTTAATAAGAGTGCTCCTTGAGAAATTGTTGACCTGATCAAAATCAGGTGACCCAATTTCAATTTGAAGACCTCAATGATTGTGCGACATTAAAATTAGGGAGCATAGTGTATTTACTAGAAGGGTTGAGCGCCCTTTTCTGCACCGTTGGTGTTGTTGGGTTTTCATAATCTTTTTACTTCCTCTATTTCAAAATATAAGGTGCATTGCTTTATTAAAAAGTCAAATCACTATAACTTTGAATAAATTTGTAGATAAATATATCAATATTCATATTATCATATCAGTATCATTAGATTCATCATGAAATGAATTTTCAGATTTTCTTTGTTTAGTATTTGGGCTCTGAACTTGGTCAAAGTTAAAGAAAGGAAGTATTTTGTTGGTGAGTGGTGAAGATGATGGAATGTGTTTTCTGTTTATTTGTAGTGCGGTGTTTTGGTGGGATTTTGCAGTGTGACTCTGTGTTATCTGCTTATCAATTCATACTTATGTGACAAATTTTTCTGTGTTGGTGGCTGCATGTACTACATTGATGCTACAGTATCATATCTTGACTTTTTATAGGGGGCAAGAGGATGCACGGGATTGATATATCTTTATAGGCTGGTCCTTACCCGTTGATTTGAAAAAAAAATGTTGACCCGATCAAAATTGAAAGCGTTGATCTGGTCAAAATCTTGAATCAAATCCAAAATTGAATATCTTAATCGAATAGGACAGCTTCAAAATTAAGAAACATAGTGAATTAAAAGAATTAAATGAGAGAGCCCCTTGAGAAAGTTTTGACCCGGTCAAAATCAGGTGACCAAATTTCAAATTGGAGACCATAATTGGCTGTGAAGGCTTAAAATTTAGGAAGCATAGTTATATAGAGGATAGATTCCCCCATAAGTCTGACGTGACCGATGTGAGACATTTGCCATTATCGGATCATGTTTCGATTATCTCATCGCGTAAATAAATTTTGAATCAGATTTCGTTTTCTGGGAGTTAAAACATTTTGTCTTTTTTCAAAATAAGATGGCATCTCGCTGACGTTTTTATTCATTTACGTGCATGCACACTAGAGACACACACACACACACGGGGTATGGCTGGGGATGGAGCCATGCATAGCAAGCAGTAAAATGCTCCGTACTTTCCCTGTCGCTGTATTGATCCTTTGAAAAATAAATAAATGAATAATACTTATATGTACCAAACAAAAGATCGGAGATTGCCATGAGACAGCCCGAGCTAGATGAACCACTTATTCTTGTAATCGCCGCTGCACTGCCATTAAGTACGTAGTAATGATACACACGTAATTACAGGTTTGTCAGTTACATACAATGTCGTAGCGCAGCGGGATAGCTAGCCTGCTTGTGTCGTCCATGGCCAGCTCGTCGGCGAACGTCACGGTGGCGTCCATACTCCTGTTGGCGCTGGTGGCCGTCGTCGTGCTGGTCCAGGCCATCCGCACCTTGTGCTCGCACTCGCAGGATCAGGGGGAGCAGAGGCCGGACGCCGGAGCCGACCCTGAAGTGCCGAAGGACCCGGGGCTGGTGGTGTGCGTGTACCGGAGGAGCGACGAGTGGCGGGAGGCGACGTGCCCGGTGTGCCTGTCGGACTTCTCCGACGGCGAGGCCGTCAGCGTGCTGCCCGCGTGCATGCACTACTTCCACGCCGCGTGCGTCGGCGAGTGGCTGCGCGCGCACGCCACCTGCCCGCTCTGCCGCGCAGCGCCGGCAACCGGTGTCGTCTGAGTGGCACGAGCTGAAACTAGATCTAGATGCTGTGCAGAATGTGATTCCGCCTCGCCGCCCAGGTTTGTCTTTGAGATATTTTCTCTTAGCTTTAGAGATTCTTGGCCGTGATTCAATTTCAACGTGGTTGTATTGTAACGAGACATCCTATTTAGCGCACTGGTTTTTTTAAAGCACTTAGGGAAACTCTAACGGATTCTTATAACAGGTCAGATTTCCCTCGCAAAAGAAAAAAAGAAAAAATAACCCGTCAGATTTTACTCCTCTGACCAGCATTTGGCCAATCCCCAATAGCCGATAACGAAGGATAATTATCCTCATTCGCCTCCGTCACCCCTATTTTTACTCCACCACTCGGGCTTGGAGAAAAAAAATCTCCTCCACTCCGCTGCCTCCCCCGCCCTGCTCATGTGTTGCATCTACGCCGGCCACCGCGGATGCCTGTAGGCTCCGCCGCGGTCCTTGACCGCTTGGATTTGGGCCTCTCTCGCCCCGTCGCCGGTGCAAAACCAGTAGATCTGAGGCTGCCACCGCCACAGCTGGATTTGGCGCATCCGACCGTCGCCGGCCACACCTTTGCCATGGATTGGTTGGGTACCGAACCGCACAGCCCCGGCCAACGCCTCCACGTCGCATGCAGGTATTGACTCGGCCTCAAGCTATTCGGACCTCTCCCGTCGGCGGTTCGCCGACAAAGACACGCCTGGGTTCAGCGCTGGCCCGACGGCTTATCGACTCCACCTTCTCGGTCATAAAGTGCGACGACTACCCGTGGCAGGTGGTGCCCGAGTTTCCACCATGCCGAAACATCCTGGATGGGTCTTCTTCAAGTGCAAAAAAGATGGGGTATGTGCTTCTTTTGATTCCGTTGTTCACCGGATTCGGCACAAATTTGGTAGCTCATTGTTTGCTCAAATTTGTCTGTAGGATAGATACAAGTTTTGGTATTGGGAAGAATATTACATCGATTTATTGATAGCATGGAATTTGATAGATGGTTATGCACTCGTTGCTAGAATAGGGGCTAGCAATAATACTAGATGCGAAGCAATATCGAATTTCTCAGAAATGAAGAACAAAGAAGTGTATAAGCTCAAGAAGCCTATAGGAGCTCGGTTAGGTCTGGCGAAAACTCAGGGTAGTAAAAATACTCCGCTATTTTTAAGGATCGGTTAGAGTTTGCCCTTAGCGCGCTGGACAGTAAGCAAACGCGACGCTGACGCAGGCTGACACACGCTATTTGCCCGGCCCACTTACCCGATTCGTTGTTTGTTTTCCTGGCAGGAAGCATGCGACTAGACTCGTTTTTAATTCTACGAAAACAAAAAAACTGGTTTTGGGAAGGATTTTCCTTAACAAACTCGCCACTGTACCAATTTAAAAAATGTGCATGTATTAAAAATAGAAAAATAAAAAATCATGAATTCACAAAAGTCGTAAATTTCAAAAACTGCTACTGTATTTCAAATAATGTTCGTTAATTCAAATCATGTCCACAATTTCGAAAAATGTTCAGGAATTTTACAAAATATTTCCAAATTTAAAAGTATGATTCAAAACATGTTCACGAATTCAAAAAATATACAGGAATTTCGACAATTTTTCCCAGATTTTAAAAAATATCTGTCCATTCAGAAAATATTCTCCTATTAAAAAAGTATCACAATTTTTTTTTAAAAATCCACGAAATTTAAATTTTGTTCCTGTATTTTAAAGAAAGTTCATTCATTTAAAAAATATTCATAAATTCAAAAATAATTCACATGGTTCACAAATTGTTCCCAGAATTAAAAAACTATTAGTCGCCAAATAAACATTCCGATTCATAAAATATTCATGAATTTCGAGATATTGTTTCCAAAATTTAAGAACCTATTCAAGAGTTCAAAATATATTCGCAAATATCAAGAAAATTCCTAAATTTAAAAACCCTATACCTGAATTTTAAAATAAAAAAGGTAAGGTAGAAAACCAAAAAAAACCAAAAGAAAGAAAACACATAGAAAGAGAGATACCGGTGCAGTGAAAGTAAAAAGTTCCCAAAACTGAGAGAGCAAATAGTTGACGAGCGCTCCTTCGGGAGCCTCGCAACGATCAACACCACTTGACAAGCTCTCAGCCGCCCCACCACGTGTCGTGCTCTAGACGCTCCCTTCGTATTTCTTTTAATTATTATTTTTCGCACACGTTTCGGCTTTTTAAACGGTTTTGGGGGGTGGGGGCAGTTCGACTTTGTGTTTATCACCGGTCTTTCTTAGCTTTTGTGTTTATCAACGGGTTTTCTGTTTTTTTTTCTTTCGTCAGAGGCACGGCTATGCTTCTACGAGAGGCACGACCGTGCCTCTCGGAAACGGAAAAAATGCGTTTTTTGTTTTTTTTTCTTCCGCAAGAGGCACGGTCCTGCTTTCCCGAGAGGCAGGTTTGTGCTTCCGCGAGAGGCACGGTCGTACCTCTCGGAAACGGAAAAAATACGCATTTTCTGTTTTCTTTTCCTTTCGCGAGAGGCACGGTTGTGCTTCCGCGAGAGGTACGGTTATGATTTCGCGAGAGGCACGGCCATGCCTCTTTTGGAAAGGGAAAAAACTTTTTTTTGTTTTTTTTCTTCCTCAAGAGGCACGGGTTTGCTTCCGCAAGAGGCACGGTTGTGATTTCGCGAGAGGCACGGCCGTGCCTTTTTCAGAACTGGAAAAAACCGTGCTCCCGGTTTGGTTTTTTCGTCCGGTTTTTTTCATGAAAAAAAGTTCTTTAAAAACTATAAACATGGGATCTAGTTTTGAATATCTCGACGTGGGGAATCCAACGGTGAAAATGGTTTGAAATTTAGACGCACGGTTTAAAAGATAAAACGTTTTGAATAAACGAATCTGCGAAAAAAGAGAAAACTCCCGAGTTATGCTCCACTTGTCACAACCTGGGAATGTAGTGGTGATCTTTGCGGTGAGTACTCCTTAATTAGTGATTTTGCAAAACAGAGGGGGGGGTGAGGGGGAAGCATGTGAAAAAACTGAATATGGGTTGGCCCATATGCGAGCAACGGGGAGGAGGGATTGCGCGTTTGCTAGCTATTCTCTGACCCACGCGATAAATAGGATCCCCGAATTGTAACAGTACAACATCGCCTTTTCCTTGCCTGTCCCTCTGTAAATAGGATCTCACATGGGTCGCTTGAGAGGTGTTCAAGTGTGACACATTTAACCAGGACAAATTCTTTTGAACTTTTTTTCAAAGAAAATAGGGTATTTTATTCGAAGATCACATAGTTACAATTCTTAGCAACGAGTTCGAAAATAAAAAGAGGAGATTGGTTAAGCCAACACGCAGTGCTATCCCCAGATCTACCATAGTTGCAACACTATGCTGGTCACGAGAACCTTTTACCGGAACAAACACCCTATTATCCATTAAACCTTCAATCTCCGTTAAGAGGTGACCATGTGCTGACTTGTCCGGAGACCCCTTAGCAAGTGCCGCAAGAGCAACAGCACAATCCGCAAGACCAGTTCTTTTGGACCTATGGATGGCTACCAAAATAACTTGTCTTCTATGAAGCTTATTCTGGCGGTCTATCTGCACATCCGTGCTTTCACACCACCTCGTTTATTAACAACTATCTAATCGTAGGACATCAGAAGTCATGCATATATTCATAAGTTTATTTCCAATAATTTATTCATGCCACTTCGTTAAGCCACGCATATCTTAGCTTTATAGCTCGTTCGTCGTATTGGTTCGACCGTTCGCTTCCCGCTCGGTGCTTGTAGTCAGGTTTACTTCTGGGTTTTGGTTTCTTTTCTTTACTTTTGTCTTTTTAGTTTTCTTTGTTTCTTTATGTTTTCCATGGTTTTCTTTGTTTCTTACCAGGTTTTCTTGTTTCTTTGTTTCTTTTTCTTTTTGCACCAGTTTTTCATCAGTTTTCTTATTTTCTTCTCTTTCTTTTTTACTTTTCTTTTGCTTCTTCTCGGTTTCTCTTTCCGAAATGATATGTACTAGACGTCGTTACAAGCACATGACAAATCAAATGTTTTTGATGATGATTCTAATGACCATGCATCACAAATTAGTTGACACACACGGTAATTTCTTCACAAAAAAAAAAGAAATTGAAGCACGAAGTTGCTATCCTCACGTCACTAATCTTGCCATATTTTTTTTCTGATTCGCCATATGCTTGGACCTTACGTTCGGGTGTTATCAGATTCCTTTTCTTTTTGCACTATTTTTCCTTTGGTTTCCTTGTTTCCTTTTTCTTTTTGTTTTTTGGTTTTTCCCATATGTTTTTTGTTTCTTCATTGGTTTTCTATGGTTTCATTTTTTTTCATTTCTTTCTCGATTTCCACTCTTCTGCAATGGATTTCTTTCTTTTTTTGGGGGGGGGGGGGGTCTTTTGTTTGTATTTTTTTGGTTTTTGTTGGGTTTTTTTTGTTGATTTTCATCGGTTTCTTTTTGTTCAACACATGTCAACGTTTCCAGTAGACATACATGTTTTATAAAAATACATGATTAATATTTGTAAAAACTAATTACCTTTTTCAAATTTTTCCAAACAAAATGTACATTTTATTAATATATCTCATACATTTTTATCTAGACATTTATTAACGGCAATAAATATTTTTTCACACACAATGTACATTTTTCATATAGATCAGGAAAAAATGTAAATGTTTAACAAAATTAATACATGATCAAAAAAATTATATACGCTGTTTTATTTTGTATATTTATTTCATATACATGACAACTATTTTTTCTATGCACATTTAACAATTTTGGCTTTTTACAAATGCTTGATTAACATTTTTCAAATACTTGGTTTATATTTTTTAAATGTTTGATTATCATTTTTTAATACCTGTTCAACATTTTCCATACAACCGTATAATTTTTGTATGCATGAGAAACATTTTATTCATACATATTTCATATTTTTTGAATGTTTGGTTAATATTTATTCAAATATTTCATGAAAAGTGTGTGCGTGTGTGTGTCTATAGAGAGAGAGAGAGAGGGAGAGAGAGAGAGTATTTGGAAGTTCAAACAAAACTAAAAATGAGATAGCAAAAAATGAAAACAAAAAACGTGAATAAAACCGAAAAAATGAGGCAGTGGCTTGCGGCCACCCCCGCGCTGGCCCGGCCCATTTAGGGATGCAGTTTCCCGGATACGAGCGGGGTGGGAAGCGGAAGCACCCAAAATCACTAAGTAAGGAGTACTAATTTGCAAGATCACTACCACCTCCTTACGTTGCAACAAGTGGCGCACTACATGCGTGCCACTTGTCTCAACCTGGGAGTTTTCTCTTTTTTTGTACATCCGTTTATTTAAAATATTTATCTTTTTTCGTACAACCAAATGCTAAGGAAGACCGGTGGAAAACCAAAAACTCAAAAAAAACCCAGAAAAAACCGTTTACAACGCCAAAGCCGCGCACGAAAAAAAATCCAAAAGGAGCGCCCAGAGCGCGACACGTGATTAAAATTTTGTGAACAAATTTTCAATATAGGGACATTTTTTGACAATCATAAATATTTTTAAAATTTGAGATAAAAACATAACATGCAAACATTTTTACAATTTTAAATTCTATTAGTTTTATATTTTGAAACATTTTTTGTAAAAGAATCGAACAACATTTGAACCTCCAAACATTTATAAAAAAGCAGAACAACAGTTGGAATTTCAAACTTTTTGAAAAAGACGAACAAAAATTAGAAACCACAAAAGTATTTTGAATTTGTGAACAATTTACAAAAAAGCAGGAACATGTTTGAAATTCCGAACAAATTTTGTAAGCCCGAACATTATTTGAAACTCCCTGAACATTTTTTGAATTTGCGAACAAATTTTGAAAACAATAACATTTTTTGAAATTCTGAATTTTTTTTGAAAATACAAACATTTTTTGAAATTTAAAACTATTTTTTGAAACCACAAAACAGTAACATTTTCAAAATAAGGAACATTGTTAGATTTAGGAAGAAAATTTGAAAACAGAAACATTTTTCAAAATTTGAATTTTTTTAGAATATTGAACATTTCTGGAAAAATAAAAATGAAAAAGAAAAACCCGGCCACAAAGAAAAATAAAAAAAGAAAAAAAGTTTCTGGGAACCTTCTGGAAGGTTCCCAAAACCGTAGGGGATTCTGCCAATGCGATCTACTCAAATGGGCCGGCCCAGTCGCGTCGATCGGCCCGCTCGCGTGTGTGTTTCTCCGGCAACTTGCCGCAACGAGCGGCAAATAGGAAATTCCGTGCACCCACTCATTCCTCTCCCTTGCGTCCCTCATGGGCGGCCTATAAGTGGGGTTTGGCGCCCCTGTTTTTTTATTACGTAGCTTTTGTCTCCTTCCTAAAAAAAATCATAGATTTTGTCTCTTTTTTCTTCTTTATTTAAGACAATTCGGAATATCAATAAAGTTCAAAATTTAAGAAAAAAAACAATTTTGGGAAAATGTTCCAGAAATCATAACATGTTTGTGGCTTAAAGAAAATGTTCAAGATTTAAAAAATGTTCCCATATTAGAAAAGTGTTCATGAATTCAAAAAATGTGCATAGTCGAAAACATGTCTGCTAATACAAAATTTGATGAACATTTTTTGAACTTTATGAACAAAAATTGTATTCAAGAACATTGTCATTTGAAAAATGGATGAAATTTTTTTGAGTTCAATGAACATTTTTTTGAAAAATCAATGAACAAATTTTGAAATGAAAAGATGAATAAATTTCGAATTTGACGAACATTTTTTATTTCGATGAACACTTTTTGAATTTGATGAACAATTTTTTTTAATTTGATGAACATTTTTTGAATCCGATTTCACGAATTTTAAAATAAAATTGGCAAAAATCTGAAAAAGAAGGAAGAAAAGAGAGACAAGAAAAAAGAAAACAAAAAGGAAAACAGAAAAGAAACAAAAAAGAAAAGAAAAGCTGGAACAAAAAAACACAAAAATCATGGTTCAGGGAACAAAAACAAAAATAAAAATAAATCTCAGTTGGGGGTGCACACGCGGTGGCTCTGTGGCGACCTACGCGCCGTATATGAGCCACCTGGTTTTCCGTGGGAAGCAAGGTAACGCGCACCCTTGGCTCACCCCCACGTGGGAACTTGGGTCGGCCTAGTGCGGGGCGGGGCTCTTCCATTTTTCGTCTTCAAAACAGTTCGGGATTTCAAATAAGGTACCGAATTTCAAAAAATGTTCATGAAATTTAAAAAAAATCAAAATTCAAAATGTTCTCGGATTTAAAAATCGTTTCACAAATCAAAAAATGTTCATGAATTTTCAAAAAATGACAATGAATTTTAGAAAACTGGCAGCAATACTACGGCAGCAGTACATGGTTAAATGCAGGAAATCACTACATTGAGGGTTAGGTATGTAAAAAATCACTCCTTTTCAAAAATGTGGCAAAAGCATCACGTCTACAATAAACTTTTTGCATAAATCATTGATCGATAGATTAGAGTGTTTTGAGTATGTTTCCGACAGGCGGGTCCTGATTTTTGCCGACGTGGCTTACCGGTTCGCCTAGACGGCATTAGACGGACTCGCGGAGGCGGACATTCCCATCTCGCTCGCTTTTGGTGCCTGTCATCGCGCGCCCTCTCCTCTCTCCTGCTTTTACGCCAATGCCACGCTCTCCATAGCTGGTATCGCCTCTCCCAGCTTCAACCTAGCCATAAGTGGGCAGATGGGGAGCCGTATGCTCGTTGCCGGGTAAGCACCCGCCCCGTGCAAGCCCAAATCCTTTGTCTTGTCGTCACACACCCTCTCCTCTCCCAGTTTTACTGCCTTGATTTGCTGCTCGAGATGGCTCCCCGCAAGTTCGTCGTGATGGCGGCAGTTCCGGCGCCGGCGGGTTGCTCTCGACTCGTGAAATATATTTTTATTCCACTTTAGGTCTTGGAGGAAATTTTTTCTGTAAGGTCTAAAAACATGCAGAAAACAGTAACTTCCGGTGCGCACTGGATTAATAGGTTAATCCAATAAAGTTGTATAAAAAGATGCCAAGAGTATATGATAATGATGTGAAAATGCCAATATCATAGCTTAAAATAACAATTAAACATGAGAAGAATCACATGCTTAAACCTCCCGTACAAATAACTCAAAATCCTAGCACAAACACTCAACACGCTTTTGCGGCCTTCGGTTGCCATGATTTCATGACGCTCTTCCGGTGTGGTTGGAGACCATTGCTTCCGGTACCTATCCAAAGGCCATGGTACCCACGAGTGCAGGGACCCAATACGGTGCACGAGCTGCCTCCAACTGGGCCCATCTCTCGTTTCTGCCATGCAAAGTCCCACACATCCCGGATTGTGGCGCCCCAACATGCTGCTCAACCACATCTAGTAGTTGATACTGCAAGCTTGGAAGACGTGCCATTGCAGTTTGCACCTGTGGATCCAGTTGATCTGCTCTGCACTGAGCTTCGGGATGTGAAGCGTGTTGGGGGTCTTTAGATGAGAGCGGAGGACGCTGTTGGCAAACTCTTGGTTGTGTTTGTTGTATCTCCGTTGTCTGAGCTTCAGGTTAGTTCCACAGATGAGAGTGAAACATGTCTCTATGTAGGTTTCTACCCTCGTGCTAGACCTTACCCGCTATTGTGCCTGTTGTTTTGATTGCTTCTGGGAGTGAGTCAACATTGCGGTCATGGATTCAATGTTGGGCTCGCTTGGGGCCTCGGCGATGGCCACAAGACCTTCACCACCAGCATTGGAGCCCAGCCAACCACTCACCTTCGCAGAGTGTGGAGGTGTAGATGCTACTGTCCTTCTATCACATGTGACCATCGAGCAGGTGGTGTTTGTGGGTGACGAGGTTGTTGCGCTAGGTGCAAACTCGCCTGTTTTCCCGAGGCTCTCTCGTGAATGAGCTTTTGCATCTTGCTTGCCAGCTTGGAGGCTGCTAAACCTAAATCTTGGCAAGATGATTTTAGGTCAACAACAATTTCTTCTAAGTAGATGCCCTGAGGTTTATCAACCCGTAAGAGGTGTAGGTTGAAAGTATTCCCTCGCCGACAACCCTGAAATCAATGTACAAGTAGTCTCTTGTGTCCCCAACACACCTAATACAATTTTCAATTTGCATAGGTGCACTAGTTTGACAAAAAGGATAGTAATTTGTATGACAAAAATATCATTTTATCTCCAGAATAAGTACGGACAACAAGGTAACACATAGAAAGGGTGAGTAAAATGATGTTTCAAGGCCTAGGGTGCATTTCACTAGTATCAACTCTCAACATCATTAACATAGTTAAAAACATGATATATCATCAAGAAATTTGGTAAAGAATCACATAAAAAGTTCCTCTTTGTATTAGATCAAAGTGGGATGAGATCTTGTAGGTATAGTTAAGCACACCTCGAAGTTAATCTTCTAACCTTAATCTTAATCCACAGGGCATGCCCAAATATCACCTAAGCCAAGCCCGCAAATTATACTATACAATCACCCCATGATATTTATCGTTCTAATCTTAATCCACAGAGTCACTACAAATGCCACTACTAATGTCTCCGAAAATTATACTAGATATATGCATTACATAATCTCATTGATTTTCGAAACACTCAATCCAACATAAGAAAACTCATGAAGCCAACTCCAAGAGGATCGAAGGGAATACATCACATAGCTCAAACTCCATCACCAAAGTCCATGATCACAATCAAGATCCCAAACTTACATGATCCAAGGGGGGGGGGGGAGGGCGGGAGGGAGGGAGAGAGAGATCGAGAGAGAGAGAGGGATACACACACACACAGGGAGAGAGAGAGATAAATGAACACATATCTACTGCCACAAACCCTTAGCCCCAAGAAAGGAGTATGGAGTACTCTCCTATCATCATATGAGCAACAAGGGATGATGGAGAGGCCGAAGAATATGAATTCCCCCTCTTGCAAGGTGACGAAAAAATGGTGTAACGAAGATCGCCTCGAATCAGGAAGCGATAACGAAAAAATTGGTAAAAATACGACGAGGGCTTTTAGGTATATATAGAGACAGACGCGTTGGGAGGCGGTGGAGGGAGGTCCCTAGGCTCCACGCGGCGCAGGTCCAGGCCGTGCGGGGGTCCTAGGGCATATTTTTATTTGATTCTTTCTTGTGAAAATGTTTCCTGTAAAATCTAAAAATATGCAGAAAACAACAACTGACACTGGGCACTTAATTAATAGATAAGTCCAATAATTTTTTTTTATAAAAGACAGCAAACTATATAATAACAATATAAAAATTAACATGAACATAGCTAAAAAATATAATTAAACTCGAGAAGAATCACATGCTTAAACCGTCCATACGAACTAAAGTTCCTAGCACAAACACTCAACTCGCTTTTACACGCACATGTATTATGAATATTTCATTTTAGTGCGAATCAATCGGTGGTTGGATGGTTAGAAGGACAGTGGTATCACAACCCATTAGGGTTCAAGTCCTGGTGCTTGCATTACTGTATTACGAGGCACCTGTGGTAACTTCATCAATCTAAGAGATATGCCGGCTCAGTCTCTCAAAGATGCTAGGATGTGCGTGTGTGTTCACGGGGTGCACGCGTCTGTACTGTGTTAAAAAAAAACTACCTGTATATATTTTATTTTGGTTTTGCAATTTTACTAGGTAATGCAGTGTATGTACAGTATAATTTTGAGTGGTAAGTATTTATGTTGGGTGGTCTTCTCCTCCGAATCTCTCTCTTGTGCTGTCGGCCATGCCGTCCCTCTCCCCTCCCCTATCCCCCTCCCTCGTCTCGGGGTCGGAGTGGGAAGCGTGAAACCCAGCTGACCGCACCTGACCTGGCCGGACTAGATCGGCCGGCCCGACGCCGCCGCCACCCGCCTCGCCGCCGGCCGGCCGGCCGGCCATGACGCGCCGCCTGCGCCGCCGCGCCGCCAGGGACGGCCCGGCGGCGCATCCGCATCCGCACCCGCTCGACTGGACCGCGCTCCCGGACGACGCCACGCTGCACCTCTTCGCGCGCCTCGGCTACCGCGACCGCGCCGCCCTCGCCGCCACCTGCCGCGCCTGGCGGGCGCTGGCCGCCTCGCCCTGCCTCTGGGCGGCGCTCCACCTCCGACGCCTCGACCCGGCCGCCGCGGCCACCCTCGCCCCGCGCTGCGCGCCCCACCTGCGCAGCCTCCGCCTCGCCGGCCGCGCCGCCGCCGAGGCCGCCCCCTTCCTCCGCGCCGCGGGGCTCCGCTCGCTCCGCCTCTCCGGCTGCCGCGACCTCACCGACGCCGCGCTCGCCGTCCTCGCCGCGCGCCACGGGGGCCTCGCCGAGCTCCACATCGGCCCCGACCCGCTCGACCGCATCTCCAGCGACGCCCTCCGCAGCGTCGCCCTCTGCTGCCCGCGCCTCCGCTGCCTCCGCCTCTCCGGCCTCCGCGAGGTCGCCGCCGACGCCCTCGCCGACCTCGCGCGCCACTGCCCGCTCCTCCACGATCTCGCCTTCATCGACTGCCTCGCCCTCGACGAGCCCGCCCTCGCCGGCCTCACATCCCTCCGCTTCCTCTCCGTCGCCGGCTGCCAGAACATCAAGTGGGCCACCGCCTCCGCATCCTGGGCGCAGCTCCCCTCACTCTCCGCCCTAGATGTGTCCCGCACTGACGTCTCCCCCGGCGCCGTCTCCCGCCTCATCTCACACTCCACGACCCTCAGGCTCATATGCGCCCTTAACTGTGCCTCCCTCGAGGAGGAAGAGGCCCACAGCCCCGCCGCCTTCGCCAACTCCAGGGGCAAGCTCGTGCTCACCATCAACCGCACAATCTCTAAATTCATCGCTGCAGACGCCGCCCCGCTGTGTCCAGACACGGCTGTCAAGGACACTATGGTGTTCGATGGGTGTCGCTCTTCGAGTGGCAAGCGCAATGGGGTGTCTCAGCTCATTACATGGCTCGAATGGATCCTGTCGCAGTCCCTCCTGCGAATCCCTGAGACCAACCCACATGGCATGAACCAGTTTTGGCTGGACCAGGGCGCGGCGCTGCTGCTAACCCTGCTCAAGAGCTCCCAGGAGGATGTGCAGGAGCGGGCGGCCACCACGCTCGCAACATTCGCGGTTATCGATGATGAGAACACCAATGTGGACCCTGCAAGGTCTGAGGCTGTGATGCTCGAAGGGGGCATACCGATGCTGTTGGATCTCGCAAGGTGCTCCAGGGAGAGTCTGCAGTCTGAAGCTGCAAAGGTTTCTCACTCCTGCAATCATATGCAAGCTATAGTTGTATCAACCTTCAAGCTATAGTAGTGACGATAATTTTTTACGCATCTTGATGTCATTGTGCAGGCAATCGCCAACTTATCCGTGAATCCAAAGGTTGCAAAAGCAGTTGCAGATCAGGGAGGTATTGCCATACTCACTAACATGGCAAAGTCAGTAAACCGTCTGGTTGCTGAAGAGGCTGCTGGGGGGCTGTGGAATCTGTCAGTGGGAGAAGAACACAAGGTTGTGAGTGCTCGGTGCTGTTTCTAACTGCTTTACGCTCCACATTTCTTGTCCGGTATGATGATTAATTTTAATTCCTTATTATCAGGTGGCTATCGCAGCGGCTGGTGGGGTAAAAGCTTTGGTTGATCTTATATTTCGATGGCCTGCAGGAACTGGAGTGCTTGTAAGGGCTATCTTAAAAAATTTCACCTTACATGTTGCGCTGATTCAGTTTGTAATGGATGTGCTGTTTTTGTTGTTGCTGTTGTTATCAGGAGCGTGCTGCTGGTGCACTTGCAAATCTTGCTGCTGATGACAAATGTAGCTTGGAGGTTGCAACGGCTGGTGGCATCCATGCTTTGGTTACGCTTGCTCGCTCCTGCAAAGTTGAAGGGGTCTTAGAGCAGGTAACACACACCTTGCTTTTAATGAATAATAACATGTACCTTGCTTTAATGCTTCTAACATCTTCCATTTTTGTCAAATATAGTTTAAATCTACTTTAGCCCCCTTGTATTCAGCTGAATAAGTTTAGTCAGAAACTGTGACATAGGTGGTGCTTGGCCGGTTAGCCACACTTGAATCTGCACCTTTTAAAAAAAAATCATGTCTTGTCTGCACTTTCCAGAGCTGTAAGGAATGAGTGCATGCTTGCACATTTCCTCTACAATTGGTGTTTGCAAAATAAGGATAAAAACACGTTGCAAACCTGTTTTGGCCTTCGACTAAATTTGGGCTGTGTGGATAATCATTATTGGATTTATGTTTGCTGAGGCCAGAGGAGCTGTTCCCACTGCATGTTGTGCACAGATTTCTTGTGCTGACAGAATTGAATCTTCTAATGAGCTCCCAAATTCCTACTGTTTTTTTCTTCTTCTTCTTGTTTTAGAACTTATCGATTATCACTTAAATATGCGATCTGATTTAGTTCAATGTTGGGTTATCTTGTAAATAACTTAGAGTATCATTTTGCATGCAGGCTGCACGAGCTTTAGCTAATTTAGCTGCACACGGAGACAACAACAATAATAATGCTGCTGTTGGCCAGGAACCAGGCGCTCTTGAAGCTTTGGTGCAACTAACACATTCTCCCAGTGAAGGCGTCAGGTATAATTCTGCTTTAGTCGAGCGACATTGACCTGCCAAGCTTTTGAACTATACGTCACATATTTCTCCTTGAATCCTGCGACAAATATCAAATTACAATTGGGCTATTTTTCATGCATCAATTAGACAAGAAGCTGCTGGCGCTTTGTGGAACTTGTCATTTGATGATAGAAATCGGGAATCCATAGCTTCTGCTGGGGGTGTTCAAGCTCTGGTATGGCTTTATATTCTCTGCATCTATTGTGAGTGTTATTCTTTTACCTATACATATAGGTGACGCCTAACATATAGGGGGAGCTGAGTTAAAGGAAAATCTAGATTTAGTTTTCACCTGAGCAAATTTTTGAAGAATCATGACCGTGTTTTAAGAGAAAAAAGCATATTGCCATTTTTTGATATTTTGAAGAATTGAGAACATATGCAAGAGAAGCATGAATCACCTTTTTACATCTTTCTCTCCTTGCTTTGCACCGACAGCAAACTCACCTGGTCCATCACCTTTTATATGCTTTATAATAGGAAACATTTCTTTCCTTAACACAAATGACTCAATCACTCAATTGTTAAGGTATCACTCTGTCAAGAATGTTTAAATGCTTCGGACGGTCTTCAGGAGAGAGCTGCGGGTGCTCTGTGGGGACTATCTGTTTCAGAAGCTAACAGGTAACTGAATTGATGGCATTATCGTGCATTTGGATTATTATAATTTTCTTTTGCTATACTCTGTTTTGGCTTGACTTCTCAGTCCAAATCTTGCAATGCAAGATGCAGGATGGTGTTTGTATGAGGGTGATTTTTCAGGATTTAGTTCATATTTTCGGAATGTATTTGTACAAAAAATATCATTAAGAATATCAGTATGATCTGGTGGACAAATATTAGTTTTATTATGAATAACAACAAGTAGTGGGTGTAAAAATATGTAAGATGCTATACTATTATGGTGGGTAGAGATGACAGTCATGTAATACCTTGCTGGTTCTGTTTTAAGAATAAATTTGCAGAGACTTTAGTGAATAATTGTTCTCAGCATAAGCTCCATTATTTGCTTTGAACTCTTCTGTCTATTGTTTGATGTGCTGGATTGGAAGTGGTTTACACAATACAGTTACTGATATTTCCTTGATCCTGCTGCTAACTTTTCTATTGCGCTTTCAGCATTGCTATTGGAAGGGAAGGCGGTGTTCCACCTCTAATTGCGTTGGCACAGTCGGAGGTTGAAGTAAGTGCTGCTTATCTTCAGTGCACCCAGTGTGTTTGGTTTATAAAGACAATATAAACACTGACATGCCTTAAACAAAATCACATGTTCTATTGCTATTTGCGTCAATGTACCAGATGTATCATGCACCTTATATAATGCACCGATGCAGTGTATTGTATGTCTAGTTTTTTGTTCTGTCAATAGGTCTATGTTGAGCTTCTGAGAGCAGCCTTATGATCATGCACTTCATCCTTGTCCAGTTATGTTTGAAGTTTGTGACCCTCTTTGATCTAATTTTCTTCATCTGAACTTTATGTAGCTGATTTCTTGACCAATATTGTTAGTAAAGTCAAGATTAAGTTCTTGCCACCATAATACTCTTTTCTTGAACCTCGATGATGCCCTTAGTTCACTGTTAAGATTGACTAATCTCTGCTGCTTATGTGATTCTAAAGGTACTTTATCATATAGATTTGCATCCTTTGATATCCAGTACCTACTTTCTAAGCTAATCACGCAAACAAGAAAAGCTTCATTTTTCTCAAGGTATGCTACTTGCTATTTCTACAGGATGTTCATGAGACTGCAGCTGGTGCACTGTGGAATCTTGCTTTCTATTCTTGTAATTCTCTCCGCATAGTTGAAGAAGGCGGCGTACCTGTCCTAGTGCACTTGTGCTCATCATCACACTCAAAAATGGCTCGGTTCATGGCTGCACTAACCCTTGCTTATATGTTTGATGGAAGGTACACTGTATTTGTGTCATTGTTTCTCCCTCATGTTGCTTAAGCTGTACAAGTCATGACAAAACATACCATAAGTCAGTTGTTTTCACCATATGCTAGTTTACTTTGTTGAAGTATATGCAAGCCTTCTTCACAAAGTTTCCTTGTATTGTACGGATTGCACCCCTTGTTTGATATCTGAAAAGTAGACAACCTTAGATGCTACATGCCAGTATAAAGGTCAGTGCCATTCGCAAAGATCTCTTAAGTTAGAAAACACCACCCAATGTGTCATTGACATGTCACTCTTCCTCACACACTAGATAATATCTTCCAAATTATGCCTCTTTGCTTTATGGTCTCCATATCTGCTTATAGATATTTTGCTAGAATTTCTGTAGTATGGCTGCTGAGAGAAGGAAAATATTGCAGTAAGAAGGAAAATAGAAGTATATACTTTATATATGGTGTTATATGTGGTCTAATCTTGAATTTTTGACTGGCAGAATGGATGAGATAGCATTGGTTGGGACATCCTCACAGGGTAGTTCCAAAATTGTAAAATTTGAGGGAGCAAGAAGGTTGGCATTTAAGCATATAGAAGCCTTTGTGTTGACCTTTTCAGATCCACAAATGTTTTCTACGGCTGCTTCATCCTCAGGTGCAGCAGCCTTATCTCAGGTTGCTGAAGCACTTTTTATACAAGAAGCTGGACATCTTAGATGCAGGTTTGATTTTGCATTCCATTGAATATTATCAGCTAGCCCTGAAGCTTAGCCTTTGATTTTTCAACTCAAATATGAAATGAGGACAGTTTTGTCAAGACATCTTCCTTTGATATAAACTCTCCGTTAGTTCAATCTGAGTTCTGATTTACTATCCATGTTTAACACCGCAAAAGGATCAGTGGGATGATTTGTTTACTTAATGACCATGTCAAAGTTAGTTCTGACATTCTTAGAGCTCATCCATAATAGGCGGATTAATCCATTGAGATTTGTAAAGTTCGAAACAGTAACTTTAAATGTGTTTGGCTCAAAATAAGCGCATTTATTTATGTAGTTGAGGGCGAAATAAGTTTGTTAAAATTTGGTCAGGATTCTCGTTCCTCAATATCTTCAGAAACTTGCTTGCTGCTTGTGGTTGTCGGTGATTGCAGTCAGGAGTTGAGGTCTGGTATGACCGTGTTATGGCCGGCTTAGTTTATATCCGGAAGAGGCCCACCGGGCAGTAGTTAGGGGGCTTGGCCCACAAGTTATCTTAGGCAAGTTATCTTAGGCTAAAGTTATAAATACTCGTGTAAGACATCGTTTGAGATCAAGCAATAAGAAGAATATTATCTCCTATTGCCCGGCTCCCTGAGGAGCCGGAAACCCTAGCCGCCAACAGCCCTAACCGCCGCCGCCTTTCCCCTAGCTCGCGACGGCGCCCTGCCGCCGGCGCGCCCGTTCCTCGCCACGCCCTCCTCCATCCTTCCCTTACCACCTATGGCCTAGACCTGGTAGAGTACTTGATTCTACCAGACCGGCACTGCTAGTATTAGGTTTTCTTTTACACATGGTCTGGAGAAACAAAAGCAGGAAAGATGGGCTGGCTAGGTTCAGGAATGCACCGAGCAGTGAAAGGGCCTAGTTATGTTTCCAAATGCTGTGTGGGTGCAGCACATAGCTGCTTAATGTGGACTATTTGTTCAAAGTGATATCATGTGATAATGTGTTGGACCATGCTTAATGTGGACTACTGTTGGATGAGTTATTATGTGATAATGTGTTGGGCTGTTGTGATTTCTTTATTTTCTTATCTTGCATACTATTTTTGAGCTTGTGGCATGATGTAGGTATTGATTTTGAGTAAAAGACAGGATACTAATTTAATTTTAACTTCCTTCAGCCGAGCTGAGATTGCTAGATTTGTTGACACGCTACGGAATCCTTCATCAGTTCTTCGTGCTTGTGCAGCTTTTGCTCTGCTTCAGGTTGGTTTTGTTTTATCAACTGCTAGTATGACTTGAGTCCCGTAGTTGTCTTCCTGTAGTAACCGGGCTTCCTCTTGCATAAGGAGCATGCCTACCAAGTAATTACTGATTCAACGACTTTGTCAAGTTTCCAGCATTCGGTGGTTCTTATTGTAACAATGCCCCAATCAGCATTCATCAACTGAAGCACATAATATGTACATATCATAACGTTTTCTTGTATATTCAGATTTATGGTGGGGATGCATGCATATATGTTTAGCCATGCCTCTGTTTCTAGCTCTTGTCATTGTTGTGCTCCTTGATATTTGACATGATTTGAAGCAAATGATCAATGGTTTATTCAAACCTGCCTTCATGCTCGTTTCCATGTAACCCTTGGGTTGCTTCATTTTGTGATATGCTTCTTCCAACCCTGCTGTGATACTTCCTGCACCCCCCCCCCCCTCCCCCCCCCCTGACTAACGTCACTAATGATGCATGCGTGCAGTTCACTATGCCGGCAGGTCGACATGCTGTGCACCACGCAGCGCTACTTCAGAAAGCCGGGGCATCCCGGGTCTTACGGTGGGCAGCAGCCGCGGCAACAGCTCCCATCGAAGCGAAGATCTTCGCACGGATCGTCCTTCGCAATTTGGAGCTCCACCAAGCAGGGCCTTCCACATAGAAGCGAAGGATGAGCAAACAGTACTCCTACTCTACTGGTGGAGAAGAGCAGCTGACCTATTTATTCCCCCATATCTGTGGCTTCAGCATGAACCAGACGAATGACGGCTATCGTCGTCGAATTTTGGCATCCCCCTCTCCCTTCAGAGAACTTGGTTGGCATCTTGTTGCTTCCGCTGAGTGTGCTTGCGATTTTGTGTGTAAAAGCAAGTAAAGTAACATTGCCTAGTGTGTAAGATAATCTTATGGATCCGTGCACTAGCTAATTTATGAGGTGTTTGCGGTATATTTGGACTTCAGCTGCAGCCAACTCTAAATTATTTGAAGGTTTAGCTGTGTCCTAAAGTCAAACCAATCTACATTTGACCAAGTCTACAGAAAAAAACATGCTAATATCAACACCAGATATATATAGTATGAAAATATATTTTACGATTAATTGAATGAAACAAGTTTGTTGGCGTAGATGTTGATATATTTTTCTATTTACTTGGTCAGACCTAGAAAACTATTTTTAGAATAAAGCTATCAACAGGAGTAGGGCGTTTTGGAGGCCTAGCGTCACGGAGGCTGAAAATTTTGAGAAGTAAAAAAATTTAAAACTTTTCAGTTCCAAAAAATTCCGAAAAAAGTATGCATGTATATGAGGATGTAATGTGTCTCTAGGTATAGGTGTAGTTTTTTATTTCAAATTTTTTTGAAAAGTAAAAAAATATGAATTTGAATTTTTTGAAATTTGGCCTCCATTTGGCATTTTTTCTATCAAGAGAAGCATGCCGCATTTTGCAAATCATAAAACCACTGCGCTGTTGAATACTAGGCATGTACGTAGAAGATTGCAAATCATGAGCTCCAAAATACAAGCAACAAAGTGTATATATATAACCAAACATGAGCAAATCATGTGAATAAAGCTAATTAAGGACCTGACATGGAACCTGTGATTTTTGTTTTTACAGTTGTTGTGGTCTTCTACAAAGCAGCGCTTCAAGCGAAGCTTGAACAAAGAATGACATGTACACCACTCCAACATTATATATATCCCTGACAAGATGGTGGATCATCATGTTGAGGACTGAAGGAGGACGCCGACATCGTCCCCCATCAGCCCGAGCGCTTCCCCGACGGCGTGCCAGGTGGCGGCGAGCGAAGCGGAAGCAGATGGTTTGTCCTTCAAGTAAGGCACAATGTGTTTCCTCATGTCACTGTTGGAGATGCCCAGGTGGCCTCCTGGCACCGACACGAACTTGACTCGCCCGGCCTCGTCCAGGGTCTTCAGACCAATCCAGTCTTCTTGATATAGCTTTGTCTGCAGACCAAATCTTGCCACGGTCAGTGAGCAGAAATCGCCTCGAAACTTCATCGACTCGCTAATCCACATCACTAGTTTAGCATGAAGAACAAAAATTCTACCTGCTGAGGAGGTAGGACTGGCTCAAAGGCTCCATCAGGATAATAACCAAACCATGAAGTTTCCCGGGGTATGACGACGATATCATTCTCAAACTGCACATCATATTATGGGAAAATAGTTAAGGGCATCATAGGCGAAGTACATTTTGATATTTCTTGCCAACTTATACTGTGCACTATATACTTGCCAAACATTTTCATATCATTCTCCCTCCGTTCCGAATTACTTGTCGCAGGTATGGATGTATCTAGATGTATTTTAGTTCTAGATACATCCATTTCTGCGACGAGTAATTTGGAACGGAGGGAGTACCATGTAATCTTCGAAACGTGGATCAAAATGCGATTTTAGGCTTTTCTCAACCTTACCATGATCAGCACTAAATTCTCTAAGCTGCTGAACCTTTCCTTGTAGGTAGCATTTCTTTCACCTGGTATCTCATTGTTAAGTTTGGGAAGAAATCTGCATCCCTTCAGATAATCATCCATATCCTGAAAAGACGGTATACATTTTCAGTGGCTCAGAATATATCATCGAATACTGCTCTGGTTTAGTTCCAGGATCTATGGTTAAAGGCCAATCAATGGTTTCTACGATATTCCACTTTGTGAAGAAGTAAAAGTAAAAGTTGAAAGCTAAACACACATTAAGATTACCTACTTAACGGATTGTGAGTTAGCAACACACACAATAGAACATGAAACTAGCATGTCAATAACATGGTTACCAAACCTCTTGTTAATCACTTCTGAAAGAAAAATATATAATTCATTATTACTCTGATATACTAGAGCCCTGTCAGTGCCCAATAACAGTTAACTGATCAGCACAGCAACTCAGCAAGCAATTTGAAAGTTCAAAAAAGTGCAGGTTCGGTTATAAAATGATACTAACTACAATAACATAAAGGTGAATTCCTGTTTATCGGGACGATGACCTCAAGAAATGCAATATAATACTCACTGTTGGGATTTTGATGTAACCACTTGGTGCAAGATGTGCCTGTAATTCACCATGGGCCAAGTTATTCCATTGAAAATCTCTAGTTTATTAATACTGCGGACTAGAGTTTGGGGCATGATTAAGCGAAGACGCTAATACCTGTACGTAGTCCGAGTAGATCTCCAATTTAATCAGGGCATCAGCAATAACACAGAAAATACCAGACTGCAGAGAAGAGAGATATAATGTTAGGAGGAGGTAGCTACAGTAATCAGACCGTAGAAGGGGGATACGGGAAACTGAACATCGGGGCTTCATGAACATATTAATACATTAAAATAACCACAATACTGATAGTTGCATTCAGGGATTTTTCCAAACATCTCGCAAGTGCTCAGGGCTCAGGCTAGCACGAGCTGATATAGGATGTTTAAATATTGAATGGCATTAGCATATACCTCTACAATATATTTCTTTAGTATATACTCCCTCCGTCCCATAATATAAGGGCGTTTTTGACACTACACTAGTGTAAAAAACGCTCTTATATTATGGGACGGAGGGAGTAGTTGTCATCAGAAATTCATGAAAGAGCAGAAAGCTATCTATTCTTAGATAATTTGCAAGTCTGTCGATTGAAAACTTGACATAACAAACTGGATATTAGTTGGAGATAATTAGATCAACTTACACCACAAAGTGGCACGGAAGCGGTACCAGCATGAGGCCCCGCCAGTGAGATGAAATTCTTGACCTGTTAGGAGAAGTATCAGAATACCTAACTCACTGCACAAAAACTGAATAGCAATCTCTGCGAAGTGTAAGGCCTACTCATCATTGAAAGTTTAAAAAGTACGACCTTGTAAATACTACTTGTAGGGAAAAGAACTGGTACTAGTTGGCATGCTAGACATGAGGACTGAGGCCCAACACATTCACAATAATCCAGATTTCGCATTCAGTTGCATACAATAGGTGGTGGGAGGAGAAACGAATAAGTCTGAAAGCCATCTATTATATCACTTGTAGTACAATTTTAAAAGCAACTCACCGGTGGTCCATCATCACAATACTGGAGCACTGCCCGGCCAATCAAGTTCCCCTGTGCAAAGACATAAGGAGGAGGCAAGATTTTAGTAGAAGAGTGACACAAACTAGAGCAGAATCAGCATAATAATTTATCATTTAGCTGAAAAACTACTGATCTTAAACAAAATGACAGCAGCACATGAACATATATAGTACCTGAGATAGGCCAACGATGTTATAGCCACCGCTTAGCTCTTTCATCTCCTTCACCTGCAAAAACAAATTACCAGTCAGGCCAGGCAGGGATGATGAATATCTGTATGTACCCGGCATACAGCAGAGGATAAGACAGCATCTCCCAAAACGCTGAATCGATCACCTGACCTTCTTGCAAATGACATCAGCCTGTTGACAATGCAAGGGGAAAAACAGTATGGTGAGTGGATTTTACAACACTTACAGCAAACACAAGATTCTGATTATTTTTTATAGAGATGGACAAATATGAGAAAAAAACAGTGAAGCAAACCTGTTGCTGGAGAGGCATGAGCCAGGAGTCCCATGTCCCGCTTCCGATTTCTCTGAACACAAATGAGCACAAACGACAGAGTCAAACTGTAGCTAGGGGATGAGATGATGATAGGAGGGGGGAGAGGGCGTGGACGATGACGGGGTCATACAGGCAGTGGCCGTCGGCGGCGGACCAGTCGGCGAGGAGGCGGGTGAACTCGGCGACGCCGCGGTTGGCGCACTGGTCCCCAATCCCTGCTCGATCGAATCAATCAACCCCACCGAAGCGCGAACCAATCAGTCAGCCAATCAATCAATCGAGCCATGGATGGGAGCAGAGTAGGTGAGGGTGGACCGACCGTGCAGGACGACGAAGGGCACGGCCTCCGCCGTGAGGAGGAGGAGGAGGGGGAGGACGGCGGCGCCGGCGAGGGGAAGCGGAGGTCTCGGCGGCATGGGCACCGACGATGGTCTGGCGTCGGAGGGACCCAGACAGACGGCACGACGTCGCTCACTGTTGAGATTGACCGTGCGTGTCCACGGTGTTCCAAACGAACAAGTTTCCTACTATGAAATTTTGATTTTTTTCCTTTTTATATAATCATCATCACATCGTACACGCGTTTAATTCTTACTTTTCCCCCCTTCTTTCTGAAGCACTTTTTAAACTACCGCTCGTGCACAAAACGTCTGTTATAGGCCGGAGCCATTGAGTTTTAAGTTTGATGAGCCACCACAGACAACAGTGAATACCATAGTATAGATAGAGGCGCTTATCAGGGCCAATTCTTTTGTCAGTTTAAAAAATAAGCTGTCTCCTCCTCAGCTTTTTCTATAAGCCGTCACTCTTATACATTGGGGTTTCTAAACTAATTATGAGATACCTAATTGAAAAGCCTCAATAATTTTTTGGTGCAGCTTATTTTTTACGCCGGGGAGGGGCAATTTATTTTTTAAGCCGCTCAAAAGAACTGGCCTCAACGTTTATTGAAGATACAATAAATCGAATAAATAAGTCATTCACTAAAATAGTAATCTGCATTGATGAGACGCTAAATCGAGGATCCTAGGGTTTATTTTCTGGTGGACTAGCGTTACAACCACCCTCCTAACAACGTTTCTAGTCAAAGCCCTAAAATTTAGCCCGTCAAATGCCCATCAAACCTTAATGCCTCAATTTTGACGAGTTAAATAAAAATGGTTCGTAGCCGAACTTCTAAAACTTAACTCTATTTTTTTTTTGCCAATTCTTCTATGTTTTGATTTACATACTCCATTTCCACTACATATTTTTACGCATACTAAAACCAAACTTGATAATTAAGATTCACACAATTCATGAGCATTACAATTAAAAGTTTACAAATTTAATTATTCAATTTCAAGCACACCAAAGGGTCCAAGTAATAATCCAAATAAAGAGCATGATAGAAGGCGCATCAATCAAGTGCTATGAAGTGCCCACAAGTGCTCAACAAGATTATCTTGGAGATGAGTGTATGAACTTCTCAGCTATCGATACTTCGATGCATTACGAGAGATCTATGCATCCTATTTAACTGTCTTCCGGCTCGGCATGAGCCCCAATGGAGATGTATCAAAAGTTCTCTAGCATGTCTCTCTCATTCTCAATGTTTATGTTGTGCAAGATGATGCAATATGTCATTATTTTCCATAGAATCTATGGCTTCCAATACTCGGCAGGCCACAAATAACAACAAAGCACTTTTGAAGCACACCAAAACTCTCTCGGCATCCTTTCTTATGGACTCTTGATGCATTGCAAAGTGGGATCTCTTGTTGCCTTGAGGACGCTATATTGTTCACAAATATGGACCATGGAGGATAGATACCATCTAAAAGGTAGTAGCCCATTCTGTACTGACAGCCATTGACAACATAATTGCAAGGAGGAGCATCTCCGACAACAAGCCTTGCGAACCATGGTGATCTAGAAAAGCACATTCAGGTCATTCTGAGAGCCAGGCGATCCTGATGCAACTGCCCTTTGTACTGACGACTGACGTTTCCACCCTGCAGGACAATGCTTCCGTGTCCAGTGTATGCAATCAATTGATCCAAGCATCCCTGTCCATCTCACTCAAACCCAGAAGTCTCTTAGTGTCTTTGTCATTGGGTGCTCCTCAAGTACTCCTGTTCATAGATCTCAATGCAGGCTTATATGTATCTTCGAATTTCCTCTAGGATTGAATCTTCCCAATGCATACATAGTCATCAATGGCGTCGGCTGAACACCCATAAGCAAGCACTCGAACAACCTTGACACACTTTGTCAATGGGCTTGCACTTATCTCTCCTGATGCACTTCTCCTAAGTGTAAACAATGATCATGCTCCTCTACAACTTTTGCAATGGTTAGAAGGGACTTCGATGCATCCAAAATCACCGACAAAAATACTTCTCTAGATAAGTTGAATTGGGTGCAAAGTAATCCTTCATAAGCTCGGCATGGCCTTCTACTCTATCCCGATTGATGCACAAGTGACCAGGCTGTGATCCTAGTCTTGTTCACTGGAAGTATCATGACAATGACCATCTTGAAGAGTTAAATTGGTTGAGGGTTCAGCTAGGTGCGACTTAACTCCTCAAAAGAGAATATTTTGAGTTCATCACTTTTGAGGGTTTGGCTAGAGATGCTCTAACCATCCAATCATTTGGTTGGTTCTCTTTTGTTGAAACATTCTCTTTGATTCATACTTTCTAGATAAATGCTGATTTGGAAATAGTTAGTAACTTTAAACTTATAGAGTCGGTTGGGATAAAACACAAATTTTCAATCCTTGAAATTGACTATTTGTCTGACGTGTTCTGGGGGAGGACAAGCATAGGTACATCTTTTTTCCCAGTTACAAAAGAGACAAAAAAACTACATGTCAATCTTACCATCGCATCAATTCAACACAACCTCAATTTTTTTGTTGGGCCATTGCAAGTACGTGCATACCAAAATACACAAAGACATCAGTCCATCACTGATATTATACATATGCATATACATTCTACAAAAAGATTTCACCCAGCTGTCAAAGAGGTTATATCTTCTTCTTTTATTCGCTCTATGGATGGTCCATTTGAGCTCATCTTTAAATTTGGCCCTGCATCTATATAAGCTTGGCTGAATATTTTGAAGATGAAATCATTCCTTACTAGCCAAATTGACCAACAGACTATGATAATGATTTCCATAAAAAAATGGCACCTGAAGTTGCAACTTGAGATGATTAATATACCCCTGCATGTTCTCCAATTGGGACAGATGTATTTCGAACAAATTTGAGCAAACTATCGTGACCACACATGACACATGAATAATCAAGAATGAAGAAAATTTTCCACTGAAGTAACTCGCCGGTGTCAGTCGGTCGTGAAACAATAGCCCAAAAATACGTGTGCTTCATTTGACAACAAGAGGCCCATATCCAGTTGATAGCATGTGAAGGGGTTGGTGTCCAAGCAATAACTTGTAAGATTTAGAGACAAAAAACCCCCGGAAGATTGGCTAGTGGGCTGCCAATTGTCTTCCTCTTAGCATTGTCGAAAGATGAACAAAGTTATGGCCCATATCGCCAAATTGAAGGAAAGCTTCTTCGGATAATGGCAGGTAGAATAGATCAAAAAGATCTTCATGATCAAGAACCTTTCTGACAGATATCTTCATTTTTATATATGCGAAAAGGTGTGGCTAGAAGTTTTTTGACATGTCATTTTGCCACTTCCAAAATAGTTTTGATGTGATGTGCAACAACATTAGATCAATGTATCAACACCAAAGTGATAAACACGCCACTGACTAGTTGACCCGACATTAATGTGCAAAGCCCATCAGTGGTGCGATGTAGACTTTTCACTAACTTTTAGTCACCGATAGGGGTCACATGCTCATTAGTGGAGGAGTTTTACGCACCCCGGTATTTAGGTAATCTGAAGTAGTGTCCAAGCGATTCGATGAACATTACTGGGGCACAATGACCGCCAACACTTTAACAAGCAAAACAACCTATACTAGAAGCTACCAATAAAGTACTTTGGCTCGATTCCCCTATCATGTTCCCACATCAGAGTTAACTTAGAGCTGACACATAGAGACACGAGACAAACGAAGGACTCACACAAGATTTAGTTGGCACATGGATATGGCCAAAAGGCCATTTTTTTAGGAGGAGGATAACTCTTGGCATTTGCATTGATTGATGCACACAATCGGCTAATTAAGCAAACTAGCTCCTCTTGGCTCTTGCTTACATGAGATCGTCGACGAGGCAGTGCAGATCATGGTGCGATGAGCCTTATCTTCTTTCTCCTCTCATCCTCGCCACCATGATTCCAGTCACTGAAAATCACCCCGTGACCAATACTCCTCGTCCTACCCCTCAACGCCCCTCCCATTCGTCATTGACGCTAATGGCACTAGTGCAGCTGCTTGGTGGCGAGTGAGAGGTTGTCAAGACGATTGGAGTAACTCCAAATTAATATGATTAATTGACAACTAATTTAGTTGGACCTTACGAATAATTGATAGCTGACTCAAGACTTCTGAATTAGTTTTATATATGATTTGCAACATCATTAGAGCAATGTGTCAACATCGGAGTGATGAGCTCAATGTTGCCTTCCCCCGCAAAAAAGAAAAAGAACAAGAAACTCAATGTTGTCCGTTTGAGTAAGCACCAATGGACGCCGGTGGTATGCTATTGACTCTCCACCTAAATTTTAATCGTCGACGAGCAACATACCCATCAGAGGAGATCTTTGTCCGTCTGTGGTCTCTAGTATTGTCCAAGGACCGATGAACATTGTTGGGGGGCACAATGACCGCCGATGCTTTAGCAAGCAAGATAACATGTACTAGAAGCTACCAGTCAAGTAGGTTTTCTTTGGCTCTATTCTCCTATTACATTCCCGCATTAGAGATAACTCGGAGCTTAAAGCATTATTTTCTGAGTTTACTTGATATCATAGATATCCATATTTAAACAGTTTAAGTTTAGAGCATGCGGGACAGCTGGTTGTCACATGTGCACGCACTCGTATGCAGAGGTCGAGGATCATCCTTTTTTTCGAAAAAAACATGTGCACACGCCTAGATGCATGCAGGGTCGGGGGATCATCCCTTTTTTCAAAAAAATATGTGCACGCGCGCCCACACACACAACACAAACAAAAGGACTCATCAAAACATAAGAGTATTTAGCACATGAACATGGCCAAGAGGCCATTTTCAAGAAGGATAACTCCCGACATCTACATTGATTAATGCACACAGCCGACTAATTAATTAAGCAAGGCAGTTCTTCTTGGCTCTTGCTTCCATGAGATCATCGACGAGACGACGCAGATCACGGTGGGAGGAGCCCCCTTCCGCAACGGCGGCACGACACTTGGCGGCGAGGTCCATCACCCTGCTCCTCGCCGCGTCCCCTGCCCCTCCAGGGAGCATGAACGCCGTCACCGCACGTGCCACGTCTCCGGCGGGGACCACCTCGTGCTCCTCATGCCTGGTGCTCCGCAGGCCGGCGCCGCACGGCCACAAGCGCTCCCCAATGCCCAGCACCTCCGTCACCAACCTCTCGGTGATGAACTGCTCGAACACCATGGGCCACGTCAGCACTGGCACCCCCGCCATCACCGTCTCCAGGACGGAGTTCCACCCACAGTGCGTCACGAACGCGCCAACCGCCGGGTGCCCCAGTATCGCCGTCTGCGGGGCCCACGCCGTGACGAGGAGCCCTCGGTCTCCCACACGCTCGGACCACCCCTCCGGCGGTGTCCAGTTCCCGGTGTCCCTCACCACCCACAGGAACGGCTTCCCGGCGGCCTCCAGCCCCAGAGCGAGCTGGTGCAGCTGAGCGTCGGAGACGTGGGTCAGGCTGCCGAAGCACAGGTACACCACCGAACGGCCCGGCTTCGAGTCCAGCCAGCCGATGCACGGTGACTGTTGGTCGTCCACGCCGCCGGCCGGGGAATGGGATGGTGAGGACGACGAGAAGAGAGGGCCGACGAAGTAGGCGCGCTTCGCGTAGCCATGGAGCATGTACATCTCGCAGTACTGCCGCTCCAGCTCTAACGAGGTGTTCATGGCCTGGCAGAAGCAGTCCTCCACCGGAACAATCTTGCTGATCATGGAGTACCGACCACGGCCCCTCAGGAACTCCGGCAGCTCGGCCCTGGGTACCCGGATACTAGGGCCCGGAAACTGGGGGACCGTGGCGACGTCCACATCACCATTGTCGACGTCCTCCCGCTCGAGGTGGTGCAGGGCGAGCGTCGAGAAGGCGCCGATGGCGCTGAAGGCGACGCACGGCACGCCGAGCTCGCCGGCGACGCGGACGTTCCAGGCGAAGTGCACGTCGGTGACGACCGCGTCCGGAGACTGCGCCCTGGCGAGCGCCTCCTGCGCCGGGCGCGTCAGATGCTCGCTCAGGGCAGCGGCGTCGATGCGCCACGCGTCGGCCTCCGTGGCCCTGCTGAGGTTCTCCACGCCCTCCGGGAGTCCGTCCACGGCCGGGAACGGGTAGGTGGCTATCTTGACATGCTCGGGTTGCCCACGTCGCCGGAGCAAGGACTGGACGACCGGGACGTTGGCCGGCGTGACGGCGACGGTGGCCTCCACTGCAGGTCCAGCGGCGACGAGGCGGACGGCGAGTTCAGTGAAGGGCTCGATGTGGCTGGTGGCGAAGAAGGGGAAGATGAGGACGCGCAGCATCGTCTTATTGGTGCTGGTGGTAGCACTAGCAGCAGCGGCGGCGGCAGAGGCCATTTCTTCTCCTCAGCCCTCACGTGGGGGTGGTAGGCTGGGTTTGTTCATTCAGCTGAGCACCACACAATCAGAATCACCACCGACGGCCCGACGCTATCTATCCGAACGGAGGGAGCCAAGTCATCACATTCATCTTTTTCTTCCAATCTAAGATGTAGAACCGCATGCTAGTCCAACTTGTCGAGGCTAATTATTGATGACACGCCAACGTCAACAACCATCCATAACTAAGAGCATCTCCAACATGCGCATAAAAAGTTTCGCACGCTAAAATAGTTTTAACGCGTCACTGTAGCATTTTTAGTGCGCCGGACCCAACATTAATTTAGCAGATGTCCAAAAAATGCGCGCCCAAAAGAATATACAGTGCAAATTGTGAAGTGTCCGTAATCCGGCGTCTCAAATTTCCAGCTTTTGATAGCGCTTTTTTGCGCATGCATTATTTTACAGCTTCAAGCTGTCCGGCGTCCAAAAAACCCGAATTTTAGCGCGCAGAGCAGTTTTTTTGCGTCCGCTCTAAGATCATCATCATTGTGGTCCTTTTTGTGTTCAATACCGAGGGACCATCGGAGGCGCTAGTTCTGTCCCAAGAGATTGAGGAAGAAGTTTTGGTGCCCGATGATCTACAGTCGTTCATTGCAATGTTTTTTTTTCTTCAAATTGTTTTCAATCTATCCATTTTCAATCATGGCCGTACAAAGAACAACACATGTGATAAAAATTACAATCATGTCCGTGGACCACCTAGCGACGAAAGAAGACGCACAGCCATCATCGCGCCTCCCTCACTGAAGCCAGACAAACCTTGTTATAGTAGACAGTCGGAAAGTCGTTGTGCTAAAGCCTTGTAGGACCAGTGCACTAGAGTAGCAGCCATCGCCGATGAAGAAAGTCGTAAATCAGAAGGATCAAACCTGTAAGTACTCAAACGAAGACCGGATCCAAACATATCCATCGAAGACCAGCATCGACCGAATTTCGCGAGATCCGACTTCACTATATATATATATATATTTCTCAGTTTTCACTATATATATAGTAGATTTTTTTTCACTATTTTCTCAACTTTAGTATATTTTTTTAGCTTAACATTCTTTTATTACTTGAGATTCCAAATTGATTAATTAGGTTTTTTGTTTTAAAAATTTATCTCTTATTTTTTTTAAATTTACCGTGTCAATAGAATAATGAAGTTGAGATTGAAAAAAGAGGCTGTAATTATGGTCGGAAGGAGTTATCCGGACCACTTGCATGTCCACCGCTAGACATGCAACTGCAACACATTATAACCTGATTGTTCTTAAAGGGGTTGCATCTGCATGTTTTGAAGGTGGGGTTGCATGGAAAACAAAAAAAATTCTACGCACACACAAGATCTATCCATGGAGATGCATAGCTATGAGAGGGGGAGAACATCTTCATACCCTTGAAGATCGCTAAGCGGAAGCGTTTGTCAACGCGGTTGATATAGTCGTACACCTTCACGATCTATCCCGATCAAGTAACGAACATACGGCACCTCCGCGTTCAGCACACGTTCAACTTGATGACGTCCTCGCCTTCTCGATCCATCAAGAGAGGCGAAGTAGTAAATGAGTTCCGGCAGCACGATGGCGTGGTGACGGTATTTGTGAAGAACAATCTCCGCAGGGCTTCGCCAAGCACAACGAAAACTATGACAGAGGATAAACTAGAGGGGACAGGGTTGCTGGCACACGGCTTGGTGATTCTTGATGTGTTCCGGGTGCTAGCCCCGCCCCTCTATTTATATGTTGATCCCTGGGGTCGTAACTTGGAGAAAGGGCCTCCTCAAAGTCGGTTTTGCCCGCAAGGAAGAGTCCTTCTTGGACTTCCAGGACCAGACGCCACAGTCCTTGGCATCTGGCCCAGATGCCATGGGCCTCGGCGTCTGGCCCAGGGCCAGATGATGACCCACAAGCGTAGGGGATCTATCGTAGCCTTTTCGATAAGTAAGAGTGTCGAACCCAACGAGGAGCAGAAGGAAAAGCGGTTTTCAGCAAGGTATTCTCTGCAAGCACTGAAATTATCGGTAACAGATAGTTTTGTGATAAGGTAATTTACAACGAGTAGCAAGTAATAGAAGTAAATAAGGTGCAACAAGATGGCCCAATCATTTTTGTAGCAAAGGACAAGCCTGGACAAACTCTTATATAAAGTAAAGCGCTCCCGAGGACACATGAGAATTATCATGAAGCTAGTTTTCATCACGTTCATATGATTCGCGTTCGGTACTTTGATAATTTGATACGTGGGTGGATCGGTGCTTGGGTCCTGCCCTTCCTTGGACAAGCATCCCACTTATGATTAACCCCTATTGCAAGCATCCGCAACTACAATAGAAGTATTAAGGTAAACCTAACCATAGCATGAAACATATGGATCCAAATCAGCCCCTTACGAAGCAGCGCACAAACTAGGGTTTAAGCTTCTGTCAGTCTAGCAACCCATCATCTACTTATTACTTCCCAATGCCTTCCTCTAGGCCCAAACAATGGTGAAGCGTCATGTAGTCGACGTTCACATGACACCACTAGAGGAAAGACAACATACATCTCATCAAAATGTCGAAAGAATACCAAATTCACATGACTACTTATAGCAAGACTTCTCCCATGTCCTCAGGAACAAACGGAACTGCTCACAAAGCATATTCATGTTCATAATTAGAGGGGTATTAATATGCGTAATGGATCTGAACATATGATCTTCCACCAAGTAAACCAACTCGCACTCTCACTCTCACTACGTACGGGCACGCCCAGTCCATCTCCGGCACGCGTCACGCTCCACCATGACCCCACCGCTGGCGCGGAAGCACACGCGGCAGTCCTCCGCCTTTGGGTCCTCGGTGTCCGAATCCGCCCCCTCCCGCCGCTTGACGTCCCCGGCGCGAACTCCCCTCTGCCGTGCCGCTTGGGCTCGGCCTGGGTCGGGGTCTTGGGCGACGGCGCGGCCCGCTTCCGCTTGGGTGGGCGTGGGCATGGAGTCTGAAAGAGGTCTCCAGGAGGCGGCGGGATGGCGCCGCTGGAAACGTTGGCGGCGGTGAGGCCACGGATTTGTGTCAGCAATGAGATTCACTCTCTAGCTTTTCACACGTTGGACTCACACACACAGCTGTTCCACAAAATTCCTACACAGAAGAACCGAGCGCAATTTTTTTTGGGACAGTAGAACAGAGCACAAGCTCAATAATCAGAGGAGCACATAATCCATCCTTTTGCCCCTCGCCTTTTTTTTCATTTTGACTGAACTCGCAGACATCCAATAGCTCACCTTATGTTTTATTTAGCAGAATAGCCTTATGTGGCTCGTGCACTCAACCGGACAATCCGACCCATGGACGGTCGCGGACAACTGAAAATGGTGCGGCAAAGCACGCGCCACACTCTAGCCAACTTGATATCTACAAACATGAAACGCTCAGGGGTGCATTTGGTTACCTGCATCGTTTTTACACACTTTGCATACTTGTCTCAACTGGGTTTGGCTGAGCATATACATGCAAAAAATCAACATCTGCATGTTGATTGGTTGCGTGCATCCCCTCTAGCCCACATGTGTCGAAACGGAAGGCCTATTGTTTGGCTGCGTACTTTTTTGAGGGGAAACACAAGCCCGGTTGTTTGGTTACATCCAGGACAGATGTGCAGTAACCCTTTCCCCTGGGGCATTGGATGGAGGGCCTTCTTCCTTAGGTGCTCGCTCGGTGACCGCAATAAGTTTGAGCAGGTGTGCTCGAACTTCAGCAGCATCGATGACATGCACTAGAACGCTGATGTTGTGATGAAGAAGGCTACGTCAAACGAGCTGAAGACACCGATTCCAAACCCAGCCAAGGGTGCAATGTCAGTGGACATCGCCATGAATTAGGTAGACTCCGGCGACGCTGGACAGCGGACAAGATGGGCCAAGCACAAGGCACCTAAAGATCAGCGTACGGCGGCGTACTGTGTACGACGTTTGGGTCGCCGAAGGATGACAATGACGAGGTGCAGATGGTGGCCAGGGCGCCGGCGGCAGGCAACTGTGCAAGACCCATCATTCTTGACGAAGAAGATGAGGCCGCCGCTCGACGCGACTCCAGGACCGCCGTGGCTAGATTAGAAGTTTGTACCCCAATCTCCACCCCCGATGTAATCGAAAAATAAGGGCCTCTTTGATTCGCGGGATTGCAAAAACACAGGAATAGAAAAAAAATGTAGGATTGAAATGACATGCCCATTGGATTCCTATAAGATTTGAGTTTGTTTGATTGTATCACAGGAAAAATAAATGATTTCTTCCAAGAAGTTGGAGTGGATGCTACAATTCCTATAAAATGTAGTTCAAATGAATCCATAGGAAAAAAATTCTATGAGATTCAATCCTGCGAATCAAACGATCAACACAGGAAAAATTCTGAAGGATTCTTATCCTTCAAAAATCCTATGAAAATCCTTTGAATCAAAGAGGCCCTAAGCTATGAGCCCTACAAGCCGTCGGTGCAGAATCAACGGATGGCAATCCTCCGCCCCTCATGTGTTCAATCCTCTTCCTAATTCTCCAATCGTGTGCTCAAATGTAATCTAGTCTGAGTCGAAAGTAGCAAATTTACATAGTACTTTAATGTTCGTGCTATGCAGGCCCAACAATGAATGCGGGTAACCAAACGGGTTATTTTCTTTCCGCGTGGACCTGGCAGAGGTATATAGAAGATGCATCGCAGCAGGTTGCCACACATGCACACGCCCACACACATGACATACACACGAAACAAACAAGGACCCACAGAAACGTATAGTTTGCACATGGACATGGATCTGGCCGAGAGTCCATTTTCCTTTTTCAAGCAGGAGGATAACTCCTGGCATTTGCACTGACTTATGCACACAGCCGGTTAATCAAGCAGGCTAGCTTCTCTTGGCTCTTGCTTCCATGAGATCATCGACGAGACGACGCAGATCACGGTGGGAGGAGCCCCTTCCGCCACGGCGGCACAACACTTGGCGGCGAGGTCCACCGCCCTCTGACCTGCCGCCGCCGTCTCCAGCACCGAGTTCCACCCGCAGTGCGTCACGAACACGCCCACCGCCAGGTGCCCTAGTATCGCCGTCTGCGGCGCCCATGCCGTGACGAGGAGGCCTCGCTCTCTGACGCGCTCGGACCACCCCTCCGGCGGGGTCCAGTTACCCGCGGCCCTCACCACCCACATGAACGGCTTGCCGGCGGCCTCCAGTCCGAGAGCGAGTTGGGTCAACTGAGCGTTCGAGACGTGGGCCAGGCTGCCGAAGCACGTCCGGCTTCGAGTCCAGCCAGTCGATGCACTGTGGCTGTGAGTCGACGCCGGCGGCTGGCGGCGCGAGAGGTCCTACGAAGTAGGCGCACTTGGCGTGGCCATCGCGCAAGTACATCTCGCAGTAGTGCTGCTCCAGGTCCGATGACGTGTTGATGGCGACGCCGAAGCAGTCTCGCGGCTGAGTGAACTTGTCGTCGTCAAGCGTGTAGTCTGTGCTCCTGAGCAACTCCGGCAGCTCGGTCCTGGGTATCCGTACACGAGGGGCCGGGAACCGGGGGACGACCACGGTCCACGGCATCGTCATCGCCGCCGTCGGCGACACCAGCGGCGTCGCCCCCCGCGAGCGCGAGCTGGAGGTGGCGCATGGCGAGCATGGAGAAGGCGCCGATGGCGCTGAACGCGACGCACGGCACGCCAAGCTCGCGGGCGAGGCGGACGTTCCACGCGAAGTGAGCGTCGGTGACGATGGCGTCCGGGGAGAGCGCCCTAAGGAGCGCCTCCTGCGCCGGGCTCGTCAGTGCGTCGCTCATGGCGGCCGCGTCGATGCGCCACGCGTCGCCGGCCGCGGCCTTGCCGAGGTTCTCCACGCCCTCTGGGAGGACCTCCACGGCCGGGAACGGGTACGTGGCCACCCTCACAGCCACTACCGCGTGCCCGTACCTCGGACGACGGCGCTCCAGCAAGGACTGGACGACCGGGACGTTGGCCGGGGTGACGGCGACGGTGGCCTCCACGGCGTCGCTAGGCCCGGCCGCGACGAGGCGGATGGCGAGGTCGGTGAAGGGCTCCATGTGGCTGGTCGCGAAGAAGGGGAAGAGCAGGACGCGCAGCTTCTCGGCCATTGCTCCTTTGCTACGTGCTTGATCGGAGGACACTGGGTCGCCATTTTCAATTGCTCATGCAAGCAATGCAATGCAATGCAAGATCGGATCGATGCTGCATTTTACCTGACCTACCGATAGATCGATTAAAAACTATTAATGCGTAACACGCGGTTGCCGGTTGCTAAATTGGGTTTGTTAATTCAGCTGAGTCAAGCAAGTGACGTCAAAGCAATTATTAGCTATATAGAACTCGCTCCGTAAAGAAATATAATAATAGTGTTTTAGTTATCTAAACGATCTTATATATTTTTTTACGAAGGGAGTACATATGTATGTGTAGGCAAGTTATAGTTAAACATAAGTTTATTAGTGCAGCTAATCAAACTTTGTAATGTCACTTGACATCACAAACAAACATGTAGCACCGCCACTGAGCATAAGCGTTGATTTCTCCTCCAATATATAGAGTTTTTTTTAGTTCAGATCTGATTTATATTAGATCAACAGAACAATGAATATAACCAAGTATAGAGTTTAAAAACAAAACAAAACATGGTTTATATTAGATCAACAAAACATTGAATATAACCAGGAATAGGATACCTGAAATCGGAGACACAAAAACGGCCCTAACCAATTAACCAATGGGATATTACAACTGCGATTACATGCTCTAAAATTCATGCTTCCTACATCATCGTTGATGGCGTCTCCTCGTCTGCATCAACTACTTCCCGGGGCTGCTTCTACATGCTCCTGGGTTTCAAAAAGTTTGCTCTTTCAAGGTGGAGGCCTAGAGGTGGCATCGAGCTATGATCACCGCTTGCCCTCGGTGAATGCAGGAGAAAGAAGACCGCATGTTTATAAGGTCAATTGTATAAGGCCTTAGCCCTTTTCGCAAACAAAATAAAAATAAAAACAATCAAGTTAAGGCATCCGTCGATTATTGACATCGATCTCACTCAACAACTGACACAAATTAATGGAAGAGTTCTGCATTTCCATTTTTTGATATCCATAATCAAGCTCAAGCCTGCACATCCAAAAACGAGTTTGGCATATGCAGTTTGAGGCAGTAGCCGGCCAGCACCGAACTACCGGATCTGGGTGTAAATACAGGCTCTGATGTTGATAGGATTGTCGTCATATGGTAGAACAATAATATGGGGCACGAGGAACTGGAAGCGGTCGTCGGCATTCGGCAGCCCATCGGAAAGATCAGTGCATTCTACGTCGAAACAGGATTTCTGGCGGTCACCATGCCATCGACTGGGGCGGTCGAACTCCAGCTCCAGCCCATAGAGATAGAAGTTGGGTTCATCGCCGTCGGCTCGAGGAGGACGTACGCATACAGCGGAGATGGCCCGTCCGAGGCGCTCAGGCGACACCATTACCAGGAACAGCAGCTTCATGGCGCCGTCGAGGTCGACGACATCAACGACGTTGAAGCCCTCGCGGAGTTCCATGTGGAACGACTCCTCAGCGCGGACGTCGGTGGTGCACGGCCACCCGTGCCCCGTGGTGAAGTGGGCCAGCAGCGTCTCCGTGCTGCCGACGAAGCCACAGGCTTCCTCGGGGCAGTGGCACGGCGCGTGCTGGCAGGCCTTGATGTGAGGCTGGAGGTCATGGTATGCCGGTTTGGTGGCGCACCCGTAGGGGGCGTTGGGGCACGGCGCCCGGATGGAGTCCACCAGCTTCTCCATGGCGTGGCTCCGGCGATAGCCGCCGTCCATCGGAGCACGGCAGACGTGACAACTCCGCGCCGAGGCCAGCTTGTCGCGGCACTGCGAGCACAGCACGTGCCCCACCATGCACTGCACGTTTGGAAGCATGGCTTATGGTGTAGTTATAACAAATACTTGGCAACGCAGGAGATATCCATGGTGCGTGCGAGGACGTATCTACGTACCTGGAAGATGGGCGGCTTGAGCGGGAGGAAGCAGACACCGCAGTCGAGGGCATCGGCATCCACCAGCGTCAAGTTCTCCAGCGCCGTGCGTGGGGAAGGCGGCTCCATTGGCCTTGCCGACTTTGCTGGAGTAGTAGAGCAGTATAAATAAGCAAAGTTTTAAATAGCACACTAGCCTCTTAGCGGCGTGCGCTATAGCATCCTAAGCCCTATTTAACGTTTCAACATAAATAAATAAAAATAAACATATAATCAAGCATCAATTCAACATATACTCCCTCTGTTCATGTATAAGATGTTTTAAAGACTTGACACAAGTCCTCATATATAAGATGTTTTAGAGACTTGACACAAGTCTCTAAAATGTCTTATGTTTATGAACAGAGGAAGTACTTGATAATAGACAGCACACTATAGCAGCAAGTCATCACAAGCAGGTTTCTCCATTTTTTCCCGTCGCCATTTTAAGTGGTGCTTGTGGCACCGCTTAACCGCAGAAAGCCGCCACAAAGTAGATTGCAGATCCTGGGCACCAAAATTCGACAGTGGAGTAACACGCATCAGTGACTTTCTGCAGATTGCAGGAGGCTGTAAGCATGCATATATATCTTGATTTGCACATAACAAAGCAGAAACTAGCACAGGCAGGGGATCATGCAAACATTCAAGGTAGGTCCTTCCCATAGTGAAAGTATACCCCAAATGCAAGCAATCTTCTCAACTTAACAAATAGATTACCACAGAACACCTTATGAATCTATAACTTTGCCACTGCTAATGGTCTCAATGTGTCAAAGGTAACCATTTTCTGCTCAAATTAATCTTAACATAACAAATAATTGTCTCAAAACATGAACAGTTCACAAAAGAAAACAATTCATCATGCAGTACAGAACTAGAGAAGTAGTGCAGTACAATCCATAGTTCCATACCTTGTGATGGTTTTTGTTTGCTCATGGTCGGAGGGGAGGCCGAGCTCGTTGCCGGGATCCGATGGAGGCTGGCGACCTGGGAAGGGGAGGCCGCGAGCAGAGGGGGGGACGGCGGTGACCTGGGGAAGGGGAGCTGCTCAGCCCGCCGTCGCCGTCCGCAGCCGATGGCCGCCGCCAGTTGCTTGCGATTGAGATGAGGCGGTCGAGCTGGGGGAGGGGATCCCGGGAGCTTCTCAGCCCGATGCCGCCGTCCGCCGCCGCCCGTCGCCGCCAGTGGCCGCTTGGTATTGAGAGCAGGGGACTGGAGTTTTCTTTTTCTGTTTTTTTTAGACGGGAGGGGACTGGAGTTTAGGTTTTGATCGACAGGAAGGAAGGTGGGCGTTTTGGTAGGATTTCAGGCCTTGGCCCGCCCAGCGATTACGAGTTTTGGACCGAAAGAATTTAGCCCGGGAGAGAGCGCGGCGACTGTATCTCACATTAAGCCATTCCTCACCCCAAAATATAAAAATTTAGCCACTCCTCAGAAAGTCTCGAAGTTTTCCTGGTCGTGGTCGCCATTTTCGCGCACAGTTGAAAAATAGAAGAGGAAAACTGGGAGTACCAGGGATGGATCCTGGTTGCCTTCATTTTTTTTGTTTTATAAATTTTCCGTTTCCTTTAGTTTATTATGTCGTTTCTTTCTTAGTTTTCTTTGTTTCTTTTGGATTTCATTCAATATTTTTTGTATATGTTATTTTTTTTCTAATACATGTTTAACATTTTTAAATACAAGATTAACATTCTTTTGTATACATGATCAACATTTTTACGATACACACTTTTAAACTTTTTCAAATATAAGATTAACCTTTTTTGTATACATGCTTAACATTATTCCTATACATACTTTTATTTTATTCAAATGCTTGATTAATTTTTTAAAATATAGGATTAACATTATCTAATAAATGGTCAACATTTTCTCTATGCATATTAAATTTTTTTCTCAAATGCTTGATTAACATTTTTAAATGAAATATTAACATTTTTTACACATGGTTAACATTTTTTGTATACACATCTGGCCCTTTTTTAGATGATTGATTGCATTTTTAAAAAATTGTTAAACATTTTGTTCAAATGCTTGATTAATATTTTTCTATACATGAACAAAATTTTCCACTATTTTTTTAATAAATGGTCAAAAATATTTATACACCTTGAAGATTTTTTAAATACTTGCTGAACATTTTTCAAATACTTGTTCAATATTTTTTTCAAATGTTTGATTAATAATTTTATATACATGATAAAAATTCAATTTTTGTAATACATGATCAACAATTTTCTATACATGTGCAACATTTTATGAATGCTTGATTAACATTTTGAAATGCTTTTGAAAGCAAAAAAACGAAAACAAAAAACAGACAAAAAGGCTGTGGGCTCCCGTGTGAGTGGGCCGGCCCCTTCAGCGAGTCGGAAGTTGGACTTGCTGCAGGGGAGATATAGGCGTGCCCAGGAGAGAGGGCCGCTACCGCAGGCAACCAAGAGCTCCACTGCAAGACTTTGTGAAAATTCATCTGGATGTAGGGATTAGACGTGGAAGAGGAGGCTCGATGGTAGCAGTCTGTCGTGATCAGAATGGGACATACCTTGGGAGTTCGGCTCTCGTTGTGGCGGGTGTCGACGATCCGGCCACAGTTGAAGCAATAGCCTGCCAGGAAGCACTGTGCTTGGCGGAGGATCTCCATCTCCAACAATTTATTGTGCCCTCCGATTCTAAGCAGGTTATAGGAGACATTGCGAACAGATATCAAGGTAGATATGGAGCGATAGTCTCCGAGGTTAAAGAACGAGCTTCCCTTTTTAACTGCAAATTTAATTTTGAAGGTCGCCCTAGTAATTATGAAGCGCATAGTTTATCTAGAATTGCTATTTCCTTAGCTCCTATGCGTCATGTGTAACACCCTCGATACGGCTATATCTCCCACGTGTCGAAGCACGACTTAGAGGCATAACCGCATTGAAATCAATGTCACAAATGAGGTAATCTTCGCAAACAACCCATGTGATACAATAAGGGAAAAGATACATAGTTGGCTTACACTCGCCACTTCACACAATTACATGAATTAAAGCATTACATCAATCAGATACAATCAAGGTCCGACTACGGAACCAAAATAAAAGAAGACTACCCAAATGCTACACAGATCCCCGATCGACCCGACTGGGCTCCACTACTGATCAACTGGAAACGGAACAACACAAAGAACTAGATCTTCATCGAGCTCCTCCTTGAGCTTGGTTGCATCATCTGCACGGTTCAACGGCACCTGCAAACTGGTTTTGGAAGTATCTGTGAGTCACGGAGACTCAGCAATCTCACACCCTCGCGATCAAGACTATTTAAGCTTATAGAAAGGGTAAAAGGTATGAGGTGGAGCTGCAGCAAGCGACTAGCATATATGGTGGCTAAACATATTCGCAAAAGAGAGCGAGCAGAGAAGGCAAAAGCACGGTCGAACAACTAATGATCAAGAAGTGATCCTAGAACAACCTACGTTAAGCATTACTCCAACACCGTGTTCACTTCCCAGACTCCGCTGAGAAGAGACCATCACGGTTACACACACGGTTGATGTATTTTAATTATGGTCAACTTCAGGTTTTCTACAACCGGACATTAACAAATTCCCATCTGCCCATAACCGCGGGCACGGCTTTCGAAAGTTCAAATCCCTGCAGGGGTGTCCCAACTTAGCCCATCACAAGCTCTCACGGTCAACGAAGGATATTCCTTCTAGCGGGAAGACCCGATCAGACTCGGAATCCCGGTTACAAGACATCCTCGACAATGGTAAAACAAGTACAGCAAGACCGCCCGATGCGCCGACATCCTTATAGGAGTTGCACATATCTCGTTCTCAGGGCAACACCGGATGAACACTACGTACAGCTAAAACCAGCCCTCAAGTTTCCCCGAGGTGGCGCCGCAAGTGGCTCTAGTTTGGACCAACACTTAGACAAGCACTGGCCTGGGGGGGGGGTTAAAATAAAGATGACCCTCGGGATGCGCGACTCCCAAGGGAAAAATGCTAGGTGGCAAAAGGTAAAACCAAGGTTGGGCCTTAATGGAGGAGTTTTACTCAAAGCGAACTGTCAAGGGGTTCCCATTATAACCCAACCGCGTAAGGAACGCAAAATCCGGGAACATAACACCGATATGACGGAAACTAGGGCGACAAGAGTGGAACAAAACACCAGGCATAAGGCCGAGCCTTCCACCCTTTACCAAGTATATAGATGCATTAATTAAATAAGAGATATTGTGATATCCCAACAAAATATTCATGTCCCAACATGGAACAAGCTCCAATCTTCACCTGCAACTAACAACGCTATAAGAGGGGCTGAGCAAAGCGGTAACATAGCCAAACAACGGTTTGCTAGGACAAGGTGGGTTAGAGGCTTGGTTCAACAATATGAGAGGCATGATAAGCAAGTGGTAGGTATCGCAGCATAGGCATAGCAAAAGAGCGAGCAACTAGCAAGCAAAGATAGAAGTGATTTCGAGGGTATGGTCATCTTGCCTAAAATCCCGCAAGGAAGAAGAACGAGTCCATGAAGAAGATAAACGGACGTAGTCGAACGAATCCTCACAACACGACGTTAACGGAAACAATCCGAAAAAGCATCACCGGAAAGAAGCAAACAACATCGTAAACAAACATCACATAAACATGGAATGATGCACAACGAAGTATGATGCATGTCCGGTTTAATGAAGCATGGCATGGCAAAATGCACAAGCAATTCTACAAATTAAGTGGAGCTCAATATGCAACGAGTTGCATATTGACGGAACACCACATGACTTATTTAGTTCGATCTCGTTTATGAACTCAACAATATTAAATGTTGTTAAACATGGCAAGAGGGGAAGCATGAAGAAACTATCTATCTAGGCAAGTTTAAATGAGGCCAGAATAACAAAACAACAAGTCCGAAAACTCCTCATATGCATATATTAGGTTTGGTACTGTTCTGCCCTAAACATAATTTTATAGTTGTTAAACATGCAAGATGAGTGCACCAAGTAAATCTAGGCATTTTTCCACCCCATTTACATATAAAGATTATTTAAATCGGAGCTACGGTTATTTAGTTATGAAATAAATCATTTTAGCATGGCATAGGAGAAAATTTAACCAAACATCATTTTAAACATTTTAAACATAGATGAAAGTTGAATATTATTAAACTAGATGAAAATCTAAGCAAGTTTCATATATAAATCATTTTAATCCGGTGCATAGATGAAGAGTTGTACTAATCTTTTCAACCAAGCTTTTCAACCTCATTTTTCGGGCAAACAAGATGCCAGAAGAATGGAGACGGAGTATATTAGTACCAATCTTCAAGAACAAGGGGGATGTTCACAGTTGTACTAATTACCGTGGAATTAAGCTGATGAGCCATACAATGAAGCTATGGGAGAGAGTCATTGAGCACCGCTTAAGAAGAATGACAAGCGTGACCAAAAATCAGTTTGGTTTCATGCCTGGGAGGTCGACCATGGAAGCCATTTTCTTGGTACGACAACTTATGGAGAGATATAGGGAGCAAAAGAAGGACTTGCATATGGTGTTCATTGACTTGGAGAAGGCCTATGATAAGATACCGCGGAATGTCATGTGGTGGGCCTTGGAGAAACACAAAGTCCCAGCAAAGTACATTACCCTCATCAAGGACATGTATGATAATGTTGTGACAAGTGTTCGAACAAGTGATGTCGACACCGATGACTTCCCGATTAAGATAGGACTGCATCAGGGGTCAGCTTTGAGCCCTTATCTTTTTGCATTGGTGATGGATGAGGTCACAAGGGATATACAAGGAGATATCCCATGGTGTATGCTCTTTGCAGATGATGTGGTGCTAGTTGACGATAGTCGGATGGGGGTAAATAGGAAGTTAGAGTTATGGAGACAAACCTTGGAATCGAAAGGGTTTAGGCTTAGTAGAACTAAAACCGAGTACATGATGTGCGGTTTCAGTACTACTAGGTGTGAGGAGGAGGAGGTTAGCCTTGATGGCCAGGTGGTACCTTGGAAGGACACCTTTCGGTATTTGGGGTCAATGTTGCAGGAGGATGGGGGTATTGATGAAGATGTGAACCATCGAATCAAAGCCGGATGGATGAAGTGGCGCCAAGCTTCTGGCATTCTCTGTGACAAGAGAGTGCCACAAAAGCTAAAAGGCAAGTTCTACAGGACGGCGGTTCGACCCGCAATGTTGTATGGCGCAGAGTGTTGGCCGACTAAAAGGCGACATGTTCAACAGTTAGGTGTGGCGGAGATGCGTATGTTGAGATGGATGTGTGGCCGCACGAGGAAGGATCGAGTCCGGAATGATGATATACGAGATAGAGTTGGGGTAGCACCTATTGAGGAGAAGCTTGTCCAACATCGTCTGAGATGGTTTGGGCATATTCAGCGCAGGCCTCCAGAAGCTCCAGTGCATAGCGGACGGCTAAAGCGTGCGGAGAATGTCAAGAGAGGGCGGGGTAGACCGAGTTTGACATGGGAGGAGTCCGTTAAGAGAGACCTGAAGGATTGGAGTATCACCAAAGAGCTAGCTATGAACAGGGGTGCGTGGAAGCTTGCTATCCATGTGCCAGAGCCATGAGTTGGTTGCGAGATCTTATGGGTTTCACCTCTAGCCTACCCCAACTTGTTTGGGACTAAAGGCTTTGTTGTTGTTGTTGTTGTTGCATAGATGAAGAGTTATTATATGCTTGAAACAGGAGGGTTTTTTCTGTAAAAACTGCTGACTCTGAAAAATAGGAAAAACGTTCTATGTAAAAAAAAGGATACGGGCCGGATCTGGTGGGACTGGGCTGCTCACATTGGGCCTTATTTGGCCGGGCCGAAACAGTGGCTGGGCCTCGGGCGCTGGGCGCAGGAGCGGGCCTGGGGAAGCTGGGACGGTGGAAGGAGGCAGGCCGACGCAGCGGTTCAGCGAGAGTCAACGCGGGCGCTCGGGCGAGGCGTTCGTCCTCTTCCTGGTTCGAAAGAAGCAGCGCGGCTCGACAGGGGCTCAGCGGGCATGGCGGCACGACGCGGGACTCCACGGAGATGAAGCAAGCGAGGTGGGAGAGGATTGTGGGGGGTCGGGAACGGGCGCGGCGGCGGTTCGAGCAGAGGAGGCCGACCATGGCGTCCTGGTTGGGGACGAGGAGATCCTCGAGGTAGAAGCGCACGAGGCTCGGGCGGCCGGTGGCTCTGGTCGCCGGTGGAGCTTCGGCGAGGCGATGGAGATGCGGAGGAGGCGGTCGCGGGCGGCCGGCGGCGGGCTTGAACGAAGACGACGGGCGGCAAGGAGGAGGTCCTGGGCGGCAGGGACTTGGCGTCACGGACGGAGCTCGGGACGGTGCTGCATCTTCGATTGGTGGCGATCTCTTGGTGAAGATAAGAGAGAGAGATGAGAGAGAGTTGAGAGACGAGGACGACAAGAGAAGGAAAAGAGCTGTGTGATGCTCATCTGTGGCGGGAATGGAGAGGACGGAGCTGATCTTGCAAGTGAGGATGGATCGAGGCGCAGAGGGCATCGGGCTCCTGCGGGATTTGACCGTTGGCGCTTGTTGACTGAAGATGGATCGAAGGGATGGATGATGGATTTGAAAATAGGGAAGGAGGGTTGGCTGCGCGTGGTTGGCTGGATCAGATCTGGGAAGATCCCGAGAGGGGATTAGGTGGAGAGTGCGGCGGCGGGTGAAGGGACAAACCTCCTAATTTCTAGGGTTTGACCAAAAAGGACTAGGGGTGGACGAATATATACACCACGGGTTAGGTTAGGGGCTATCTCGACCCTACGATTGCAATCGGACGATCGCGGATAAAATAGCTAGGGAGTCCAATTAACAAAACGGACATGTTTTGTAGATGTTTGGGGATGATCCGGATCCAACGGTGACGACTGCTTGGGTCGGGTCCGGAACAATTTTCGGACGCGCGAGGGGTGGGCCGCGGGCTGACGAGAGAGGTTAGGTTGGGCCTGGCGGTAAACAGTGGGCTGTGTAGACGGTCTCGAGCTGAGAGAAGAGAAGAGAAGAGAAGAGAGAGACCCGGCGACTGTTTTCGGAGACCGAAAACGTCCGACGTTTGACCGGCTATAATGCCGCTATAGTTATCCGTTGGGGCATCAAACGATCTCCGAATGCGATGAAACTTGACAGGCGGTCTATCTACACTATAATAAGACCACACGTCAACTCTCATCCCATTCCGAGAACATTTTCCGGCCACTTATAAAATACTATTTCGGACATGCCGCGGGCGCGTGTAAGTGTGGTTGGGCTCAGAACGGACAACGGAGAGAACTCGGAGAACCGAGACGAATGCAAGTTTTAAAACATGATGATGCAATGCACATGATGACATGATAAGATGCAACACGCAAGTAAAAGACAAGGCAACAACAGCGAATAACTGGCGGACACCTGGCACATCGGTTTTGGGGCGTTACATCATGTGTGGTTTGGCCTACCACATGACGAGAACTCTATACCACATACTATGGTCTTTGATGAATAAAGTTAGGCTTTCCCCTCAAAAAAAGGGAGAGAGGGACGCTAACACTATTTGGAGCTAGAAATTAAGTGCCAAACCTAAATCTCGCTTAGTACGAGTGTTCCTCCCATCTGCCTTGAAGCTTTGTTCCTTCCCAGTACTTACTGGGCCATCCCCATTTTGTCAGTTTTTTTTCCTTTCGTAGTTTTCTTCTGTTTCTTTTGTGTGGGTCTCCTCTTCGGTTTCCACTTTTGGGATCCGAATTTCTTTATCTATCTTTGGGTTTTCATTTCTTCATCGGTTTTCTTGTTTTTATATTTCCTTTTGGTTTTCTTTGTTCAAAAATCATGTTTAATGACTAATTTTTTTACGCACACACTTTAGATTTCTGTTATATATCATGAACAGTTTTTTATACACGTTTGAATTCTTTTGAAATATATGATTAGCATTTTTTCACATGATCAACATTTTATAATTTTTTTATTTACAATTTTTTAATGCACATCTCTAAAATTTTCATGTACATCAGGAACATTTTTTGTATGCGTTTAACATTTTTAAAATATGATTAATAGTTTTCAATTATTTATGTTTGATGACTACTTTATTCTTACGGGTTGTATATTTTCTTTATATATCATTAAAATTATTTATACATCATTAATATTTCTTTATTATATTATTAACATTTTATCGATACACTATCAACATTTTTCAAAATTTATATTTTTATGTTCAGTTTTTTGATACATGTGTTTGCATTTTTGGTACACACAAGCAACATTTTTTATAGATGTTTAACATTTTTTTGAATAGATGATTAACATTTTTAAGCAGATGATTAACTTTTTCGTACACACACACACACACACACACAGAGAGAGAGAGAGAGAGAATATTTGGGAAAATCTAAATGAAAGTAAAAAAAGAAAGAGAAAACGTGAAAAAGAGAAAAAAAATGCTCGCATCAAGCGGGACATAGGCACGCCCAAAATATAGCGCTAACACCTTGTAGCGGCACTATTATTGTGATAACTGCATCGGCTGCAAAACTGGCTTATCGTAGCACTACTTGTTCCTTGGCTGCTATAGTGGCGCTATATGGGACGCGATTAAACTGAGCTCGAGTGAGCAATAAGTAAAAAAATGTTTTTTGAAATACTTGTACCAAACATTGACAAATGTTTTGATTGCTTCAAAGTTTCATAATGGAATAACATTCATGCAAGATGATTAACATTTTTCAGATAGATGTTAAACATTTATTGCACTAGACAATGAATATTATATCTGAATACAGGTTCAAATTTTCTTAAATGAACACTAACATTTATTTAGTACTCAATGAACATTTTCAAACACATGTTGAACATTTTTTTGTAATACATAATTAATTATATGGCATAAACTATTAATTACATTATGTGGACAGATATTTATATTTAATGATTAAAAAAATCCATGATTGTGTTTTAAAAGCCTGAACATTTTAAAAATTTGATGAACACTTTGCTGTATATACGAATATATTTGAGAAAGTACGCTGAGAAAAATATATTTGATAGAAATAATGATGCAAAATGGACGAATCAGCTCCCTCAAGTTTAGGTTCCGCTTTTCCCCAAGTGAATACGAAGTTTAGTAAATATGACCACACATTTATGAAGTGAGGTATCGATAATAAAGAATACAAAAATGACTACATTGCTATTACTTTCATGATGAAACATGCTAAGCATTAACTCTTTTCTTATAAAGTTCTTATGAGGAGGTCAGGACACCATTTACGTGCAAAAGTTCAACAATTAAAAGTTTATTGTTCATTCCAAACCATATTTTCAACCATAACAATTGCATTATTCTCATTCTTCCAGAAGGTCTATGTCAGAGAATTTGGTTAGCAAACTTTGCATGCTCAATTATCTCTTAGTCCTTGATGATTTGATAGAGCTCATAAGATTTGTTTTAGAACAACTCACTTCAACCGGACACAAAGAAAGATTGAAGTTTAGCAAATGCTTAACTTCTTACTTTCACATCTCAAGGACAATGTTAATTTACAATCATGTAGGTTAGAAGGGTACATAACTGTTGCAGGTATACCGATGTCCCTATGGATGGATACCTTGGTTTCTCACCGAGGGAATACTACCTGCTACAAACTATTTCACTTGGGAGCCCAATACCTTGCCCTCTGGCAAGCAAGCAAGAAGCAACATAATTCATTCACGGTACTATATTGTTATAGACCCCTACCCTAGCCAGGGTAGGGGTCTTTTTTTTTGAAATGGAGGAGGATCCCCGACCTCTACATCTGTAGGATGCATGCAGCCACTTTATTAATTATTCACACAAAACATTACAAAATTATACAATAGTAAGACTAAAGCCACCATCTATAGCCAGGGTAGGGGTCTAGTTAGCAACAATATGACGCAAGAGCCCAAATGTGTATGTATAGAGAGCTCTGCCGATGGATAGCCATGCAAAAAAAATATACGACTTGGTGATACCAAGTTCGCTCACCAGCCTGTGCCTGCATTTCCCCCCTCGACGACACCTGCATGCACAAAGGTTAATCACATATACAGTTGCTAGGGTAGCTACATAATCTGATTGTCGCAAGTTCTATAAACCATCCTAAATATTCGGCTGGCTATTCTAACTGAACAGGCTCAATCTGCACAAGAAAACTATTCTAGACACTAAAATTAGCCTAAGGTGCAACAGCGGAATTGAAGATCATGACCACTTGATCATTCATTGCCCCCATCAGCCTTTTGGAATGCTCTCAACTTCACACCGAGCTTCACACCTGTTGAAAGTTTATGGGAATCCACCATGTCGGCCGGTCTTCCCATTACCATCTGCCCCTTTATCATGTTGTTGCTTCTCCAGAAAATATTGGAGGGTGGTGGGTGGGGGTGGGGGGATGACAATGTCATAGATAACATAGCTATATCGAGGAATGCAATCTGAAATCTCACCCTTTGGTCCAATCCGCTTAGGCCTAATGAACTCAAGGAACATGCCGGTCTGTGGCATGCTTTCTTGTCTTCACGGATCTCGTTAACCCCAACTCTTAATTTTTGAAATATATTCAGATGGGGAGTAGTGGCGGTGCCAGCACAAAAATACAGTCGGCTCAAATGCACTATACTCTCTGCACTATCCTAAATTTTTGCACAATTGTTTATAAAGATAAGGGTGTAATAAGAAACTGTTGGGTGAGCTGACCACACATGACACAACTAACACATAGGATCACCACTCATGAGGAGTATCCCTGGCGACAATTTCAAAGACAAAAAATAACAACTAAGCTTGGCCGAAAAGATGTTTGTGGCCAACCTCGCAAAACTCGTGGCAAGACTGGGGGTGTAAATGTAACCAACACATGTACTTAGTTTTGTAAATTGTTTTTTGCACATGAATCTTGATCGAGGAAAAAATGGTTCTGGCTTGGCGTAGCTTTCTAAAAGAAGAAAGAGCTTCTAGTTCATATCAGTGCATGAGAATTTGCCTCGAATGAAATAATCACCTGTGAAATAAGACTGGCAGCAACAAGCAGACCACGGTAGAGGCGTAGTTCGAGGTCCAGCGGCTTGCCAGCGCCGCTTGGGACGGAGGCCGTTGACAAGCAGAGAGCGCCCACCTCGCCGTCACGGCTGGGGAACTGGTGGAGGGGCAGCGCGTTCTCGGGGAAGCATAGAACGTCTGGCCTGTGGGGCGCCGCCGCGGCACCGCCATGAGAGGCGATGGAAGTGCAACACATGGACCGGCCGGTGGCAGAGTCCCACGGCGGCCCGGTTGACACGGTAGCGACGGCGGCGCTTCCAAATGGGCTGCCGTTGTAGGGTTTTTTGAAGCCTGCGGCGCCATTCCCTGTTGTGCGTGTTCTGGTGGCCGCCGAGCGCCTGCGGCTTGAGGAAAGTCATGTTGCAGAAGAGGCAGTCGTACAGCCGCACTGTCTTGCCGTTGAGGTCTGCCGTCGGTAACGCCTCGTCCCGGTCTTGGCTGCCCAGCTCCAGCGCCAACGATAGCGGCAGGTCCGCTGCCGCCGCCTGCACATGGAACCACGACGGCGTGGCGTTCTCCATGGAGGGCGCCAGAACAGAAGATAGCTCTATTAAGAGTAACTCTAATGGGACGACCCATTTTGTCCGCGGTCGTCTGTTTGGATCGGCGCGAACAAAAAAGTCGACCCAACACGCCTACCCAAATAAACACACGTCCGCTTTCGTCCGCCTGCCGATCCATTTCCGGTCCATTTGCCTGATTTGCGTCGATGCGGACACGTGACGGACGCGCGCGCATTCGTCCTTTTTCCTCACCGGGTCCGCTGGTCGGTGGCACATTGGATTCACACCCTTGCCCGTCTGCTTCGTCACCGACGCCGCCAGCCATTTTTCCAGATAAAAATGAATACATAGATAGTTCTAGCGTACACAGATAAAAGAAAAGACCACTACTCGTCGCTTTCTAACTCTGACTCGGTAATGTCCTCCTCGGACGTTTGAATGTAGGCGTCAGCATGCTGCTCGTCTTCAAAGTCCCAACCCGACATTTCTTGTAACTTCAGTTTCAATTGAGCGGCCTGCTTTCGCGAACGCTTGTCCTCCCGATAGGCGGCTCGCTCCCTCCTCCTCACGTCCCTCTCCAACCTCCTTTGCTTGTAGAATTGGCGCTCGTCGACGATGTCCTGCGGGAAGCGTTCGCGCCACATCACCAAGGCTTCCACGTCCATCTCGGCGATGGCGAGGCGACACTGCCGCCTCCGGTGGACACAACGATCCTCGTCGGTGAAAAGCCACGGGAGAGGCGCCAAATCCAGCGCCCGCTGGCTCAACACGTCGGGAAAATTCATATCCCGACGAGGCCTCAGGAGGCGCCACGCCGCCGCATCGTGCGCGCGGGCCGCCTCCTCCGCGGTGTCGAAGGTGCCGAGGATGAGACGTTTCTCGTGAAACCAGGTCTCGGAGGAGAAGGCGCCAGAGCGGCGCTCGCGGACTCCGCAAAAATCCGAAGCGCCCAGGCGGCGGATCGACTTGGTGGCGCAGAGGCGGCGAGGCTAGTGAGAGGGGGCGAGACGAGTGGGCAACAGACAGAGTATGGAGGGACCGCCTTCTTATAACGAGCGCCGGACGCGGCACGCGCGCGAACCTTTCCCGCGCGCTGGAGCGCCAAAACCAGCGCACGCTAGGCCGCTTTCCCCGCGTGCTGGAGCACCAAAACCAGAGCGACGGCATGGACGCCGGTATGATCTAAAACACGCGCGGTTATGAAATGGATTAGCCCGTTGGGCGCACTGCCGACTCAAAACTAAAAAAGGATGGACGGCGGGCGGGCGACCGACCCGAACAGATAAAAAGCGGACAAAAACGCTGTCCATTTGGGTTGGCACGTTGGAGTTGCTCTAAGAAGTTGAGGGGCGGCGCTCCTCTATAACAAGAAATGGAGGCGGACGTGTGGGAAATAACGGGGATTCAGTTGAACTTAGAATGAGAGGGATACGGGGTATAAATCCAGGTCCAGGTGACTGCAGTACAAGTATATTGAGTTTATTCCTCAAAACAAAAAAAAATTATCCTAAGTTTATTAAACTTGTACAGACTGATGTGTCTGTGTATTAATTCGTGTAAACCTGTTTCGAGGCAATTGGTGTAATTAAGCACAGGATTCGGTGTGTGTAGGCACATAGCCGTCAGCAGTGTTGCAACTGAAGTGCTCAAGTATTATGCATGTCTGGACCGGCCGTTCATGTGCACTAATATGCACTTTGAAGAAAATAGAAAAAAAAGGAGATTTCTGCTGAGATTTCTTCCATTCCATTCACTCGATCGACGAGTGATTGCAAGCTGACAGTGATAGAGAGCGTGGAGCGTAGCGTTGTGGGACCGTGGTCACGTGGTTTGGTGCGATTTCACAGGATTATGATTGGTTCTCATGTTGGCATTCTTCGCCTGTCAAAGAGGTCTGATTCTTTTGAGGCTCCATCACATATAATTGGTTCTCTCGCCGTCAGGGAGAGAGAGGACAAAACTAGATACTCCCTTCGTTCCTAAATATAGGGTGTATAGTTTTTGACACGAAAATTAAAGAACGTCGTGGAGTGAAAATTTCACAAGTTGTGGGCGAGATTACACCTAACTAATTGACATGAGAAAATAAAGAAGTTTGCCTAATATAAATAAATGTAATCAAATCCCTAAAAAAATTATTCAAACGAGTGGTGCAACGCAAGACACCTTATATTTCGAACTTTTTCTAAAAAATCTATACACCTTATATCAAGGAACGGAGGGAGTACTATTTTTCGTGGTGCGGGTGGGGGCGCTGTACGAGAATGCCCCCTCTCTGACACCCAGCCGCTGTTGATCCATTATCAGTATCTTTTTGGAAATGGCGATTCTTTCGTCACAATCACCACTCAGCAGTGCGCATATACTATATGGACACTGCGATGATCTAGTGATTACTCCACCATGCTCATATGCTGATATGCATGTCTCCCGCCATCTAGCTAGGGCTAGTGGCCGACCAATTATTTATTCAAGAGATCTCGGTTGCCTTTCTCTCTCATAGTTCACAAAAATCAATAAGACCATACAGCTTAGCTAATATCATTGCCAACAACTCGGTTGCCTTTCTCTCTCATACTTCACAAAAATCAATAAGACCATACAGCTTAGCTAATATCATTGCCAACAACACTAATTAAGGAGATTCCTCGCATACATATAATCTCGGTCGCAACGCCATGATTGTGACAAAAGAATCTCGATGTCAAAAGGCTCGAGTAATCGTTTTATTAGTTAATCACTATGTCTGCCTTCACTCATCATAAAAAGTGTATCAATATATTTCCTTCCTTGACATGGAATAGGGATTTGTTCATCTACCAATTCTATCCTAAGTAAAAATACTACTCAACTTGTAAACTCTTAACACTCGTACTAGTATATGCTTGCCCATGATTCCAACAATGCAGCTTATTTCGCTTCTAGTTTTGTGCCATAGAATTTTACCGCATTCGCGCACCTATTAATTGATTTTACCAAGATGCTTAGCACGGAGGAGTTTTTGAGGAAAAGGAAAGAAATCCCGAGAACATGGTTTAAAAATCTGGGTGGTTATGTGATAAAAACATAACATAAAAAGTATAAGGCAAGATGGGCGACAACCATACAAAACAGGGCATTTAGAGGAGAAGACGGCGTCTGGTACGAGCACACACACTTGTACCAGCACTCATAACAGCTACCGCCGCCACTGTGTGGTCAACTACTTTAACCATGTGCCTCCGGATCGGATAGACGATCCATAGATGTAACATCCCAAATTTTCAATTTCAAATGTTATACATAGGTCATGCATGCATATCATATTTTATTGCATTTCGCTTTGCGATCCTCGAAATTCTAAACAACTCAAGGACCCACGGAGAGAGTTGAGGATTTCACGTTTTTCATATTTGAATTTTATCAAATATCGAAACAAGGATCACTTTGGTTTTAATTATTTTTCTCTCTAAAAATATTTCACATTAAAATATAAGAGAGGAGATAATATGACTTCTCCAAAATAAAGGGAATATTGGAGGAAAATTATTAAAATCAAATAAATATTTCCTTTTGTATTTTTATTGCTATTTTATTTGAATTAGGAAAAATATGCGTTTTTCAAAATTGCATTAGAGGCCCAGATAAATGTGCACTTTGTCCGCAATATTATTATAGGACCGCAAAAATTTATTCAGGATTTTTGGACTCCGTTTAGTATTTCTTTTATTTGTTTTTCCATGTCAGGATTATTTAAAAAAAAATGCACCGACCTAACGGGCCGTGCCCGACCCGGACACCGCCTGGCCGGCCTTTAAAGGGCGAGGCCCGATCCCGCCGCAGCGCCGCCAGCCCCGCCCCAAAACCCTAGTGTTGCCGCCTCGAAACCCGCGCCGCCGCCACTTCGCGCCGCCTCCCCGTTGCACCGCCGCCGCCACCGATCCCGCCGCCGCCACTCGCCGGAGGTAGAAACCGCCGCCGCCGCGGTCTCGGTTTTTTCTCTGAAAATCGATTGGTTTTTTTAGTAAACCCTAGATTCATTTTTTATTAGATCGGTTCGGTTTTTTCGGTTTAGTTAAATAACGGACGTTCGTTTTAACGAACACTGTTCGTCAGTTAGCCGCAGACAGCGAACGTTCGTTCGTTAGCCTGTTCGTCTCGTTTTATTTTCTAGGGTTTTTTCGCGATTATTTTCGATCGCGATTTCTGCCCTAATCTTTGTTTTAGTTTATCTTTTCGCTTGTTTATCCAAATCAGGTGAAACAAGCGCCTAGATCTTCGTCTCGAAGTCCTCTTTCTGTTTAACCAACTTGAACAAGATTTTAGTACTGTAAAATTTGACTTTATAACCAGATTAGTAAATGGATCTTGTTTCTTTCGTAATTTGAGTTTCGTTGCTCCGTTTGATTTGATTCTTTTTGCAAACCGGAGTTCTTCAGTTGAACTTTCTGGTTAGATCTTGTTATTTGAGTTTTACTCATGCATCTTTGCTTGAGTGCTTATGTATGTAAGGGAGGAACTCTTTTTCTTCCATTGGGGCGCGAGAATTCATTAGTACTTCGAACTAATCAAACAAGTCGTGCAGGTGAGGTGATGCCTTAGAGCCGCTACAACCGGATGCCCCATAACCGCTCCAAACACCTGGGCGGCCTTCCCGATCAGTCTCCGGTCATAAAAGTGCCACCTATCCAAACGCCCGGGCTGACCGACAACACCCATATCCAGCCCTTATGTGGGGGCGGATATGGGGATGTCCGGACGTGCCCGCCACATCCCATCTGGTTCATCCGACCTCACATATATTCGATCATATCCGCACCACAGACAAAACTCTAGCCTCACTCCACTTCACTTCACTCCCCTTCCCACAGTATCCAAGGTCCTCTCTGTCAAACTATGGCATGTTGGAATTGATCTCGGTCAAAACAAACTGAGAGAAAAAAGGGGGCAGCTCAACTCCCACGTACGTGCCCTGATCGGGGCCACCAAACCAATTTTTTTGGTCTCGGTCCCGCCTCACTAACACCTAATGTATATATAAGGAAAAAAGGACCCCTCCCGTGTGATCTAACGATCTGCACGGTAAGGCCAAGTCTCTCGCTAACTACCGATCCTAATGAGGTGCTAACGAAGACGAAGACCGTTTACCACCACCGGCAACCTCCAGGGCAGTGCTGGCGGCACCCTGCACGTCCATCTCCCTACTGCTGCTTGTTCCCCTACAAGCTCCACACTCCAGGAGGCTCACGGCAGCTGCATGGAGCTCCTCAGTGTTGGCAGTGTTGCTGCTGCTCATCACGTAATCCTGGTGCTGTCCTCCCCCGGCCATGGAGGATCCAAGTTGCAGCCATGGACTACTAATAGATTTACAATGATTCTAGTTAGTACCTAATCTTCCGCATATGTATTTTGGTGTTCTCATCATGAGATTAAGATCATGTCATGTTAATCCTAAAGTTTTACACTAACATTGGTATCTAGAGCAAGGTTAATCTCGGTTAGAACCCCAATTAGACCCTGTTTTACTGTTAATCACTCATGTTGGGCTAGGGTTAACACTGGTCCGCCTTTTTGTTTCGCTGGGGCTCGATCTAGTCCGTCGATCCAATCGGAGGGCTAAGAGCGACGTAGAGCCTAGACGGGCCTCAGTTGCTTAAATAAGCCAAGTCTGGCGATGTGCTCTTTGCCTAGGTTAAGTAAGCCCGTAGAAAACGCTTTTCCTTTTTAAAGATTCTATCTGCTGGGCTAGAAAGTCAACAGGCCACTACTACGCTATGGGCCCAACTATTCAATTTTTTTCTTCATTGTATTTTTTGCTATATTATGAAAATGTTTATTTTTTATGCTTTGTTCATATAGAAACATGAGCCCAGAATTATGTGAAAATTAAAATGGTCATTAAGTTTTCTAATGGGCTATCGTGGGTTATATTGGACAAAGTTACATTCTGGACCTTTTCAGTTTATTCAGTGCATTTTTTGATATTATGGTTGTTTTGAAAATGTTTTGCACTGTCGTAAATTGAAAATAGATAGAAAATTATGCTTATGCTTTTTTATGTAATTAATACTTATTTCATTTTATGGAAATCCTGTAATGATGATAAAGAATTTATTAATAATGTTTTGCTTTGAAATTTCCTATAATTATGTTTTAAATTATGTTTAATTTTTCTAGATAAAATGGAACTGATGATACAAAAACAAAGAAAAATTAATGTGATATTTATGTTGATGCTATTTTGATGGCACAATTTATGATGTTTCAATTGGAATATTTTAATTGAGTGTAAAGTTAATATTGATGTCATTCTTATGGCATTTTTCTTAATGATGTGATCATTCTAATGGGCTAAGGTCACCCCAAGTACTATATTCATGGTCTCATGGCTCGGCATTCCGCACCACACCATGCTGCACAATACTTTTTGGCTGATATAACTATTAGGCTGAAGTAAAGTTTTGGTTGGTGCATTTTGTATCATTTTATTATGATATGCACAGTTGAAATATGTATAAAGCCTCAAAGTAATGGAAATCCCTTAAGAACAAAATTTTTATTCAGGGAATTGTTTTCTAAAGATCAGGTTGTCATTTATTTGACATTTTTTCCAAATTTTATTATTTGGTGAATCGTGATGTATTTTGATGTCCAAATTTTATAATTTGTAGAATGTTATGATAATTAATATTAATGGCATTTTCAATACGAATGGCAAGTTGCATTGGTTATATTATTGATGTTAATTCCAGTGACAAATTTATTTTGTGTCGCTGAGAATTTTAATGATAAGTTTGACTTATCTTTAATGTTAAGTTCAATGTCAATTAAGTGTAAAAAAATGTAAGTACAAGATGTCTACAATAGGTTATGTCCGATTAAAACTCCATACTCATAAGTATTGCGTGAGTGTTACAATTGTGAAAGACTATATGATAGTTGAGTATGTGGACTTGCTGAAAAGCTCTTATATATTGACTCTTTCTTATGTTATGATAAATTGCAATTGCTCCAATGAGTGAGATTATAGTTTGTTAGTTTTCAATGGAGTTTATGATTCATACTTGAAATTGTGATTGAATTGTTACTCTAGCATAAGAGATCATATGACAAGAATTATATAAGTTTATGTTCTAAGAATGATCATGATGCCCTCATGTGGACATATTTTTCGATTTCGGCTTTCGCTTGAGGACAAGCGAGGTCTAAGCTTGGGGGAGTTGATACGTCCATTTTGCATCATGCTTTTATATCGATATTTATTGCATTATGGGCTGTTATTACAAATTATGTCACAATACTTATGCCTATTCTCTCCTATTTTACAAGGTTTACATTAATAGGGAGAATGCCGGCAGCTGGGATTCTGGGCTGGAAAAGGAGAAAATATTAGAGACCTATTCTGCACAACTCCAAAAGTCCTGAAACTTCATGGAAGTCATTTTCAGAATATATAAAAAATACTGAGCACAAGAAGTTCACCAGGGGGGCACACCCTGCCCATGAGGGTGGGGGCGCGCCCCCTACCTCGTGGGCCCCCTGGTGGCCCTTCGATGTCCATCTTCTGCTATATGGAGTCTTTCGATGAGGAAAAAATCATAAGCCATCTTTCCGGACGAGACTCCGCCGCCACGAGGCGGAACCTTGGCGGAACCAATCTAGGGCTCTAGCGGAGCTGTTCTGCTGGGGAAACTTCCCTCCATCGTCATCACCAACGCTCCTCTCATCGGGAGAGGGCAATCTCCACCAACACCTTCACCAACACCATATCCTCTCAAAACCCTAGTTCATCTCTTGTATCCAATTCTTGTCTCCAAGTCCGGGATTGGTACTTGTGGGTTGCTAGTAGTGTTAATTACTCCTTGTAGTTGATGCTAGTTGGTTTATTTGGTAGAACATCATATGTTCAGATCCTTTATGCATATTAATACCCCTCTGATTATGAACATGAATATGCTTTGTGAGTAGTTACGTTTGTTCCTGAGGACATGGGAGAAGTCTTGCTATTAGTAGTCATGTGAATTTGGTATTCGTTTGATATTTTGATGAGATGTATGTTGTCTCTCCTCTAGTGGTGTTATGTGAACGTCGACTACATGACACTTCACCATTATTTGGGCCTAGAGGAAGGCATTGGGAAGTAATAAGTAGATGATGGGTTGCTAGAGTGATAGAAGCTTAAACCCTAGTTTATGCGTTGCTTCGTAAGGGCCTGATTTGGATCCATATGTTTCATGCTATGGTTAGGTTTACCTTAATACTTTTGTTGTAGTTGCGGATACTTGCAATAAAGGTTAATCATAAGTGGGATGCTTGTCCAAGTAAGGACAGCACCCAAGCACCGGTCCACGCACATACCAAATTATCAAAGTACCGAACGCGAATCATATGAATGTGATGAAAACTAGCTTGACGATATTCCCATGTGTCCCTGGGAGCGCTTTACATCATATAAGAGTTTGTTCAGGCTTATCCTTTGCTACAAAAAGGATTGGGCCACCTTGCTGCACTTTATTTACTTTTGTTACTTGTTACTCGTTACAAATTATCCTATCACAAAACTATATGCTACCTATTATTTCAGTGCTTGTAGATAATACCTTGCTGAAAACCGCTTATCATTTCCTTCTGCTCCTCGTTGGGTTCGACACTCTTACTTATCGAAAGGACTACAATAGATACCCTATACTTGTGGGTCATGAGGACCCACTCGATGAAGATGATGAGAACCCACTTCATGAAGCTATCATAGCTCAAAGAATGAGGCTGAGCGCGGAGGAGGTGTGCAACCTATGGGACATAATTCCGCCACGTGATGACTTTGTCAGGGTGCCATTCGTGACCTGCCTGACAAGTACCATGGTTGATCGGCATGAAATGGTATGCTATACTGACTGTAGTAATTTGATGATATATATATATATATATGCTTTATTGTTATACATACAAATGCAAATTATCCAATGATATGCTTAGTGAATCCGATGATATGCTTAGTGTAGAGTCCAATGATATGCTTTGTGGAATCTAGTCGATGATATGCTTTAGTGTAGAGTCTGATCACATGCTTATTAGTGTAGAATCCAAGAACTATTAATAGTGTAGATAATCCATATATACTTATTAGTAGAATTCATGCTTAATTAGTACAAATGCGTAGTGCTGTCTCTTTTGATAGTGTAGAAATCTATACTTAATAGAAATATATCTGCAAGAGTATGTGCGAGGCTATTTATTAATTGATATATTTTTCTTATTCAGAAATTGCCAAAGAACCTATCTGTGAGTTGTGGTATCGAGCCTGATGAAGAAGTCTCAGCTAGACTACGCCTTACCACAAGGGGCTCCGTCACCACCTGTACTTACCGCATGGACACAGACGGTCGCACACACTTAAACTTGGTTGGGTGGAAGAGATTCCTCGTTGGCAAGAATCTTCGTGTTGGACAGGCCATCCTAATTACTATCAGGAACACCCACTGCCCAGGCTTCAGGATAATGATCGTCGTTGATATCATCTAGAACTACATGTGTGTGTGGCTATATCATCTAGAACTGCATATGATGATTGTCGTCGATATCATGTAGAACTACATATGATGATCGTCGTCGATATCATCTAGAACTATATAAGATGATCGTCATCGATATCACCTTGTACTGCTTGAGGATGCATGTTGACTATATATGAAATTGTTATCTAGTACTCCTTCCATTCCAAATTACTCGTCGTGGTTTTAGTTCAGATTTGAACTAAAACCACGACGAGTAATTTGGAACGGAGGTGGTACTACCTAGTACCTATAAGGCTTTATGACATTGATATCTAGTAGTACCTAGTATTTGGAAATTGCAGTTTATTGAAACTGAAACTGGGTAGCAAACTGGGTAGGAAGCGGGGGGAAATGATGAAACACATAGCAGTAGCGCGGGGCTAGGAAAGCGCTACAACTAACTAATAGTAGCGTGTTCTAGAAAAGCGTTGCTGATATAGTCAATAGTAGTAGCGCGGGTGCAAACCGCGCTACTACTAACAGTTAGCTATAGCGCCTTATTGGTAACGCGGCTGCCCGCACTGCTGATAGCCTCAAAACCCGCACTACTACTAGGGTTTTCCCTAGTAGTGCTAGCTTATTCTGTATGCCTTCTCAAGTCTTCGATTTTCCTTTTTTGCGAGGAAGGAAGGAGGAAAAAATTGAGATTTCCTGGGACTCGAACCCAAACCTCTCGGTTGAAAACCAAGGGTGCTAGTCACTTATGTGGCGAACGTTCCCTGGGAGGAGGACGACAGACGAACGCATTTTCCTCGCAGTTTTAGTTGCGACGCAAGATCGAACGGTCGCAGTTTCGGGAATATTATCAGGCGAATGAGCCCAGTTTTTCTTTTCTTCCTATATATAAAAAAGTATGCTACTTGGTGTCAACTTAGTCAACAAACGATTCTGCCAACCTTGACCGCTGGATTGACATTCAACGTCTGTCGTGTTTCTTTTGTCTCTTCTTCCTCCAGCCGCCAAAGCCAAACCAGCGCCAGCGGGACCGCCTGCTCCTGCCTCCCACGGCTGGTTGTGCTGCCGCGCACGCATCGTGGCCACATCGCACCCTAAAACTCTGTGCATCTTCCCCGGCTCCTGTTCGTTCCCGTCCGAGGCCTCACCATCGTCCTCCGCCTTGGTTCGCTCGCCGTGGCGCCGCCCTCCGGTGTTGTAAACATGGTCAACAACCGAGAGAAATAAGGAGATGAATGTACATGGTGAGGATGATAGTAGGGACCCAGCAGCGCGCGCAGTAATTTTGTTTTTTCGGGACGGAGAAGGGTATCAACTGGGTTGTTCGGGAGTTGGGGCCCGTTTAGCACATGACCAGCCCAGTTTGTTTTTTTCCTTTCTGAAAATGGCTAGCCCAGCTATTTTGTTTTTTGCAGAATAACCAACGTAGGCCTACTTGTTTTTCTACGCCTTGCTGGGCCGAAAATCTTTCAAGACGAGGAGGGATGCATTTTGCCTAGAAAATGGGCTATAAGTAATATTAAATGGGCTGTAAAATGAAAAAATACAACAAAAAAGAAATTAGTTCCAAAATACTTTATTCTTTAGGATTTTGATATTTTAAATTTCATTGTTTTTGTGCGGGTAAAATTTCATCGGATTTAAATTAAGGCATGTTTAATTTTTAAATTAATTTGAATCTGGCTAGAAATTTCGGGTTGTATACTTTTTGAGACAGATTTGGAGACTGACTTGTGGGTCTACTAGGTTGACGTGTACGAAAGGCTTTGTCAACTTAGTCCACAAACGATTCTAGCAGCAGTAACCATTGGATGTTAATCCAACGGCCGTGCTGCTTCTTCAATATCTGATCTTCTAGCTCCAGCCACCCAAACCAGCGCCGGTGGGACTGCCTGCTCCCGCCTCCTGTGGCCGGTTGTGCTGCCACACAGGCCGCACCGCCCCACCCTACTCCATTGCTGACCAGGCCATTCCTCTACTCACGCACACCTCCTGTTATTTTTCGGCGATGGCAGCCGGACCAGTAAACCCTTGTACTCCCCACTGTGTGGGCAACCACTGCCGAGTCTTCCCTGGCTCCATGTCGTTCCCTTCCTAGTCCTCGCATCGTCCACCGCCCTGGTGCTCCTGGCGCGCCGTGGTCAACGTGGTCAACGAACAACATCCATCGGACATGGACTGTACGTGGAGAGGCTGACAGCTGGGTCCACGGCCGCACACAAGGAAATGCCTCCTTATTACGTGCAAAATAATGATTCCTCCACCTGACATCTGGGACCCACCGGAAGGACCTCTGTATTTCGTGAAAAAACATTCCCCCCGCTGACAGGTCGGACCCACCAGCTATATTTTCGCATGTAAGGAAGTGCCTCCTTATTATGCACAAAAAATGAATACCCCCCTGCTAGCTGGGACCCAGCATAGTGGGAGGCTGACATGTGGGCCTACTAAGTTGACGGGGACGGAGGGCTTTGTCAACTTAGTCAATATGAACGATTCTAGCTCCAGTGACCGTACAATGTCCATCCAACAACTGTAGTGCTTCTTCAACCTCTGGTCTTCTTGCTCCAGCCGCCCAAAGCAGCACCAGTCGTGCCGACTGCTCCTGCCTCCCGTGGCCGGCTGTGCTGCCACGGAGGCCTCACCGCCCCCTACTACTCCCACCGCTGGCTAGGCCCTGCGGCGACGGCAGCCTCACACAGCAGCCGAACCAGTGAACCCTCGTACTCCTCTCCACGTGGGCATCCACTGCCGCGTCTTCCCCGGCTTCGCGTCGTCCCGTTCCTAGGCCTTGCCGTCATCCACCACCTTGGTGCTCTCGGCATGGCGTGGTCAATGTGGTCAACGAATGACTTCCATTGGAAGAGTATTGTACGTGGAAAGGCTGACAGCTAGGTCCACGGCCGCAGCAAGGAAGTGCCTCCTTATTACATGCAAAATAATGATTCCTCCACCTGATAGCAGGGACCCACCGGATGGTCCACCGTATTTCACAAAAAAGCTTTTCCCCTCCTGACTGTTGGGACCCACCAGCTACATCTTCGCATGCAAGGAATTGCCTGACAGTCGGGACCCACCCGGTCGAAGCATACGTAACGTTGTCATTCTGGTCATGAACGTGTACGTACATACGATCGGTCTGTCTGTAGGCTGCAGCGATGAGCCGTGGCCGTGCAAGGAAGGGCACGTGTCGTAGTAGAGGCGCGCACGTGTCGTAGTAGAGGCGCACACGTAGCATGTACACGTACGTACAGCGGCCAGGGTGCAAGAAAGTAAATATGGTCACATACGGGCGGGGTCTCGAATGCCTACTCGCGCATACGTACGGCCAGGGCTCGTGTACATGGCTGGGTCGGAAAGGGGAAACTGCGTCGTCATCGTGTTCATGGGGAGGAAACGGAATGCGTCCTGTTCATCGGGAGGCAATGGAATGCGTACTATTCATCGGGAGCCAAGCGGCTTGGATGGAACAACCGATGGAAACGAGGCCTAGCGTACCGTAGAACGGAGGAAACGGCCTTGTGTTCGACCGGCCACGGTAGAAACGGGATCCTGTTCATCGGGAGGGGTCTGGCGTACCGAAAACGGAGGAAACGGACCTCCTACGGTCGAAACGTGGTCCTGTTGATCGGGAGGGGTGTGGCGTACCGCAAAATGAAGGAAACGGACTTGTGTTGGAGCGCTACGGTCGAAACGGGGGTCATGTTCATTGGGAGGGGTGTGGCGTACCACAAAATGGGACTCCACGGGATACTGTTCATCTCCACCGTCGACCTCCTCCAGCCTCCACGGGCTACTGTTCATCCATCGTCGACCTCCTCTAGCCTCCATCTGCGACTGTTCATCCACGGGCTCACATCTAGCCTCCACCAGCTACTGTTCAACTAGCCCTCTCCAAGGGGTCCTGTTCAACCACCCCTCTACGGGCTACTGTTCATCCAGCCCTCCACCGGCTACTATTCAACCAGCCCTCCACGGGGTCCTGTTCATCCACCGGCTCGATCGATCGGGGTACTGTTCATCCAGCGGCAACGGCCTCTACTACCACTGGTTCATGTTCATCCAACCCCCACCGGGAACTGTTCATCCAAACCCCCCAACAACGCTTGTTGTTCATCCAGAGGCAGCATCGATCAGCTTCAGTTAGCAGCATTAGCAAAGGAATCGCTCGATCGGGTTCAGTTAATAGCAAGGGATTGATCGATCGCTCGGGTTCAGTAACGCGTAGCCTGCAGTGCAATCGCTCGGGTTTAGTTAGAGCCCAATGCCTCGCACACACATGCATATGTATGAGAGAAACGCGCATCGCTCGGCCCCGACCACCCACCGTAGCCGGGAACTCACTGATATTTTCCTCGCCCTCGCTTCTACCACGGTTTTTTTCGTCATGGACGGCCCAAAGAATGTCATGCAGCTACGTCTCCGCCCGCCCAGGACGAAAAGCCCATTTTCTGTCATGATTTTTTGTCATAGAAGTAAGACCCCACCACATCTATGATGATACCGGGTTTGTCACAATTATCGTCATAGAAGTGTCATAAGTATGACAGGAATAAAATTCGTTCGGCCCAAAATGTCACAGATGTGTCTTTTTTTGTAGTGACTCCTCCTTCGACGACGACAACGACGAGTCAGGGCACTCCGCCTCCTCCGGCGCGTGAGGGCACTCCGCCTTCTCCTCCGCCTCCTTCGGTGCATCAGGGCACTCCTCCGCCTCCTCCAGCGTGTCAGCGGACTCCGGCGCCTTAGCAACGGCGTAAGAGAGACACCGCCGCTCCGGCGGCTAGCAGTACAAGAGGCGGGAAGAAATATAGATATGGTCCAAGCCTGAAGCATCTTCCAAAGTTACCATATGAGAGGACTGACGAGGAAACCGATGAAATCATGGAAGCCGAAGTGCAGGCCCATTTTGCATGGAAATGTCCACCTTCGAAGGAAACAGTATATCCGGTGAAAGTGAAGTGCACTCTGGATTCCCTTAAGCAAACACCACCTCCTCAGCCGCCATCCAACTATGACTGCGTTATTGCAAAGACATTTCAGGAAGCGCAGCGGTCAGGAAGTACTTCCAGTGATGCAAGGCTAGCAAAACGAAGAAGTGGGAAAACAATTCCCCAGCTTGGCGAACAGGTGAAGCGAACATGCCCCCCACTCAAGGTGTCTAGCGATATTGTCGCTAATCATCTGGGGAAAATGCCCAGTACCAATCTTGGTGATTACCTGAGCGATGATCTAGAGTTTGAAACATTAGAGGTAGTAGAGATCTTCAGTTACGAGCATGGGAAGCCTCTCATCAAACCTGACCATCCTCCTCTAACAATAATGATGCAAAGATTGCATGAATGGTACATGGATACCTGCAGGAAGTCTGGGAAGGATAGTTTGATGGTAAGAGTTAAAGATGAGCATGACTTCATTGGAGTCGACATGATGCATGTTGAATTTGTGGAGTTGTTTTATTTATTCAATCAAGAGGCCCTTGACAAACAACTCATGACTTGCTACTTTCTGTAAGTATTACTTCTGTAATTAAATCTCTATGGCTCAGCTCTTCATTGCATGTATATATAATTATCCTCACTATATTATGCAGATTGAATATCGTCGAGTGAAAAAAAGGACAAATCTATGACCTTGGGTTCATTAGCCCAAATACCGTAAATGAATGGTCGGTTCAAAACAGAGACAAAGCTATTGAGGAAAACTTGCTAGAATCGTTCCTTCGACATCAAAACAAAGGGAAAATACTCTTTCCTTACAACTTCAAGTGAGTGTTATTGTTTTGTGCATATTCGGTTTCTCTTACTCGAGGTTATAGTAATGTAATTTATGAGTTATGTGTGCGCAGGTTCCACTTTATTCTGCTAGAGATTAAGCTTGGCGGGGGAGTAGTAATTGTCTTAGATTCGAGACGTAAAGATCCCCAGGAGTATGCGGACATGACTGCAATGCTCTAGAAGTAAGTTCAATCATCGCACCATATCGGCAACTTTTGTTCATTTCCTAATATCAAGTAATCATTTTCTTTGCCTGACAGGGTTTGGAAAGAGTTCACCGGAATGGTTCAGGGTCTGCAGAAGGAGCTGCGATTTAAACACCCCCAGAGTAAGTAGTACTAGCTAGTTCTGCGCATCTCTCATTGATTCTTGTTTCATCAATACCATTATCATGCTTGATTATCAGTTTGATTGAACTCTATTCTCGTAAAGTGCTTGTGGCAGAAAGGTGGGAATAATTTATGTGGATACTACATTTGTGAGTTCATTCGCCACTCGACCTCTAAGCGGGGCTACTCTGACAAATAATTTGAAGTACGTAAACAATAATATTCATAATTTTATTTTATTACCATCAATTGTGTTGAGTTTCATTCATATATATGTATTGACTCCCTTCTTTAAATTAGAGCTGGCGGATGCAGGATAAACTCCTACCACATGATCGCATATGAGGAATTCAAGAGGAATTGTCGGGATTCTTTCTTAACCACGTATAAATGAGAAGGGAGAATATCATACGGAAGTTCAATGGGAGTTTGGCGCTTGATGATGTCAGGGAAGTTATATCGTATCTATGTAGTCGCATTGAATAGATATACGAAAACTTGTTGTTCGACCAAGCATGGAGAAAGAGAGGTCACTCTTTTCTCTATATATGTTCATGATCACGATGTTGCGTAATTAAAGGTTCCTTCATTTGCTTACTAGTTAGCGTCGAGTTCTTTCTATATGTATAGTAGCTAGCGTCGACCAAGCACGGAGAAAGACAGGCCACTTCTCTCTATTAGCTAGCTAACACAATATGAAACCCCTAAATCCTAACCCCCCCCCTCCTTAAAAAACAAAAACCCAGCGCCTGCGAGCTGCTGGCGCGTGGCTACCTTTTAGTCCCGGTTGGTGTTACAAACCGGGACTAAAGGTCCTCCTGTCTGGGCGGCCCAGAGCAGCCACGTGGACCTCATTTGGTCCCGATTCGTAAGACAACCGGGACTAAAGGTTTTGGGCATTAGTCTCCTCTGTTTTTTCTCGGTTACAGAACTAGGAGTAAAGGCCCTCTGGAACTGGGACTAGTACCATGTTTCCACTACTTATGCATTAACTCATTCAATCAAATCTTAAGAAAATCTCAATCAAATGGACATTTAATAAAAACAATGTTATGCATTAACTCGTTTAAATATATCAGGTGTTTCCCAAAACAATGTCATTCTTTAACCAATTCAAATCAAATCAAAAGAAAATCTCAATCAAATCGGCACTCAGTAAAAGCAACATCATCCATTAACTCATTGAAATCAAATCTTAAGAAAAACTCAACCAAATCCAAACTTCCTTATCTTCCACTACTTATAGGCAAATCAAATTAAATCTTGCCAAAACATCAACTATAATCAAAGATGGTCGGCCCATTTGACGCGTCCGTGCGTTTTTATTATTATTTTTCTATGTTTCGGTTTTTGGTTTCTTTTTGCCTATTTCATTTCTTCTAGGACTAATTTATTATTTGGTGCTCAGCATCTCTACTATTAAAGGGGAGTTCGTAGTCGTTTTGTTCTTATCGTTACCTCGCCCTCGCACAATCAGGTCAACCCCACCAATTGTTTTTGCAAATGATACCATGCATTCCCATTTCTATATTTTCTACCTATTTTTTTGCCCCCATCAGCTCTCATTCCTTTCGTAGTAGGAAAAAAAATCAGGATGCAATCTCATGTTCCAAGTATTCCCGACAATACACAAACACGATTACACGTCTTCCGAAAAAATGGGATTTGATTCGATTAATTGACTTACGTGGCTACATAGAGTCTACTGCGATTCTAGGTGCTAGGAGGGAGGGCAACTCGTTGATTGCTTCCTACAGATTTGCTCGCCTACAGATTTGGAACGGACCTAGAAAATTGTGAATCACGTAGTTAAAAAAGGGAGCTAGGACCAAATAGTAGTTTTTAGAAGGAAAAAATCAGCATTAACAAAGTACAAAAATATTCTCTGATACAAGAAAAGGCAAAGTAAAACGTAACTTACAACTATCATTCTTTGAGTAATTAGCTTGCCATAGTTTTCTGGGCCATGGTTTACACTTGACATGTAAACGGTACAAAAAATACAGCGACCAAAGTAATTACCTACGGATTGTATGAATTATTTGATAGGCGATGTTAATGCAAAAAGTAATTAATCCTGAAACCTAAAACCATGGCAAATATGAAAAATAGTATTTGTCATGAAAAATAAAAAAAAAATCATAGTCTAAATAATAAAAAAGCCATTCTAGCTACGCTAAATAGGTAAATTGCCATCATTAAAATAATATAAATGTCATAGTATAACTAATAAAAATGTCATGCTACCTACGCTAAAACTACCATGCTACATACACTAAAACTACCAATGTCTATTAATAAAATTGTCATGCCAGTAATAATAAAATTGTCATCCTCTTCATAATAAAATTGACATATCATTAAAATATGATATTGTCATCCTCTTAATAATAAAATTTCCGTAATAATAAAAATGACATGCCATGTACAAAAATTGTCTAAATACACTATACATGGCTGGCTAATTTCAGATGAGTACACTACCGCATATTGATTTGGGCCGGTTCACACACATTTTGCAGTGTGTGCCTGGCAGCTACATACACTGCACATGGGTAGCTTATTTTAGACAAGTACCACCACCTTCTGTGTTTACCTTGCGATGAATAACATAAGCAGAGGGGACATGGAGTTTCTTAGCTCGAGCTCGGGTGAACAGTGAAATCAGAAGAAAAAATAAATAAAAAGAATTAAAAATATTCTGAAATTGTTTAGTGGCAAACATTGATAAAAGTTATCAACGCTTGCAAAACTTCATCATGAAATGACATTTGTAGAAGCCGTGGCTAAAAAAACAAAATCGATGCACCACAAATGTCATTTCCAAAAGCATTTTGGAGTGATGATTTTGGTTTTTTTTTGCCACGGCTTCTCAAAATGTTGTTTCACGATGAAATTTTGTAAACTACAAAAACTTTTGTCAATGTTTTTCACTAAGAAGTCCCATTTTTAAAATTTTGTTTGATTTTTTAATTTTAGTGTTCAACCGAGGTCATTTGAGCTCGGGACTAGAATAGTACTTTCGAAGCGGACGGTGCAACAAGGCGAGAGAGAGCGACAACTGCATGCAACCTCACTACTACTATACGAACAAAAAATGAGAGAGAGGGAGAGAGAGAGAGAGAGAGAGAGAGAGAGAGAAATAATCATATGTCTAGAAGTGTAGAACTTGATACATACAATAATCTGTTACATGATTTCCATTATCTATAAACTAGGATTGGATGCAATGCAGATTTTGGAAATAAACACAGTCGAAAACTGTAGTCATGCCTTTTTAAGACAATGTGAAGTATATTATATGATTATGTGTTTGAATTTCAAAGTGTGTGTGTGGTGGGGGTGGAAGGGGAGATTGCAACTTAGATGTGCATCTGGAAGAACATGAACTGTGGAGGCGGAGACAGTGATGAGTGAAAGAGGAGGAAAAGATGAATAAATAAATAAAAGGTGGTTTAACAGTAAAAGAGGTAGACAATGGTGCCTGATGTGGATAAAGATTCTATGAGTATACGTTTGATGGTATTAGTGTTGATAAGTATAAAATGTTTGAGGCATTTTTTGCCTCCGTAGGAATGCGCGGGCATTGTCCTAGTACAAAAATAATAGGCTGGTCATAAAAAATGAAACAAAAAAAAGGAAACTACATATATGAAACATAGAGAGAGAAAAATGCACGCATGCGTCAAATGGGCCGGACAACTTTGATTATAGTATTAGTTGATGTTTTGTTAAGATTTAAATTTATTTGGGTATAAGTACTGTGAGGCAAGGAAAGTTTGGATTTAGTTGAGATTTTCTTAAGATTTGATTTGAATGAGTTAATGCATGTCATTGTTTTGGTTAAGTCCCGATTTGATTTGATTTGAGTATAAGTAGTGAAAGGCAAGAAAAGTTTGGATTTAGTTGAGATTTTCGTAAGATTTGGTTTGAATGAGCTAATGCATGGCGTTGTTTTTTGAAAGTCCTGACTTGATTGAGTAAGATTTGATTTGATTTGTTATAAGTAATGGAAGGAAGAAAAGTTTGGATTTAATTAAGATTTTCTTAAGATTTGATTTGATTGAGTTAATGCATAATGTTGTTTTGAAAAAAATTACGATTTGATTGAGTTAATGCATTTGTAATATAGGATTGGTGTGAGGTGACACGATACTATCAACTCTTCTTTTAAAAGTAGAGATAGAAAAAAATGTGGTAACCAGACGACACTACATCTACTCCCTCCTTAAAGTAATATTAAAAATAATGTACATGCAATGCATGTTTATATTAGGTAGGATATTAGTTGCACGTTATATTAGGTAAGATATATCTGTTGTATGTTGGTAATTGGTAATATATCAATTACTTTTTTGTGGGAATGGTAGGATTTTAATTACATGGCAGATTTCAAGGGATAGCGTTGAGTCAAAACGTGTTTATAACCAATGGCAGTGCTGGGTAATTAGAGCGTTAAATGTGTTTGGTGCTCAACATTGGAGTGATTTGAACCGCTAGATAACATGATTTGACGGTCGAGATGGTTTGAATCTGCCCCTTTGGGTCTTTTTATATTGGTATAGATAAGATCTTTTAGATCGCCTCTTTTTCCCTCTGTAAATTAAAATAAGATCTTTTAGAGCATTACCTTTAATACAAAAGATCTTATATTAATTTATAGAGGACTAGCACATATGCCCGTGCGTTGCAACGGGAGAGATTTTTTGCGAGAAGCATCGGGAGAGATAACTAATGTGTCCATCAAAATGATCTCCACACAATAGTGAGGCGATACAGCAGAGAGTTGTGGTGTTCTCGCGGTTCATGTTTGGCCCGCAAGATCTTTATAGTAGTGAGGTTGGTGGGAGTGGCGGCCACTATCCAATTCGTGCATTTTTTCCTTCAGGTCTGCCTCATTGTCGAGGTTTTATTGTGACCTCCTGATTTTTTTTAAACATGTGAGTTTTTTTTTTCCGAAAAAACGTTAACTTTTAGAAAAAGGAAAATAATACTTGAAATAGGAAGATTTTCTTAAATTTACAAACACTTTTTGAAAATAGGACCATTTTTAAGGCGGAGAAATGAACATTTTTTGAATTTGTGAACAATTTTTTAAAATGGAAACTTGTTTTAAACATTAAAATAAATTTTCAAAAATGTCTTTTTAATCATGAATATTTTTTTGAATTTGTAAACATTTCAATAAAATGATTTTTTATCGAATTGCTGTTATTTTTTAAATGAAATTTATTTTAGATATCTAGAAAAAAATTCATTTTTTTCAAAAATGCAAACATTTTTTCAATTTTGAAACAAATTTTGAACGAAAATAAAATTTTAAATTTCCAATTCTTTTTTAAAGTGGGAAGAAATTTTGAAATTCCAAGATTTAACAAAAATTAGTACAAAGAACTAAATTTTGGAAAATTTATAAAATTAATGTATGGGAAAAGGAAAAAAATAAATTGGAAGGGAAAAAATAAAAATAGAAAAAGAACACAGAAAAATCAGAAATGGGCCAGCCCAACATTTGGCGACGGATGGGAAGCTCCGATTATATGTCGCGCTGTGCGACAAATAAGGTTCCCCAGCTGTGTGCGCAGGATATAAATGGGTGGCTTTTCAGGGCCTTAGTGCATGCGGCCCACGTACGAAATTCTGGACAAAACTTTTTTATTTTTTAACAGATGGACCATGAAAATTTAGTACCACCTCGGATATAAGGAAAATATTTTCGGTGGTGAGCGGATGAAAAAATTGGAGAAACACACCTTGCTTTATTAGTAGGTATAGGTATAGACTAGTACATATGCCCGTGCGTTGCAACGGGAGAGATTTTTTCCGAGAAGCATCGGGAGAGATAACTGTTGTGTCCATCAAAATGGTCTTCACACAATGGTGGGGCGATACAGCAGAGAGTTATGGTGTTCTCGCGGTTCATGTTTGGCCCACAAGATCTTTATAGTAGTGGGATTGGTGGGAGTGGCGGCCACTATCCAATTCGTACATTTGTTTCCTTCAGGTCTGCCTCATTGTTAAGGTTTTATGGTGACCTCTTGATTTTTTTAAACATGTGAGCATTTGTTTTTTGAAAAACGTTAATTTCTAGAAAAAGGAAAATAAAACTTGAAACAGGAAGATTTTCTTAAATTTACAAACACTTTTTGAAAACAGGGCCATTTTTAAGGCGGAGAAATGAACATTTTTTGAATTTGTGAACAATTTTTTAAAATGGAAACTTGTTTTGAACATTAAAATCAATTTTCAAAAATGTCTTTTTAATCACGAATATTTTTTTGAATTTGTGAACATTTCAATAAAATGATTTTTATCAAATTTCTGTTATTTTATAAATGGAATTTATTTTAGATATCTAGAAGAAATTTCATTTTTTTTCAAAATGTGAACATTTTTTCAATTTTGAAGCAAATTTGGAACGAAAATAAAATTTTAAATTTCCAATTCTTTTTTAAAATGGGAAGACATTTTGAAGTTCCAAGATTTAACAAAAATTAGTACAAAAAACTAAATTTTGGAAAATTTATAAAATTAATGTATGGGAAAAGGAAAAAAATAAATTGGAAGGGAAAAAATAAAAATAGAAAAAGAACACAGAAAAATCAGAAATGGGCGTGCCCAATATTGGGTGACCGATGGGAAGCTCCAATTATATGCCGCTTTGTGCGATAAATAAGGTTCCCCAGCTGTGTGCGCAGGATATAAATGGGTGGCTTTTCTGTGCCTTAGTGTGTGCGGCCCACATACGAAATTCTGGACAAAACTTTTTTATTTTTTAACAGATGGACCATGAAAATTTAGTACCTCCTCGGATATAAGAAAAATATTTTCGATGGTGAACGGATGAAAAAATTGGAGAAACACACCTTGCTTTATTAGTAGGTAGGTATAGATATAGATATAGAAGTACTATTTTACTTCGTGAAATTTGTTGGTGTACTTGACGATAGATGTACGTATGTTTACACCTATTATGGAAAGGATAAAATTCTTTTTGTTTTCTGTAGTAGTATCAGGTTATTCTAGGAATTAATAGTTTAATATAATAAATGGTAACATTCAATGGCATTGATCACGATAATGAGGAATACATTAGTTTTCTTTTACTGGGGGGCTCTCCATATGGTAGAAATATATTACTATTAATTCATACTTTTCATTTGTAGTGTTTTTTAACACTTATCAAATGTGAGTGTTAACTGTTAAGTGACCTATTGCCCTATTAATTACCTACCATGATCAGAATTAATGGACGGCCAGTCATAGTTGGGACCATCTTAAAATCGTCATATATACTTTTTTACATGAGCTGGATTTTTGCCTTTTTGCGACCCTCCCTGACCCATATATAGGCCTCCCCTCTCGCTTCCGAGTTTTCCCGTAGAACCGCGATTGATTCGCACAGCAGTGTGGTAGACTGGTAATCCATACGTACGTGTCTATCTCTCCGTTGATCATGGCGGCCTTCGACGAGGGCGGCATCACCAACCCGCCTCTGGCAGACAGCTATCGCATGCTGCTCCAGAGAGACGAGCTCGGCGGCGGCTTTGTGCCTGCGCCGCGGGCGCTGGCGCGGGAGAGCCTGGCCATGATGGAACGCGACCTGCCAATGATCGACTTGAAGCGCCTGACGAGCGGTGATGCGAGGGAGAGGAACGTGTGCGTGGACGCCATGGCGACCGCGGCGTCGGAGTGGGGCTTCTTCCAGGTGACCAACCACGGCGTGGGCCGGGAGCTCCTGGAGGAGATGAGGCGGGAGCAGGCACGGCTATTTCACCAGCCGTTCCATACCAAGGAGAAGGCCGGACTCCTCAACGGCTCGTACCGGTGGGGCAACCCGACGGCCACATCGCTCCGCCAGCTCTCCTGGTCGGAGGCCTTCCACGTTCCGCTCGCTAGCATCTTGGAGGAAGACGACGACGAGCTTGCAGAGCTCAGGTCCTTGAGGTACGTATGTACGTAAGCATGAATGCATGCATGCAAGCCTGTCCGTCAGTTGTTTCTCAAAAAGGAGGTTATCCCTCAGCCTCTACATCAGAACAATGCATACGGCCATATTATTAATAAGCAAAAGGTTCAACAAAGTCTTCATGTCTCAAAAAAGAAAAAATCCTCACAGAGAGCAAAAACACAAAGAACATGATAGCCACAACCGGCAGGCAAAAAGTACATAGAAAACTAAACACCTATCCTAATAATGACCGTCATCCAAACTGGTTGAAGATAGTTCGAGTTACCGTCTCCCACCGGATAGACCCAGTAACCATACGCTCCCTGACATCCGTCGGAATGAGTAGCGACCACATACGAATCAGTGCAGTGGCCCAAAAAATAACCTGCAAGAAATGAATATTTGTTGTTCTGTTAAAAACTAAATTATTTCTACAATTTTATACTGCCCATAATAAAGTACATACTCCACGGATATGTCTTGCAGCCTGTCCGCTGATGAGCAATAGTTTTTTGTTATGTGAGCAGCAAAGTGATGCAGGAGGTGGCGGACGCCATGTCGCGGGTGGCGGACACAGTGGCCGGGACGCTGGCGAAAAACCTCGGGCACGAGTCGTCGACGTTCCCCGCAGCCGCAGGGTGCGACTGGACGACGTGTTTCTTGCGGCTGAACAGGTACCCGCCATGTCCGTTCGTGCCGCACACGTTCGGCATGGTGCCACACACGGACAGCGACTTCCTCACCGTCCTCTGCCAGGACCAGGTTGGAGGCCTGGAGCTCATGAGGGACTCCCACTGGGTCGCCGTGAAACCCCGCGCTGACGCTCTCATTGTCAACGTAGGTGATTTATTTCAGGTAAGGTTGCCTGTAATGAGAGTATTATGCATGTCAACTATCTAATTTTAATGAGGTGTCATAAAATTAAATGAAGAAAGAGATGGTTGAGTATTATACCGTGCATGGTAAAAAGATAAACTTCTCTATGATACCAACATACTCCCTCCGTTCTTTAGTATGAATATAAGCTCTGTATGAAGTCAAACTATCTCTAATTTAACCAAACTTATAGGAAAAATTATCAACATTCACAATACCAAATCAATATCACTAGATTCATCATGAAATATAGTTTTGTATATGGATGTAGTGTCATACACTAGTATCATACTAGTATATGGTACTCCTCACTACGACCGGCCTAAGAGTTAATTCGCTAGCATTTCGTGTACGTAGTGCGTACGCGTCATGAGGTCTTTTTTTGTTATTCGAAAGAGCTGAATGTATTTATTTTCTTTGCATTTAAACCCATAATCACTCATGTAATAAGGTTGGCAATAATTAAGGTTAACTATTTTTTTAGTCTCTCTTGGCAAAATGTCATATAAACAAACTAAGCTTGTTATTGTATTTGCTCTAAAGAGAAAATATACAACGCCGGAAAGAACATCACATACCAACTGTGATGTTTCTTTTTGTTCTGCTTAACTAATTATATATCTTTGGTTCTATGCTTTCAGGCATGGAGCAACAACAGGTACAAGAGCGTGGAGCACAGGGTGGTGGCCAACTCCAAGGCGGAGCGCTTCTCCGTCGCCTACTTCATGTGCCCGTCGTGGGACTCGCCCGTCGGCACATGCGCTGAGCCGTCGCCGTACAAGCCGTTTACGTTCGGGGAGTATAGGTGCAAGGTGCAGGATGATGTGACGCGAACGGGGAAGAAGATTGGTCTGCCCAACTTTCTCAAAGGATGTACTGTTGACAGCCTGACTGAATGACAGTATTGGACCGGATCTTCTTATCTGTGTGAGCTCAGTCTCACCGCAGAAGCGTGCGTCAGCAGTTTGGCATTGGAGATTTTTTTTCTTTTTTATCCTTCCGATATACTCTTTCTGTTTCAAAATACAATGCATTCTTTTTGAAAGTCAAACATATCTATGTCTGTGTTTTTATACTTTAAGGTATTTCAGATTTGTTAATTTGCAGCTGAATGAAATTAATTCGTTTTCATTCATTTTTTTGTCCATCTGATCCTTGTGTCAAGATTCGTGCACTTCTTTTTCTTTTCCAGCTCTTGGAGTTCCAAACTTGGCCAAAGGCCTTACAACATTTTCCAATGAACTCCAGGCATTCATCCTCCAAAGTCTAAGCTACACCTGTTCAAACCTCGGGCCGGGCCGGCTTTGTAAAGCCCGAAGCAAAAATCCCAAGCCTGGGCCCGGCATAGCCCGGCCCGAAGCACATGAATAGTGCATTTTTCAAGTAAAATAATTATATTCAAGATATTAAAATAATATAATATAGCTATATTTTAACTAAATATACATTTTTTGCCACTTCAGGCTTTCAGACCGGGCTTCGGGCTGGAAAATGAAGCCCGGGCCCGGCCCGAATGTCGGGCTTCTGGGCTCGGGCCTACGAGCCGGGTTGCCCATGCACAGGCCTAGTGTAAGCTAACTAAAAGTACCATTACAACCCCAGGACGAAGGAGCAGACTTCTTTATCAGCTTTTCTTACAGGTACCCACTGAAGCGAACAAACACAGCTTCCAAAGCCATCCTACTGCTTGACCGATCCGAGGGGAGAAGAGTCATCTCCATGCGATGCAGATGAGCTCCCCATGACCTGTGTCCAATGCGAGGACTAATTGCCCAAGCAGCGTCGCCTGAGTGTCATCGCAGAGAACAACCCACTGATGAAGTGTAGGGAACGCGACACAAAACTCGCACGATCACTCGGACAGCCCTTCGGGAGGACCTCTCGAACTAAGATCTAAACTACGACCTCTCTACGGGGTTGCACACATATGGTGTCATCTACCCGGCAGGGCTTCGCCGTCCAGAACTAGTTCCCGCCGGAACCCAGACAGCCTTTCGGTTCCACGAAGCTATTTCGGCGGGAGGGAGAAAGAATGCCTGATCATGCATGGCTTGTGTATGAGAGTTGGAGTGAGTGTGGAGAGCTCCTCTCCACCTCTATTTATAGGAACACCCAAGGGGTAGGGTGGCACATGAACATACCAAATGCCCATGAAAGGTGTCCTTCACAAGGGCATAAAGGGGAAGGCAAGTGGGGCTAGGGGGGATCCATGGAGCAGCCCCCCATGGACATCCACTCCCTTGCGGGCCCCCCAAAAAAGGGTTCCCACCTTTCCATGTCATCCCTAGATCTTTTGGAGCAAAGCCCAAAAAAGTGGCTTTTAAAAAAGTAACAATAAAGTGTTTTTTCACTATTCATGATGATATTTTTCTGCGTCCGTTGAATCTGAAATTATTTCTATGGGCCTAGAACATTTCGAGTACTCGCTAAAATAATTCTGGATGCATTCCGAAAAAATTTCAGACCAATGATTTTCATCAGCGAAAAGCAACGACAACGGTTTCGGCAGCTCCGGAACATTTCCGGGTTTTTTTCCGAAAAAACCCAGAAGTTCCCAGAACAATTTTGGCACCCTCCAAGAATTTCCAGGCATGTGCCGAAATCAAATTGACTTAATGGTATACTCTAAAACAACTTTTCAGTTTTACCGAAACTCTTCCGGTGTTCTCCCTCCGGAACTTTTCCGTTGTTTTGAAACTTTTCCGATGACTTCCTCTCAGACTCCCTGTCTAGTATTTAACAGATATATGACCCTTAGAGTGTGAGCCTATAGGTTCGGTGAAGTATAGACATGACCGGAACACTTTCCGATCAATGATCAATAGCGAAACCGTGGACACCCATATTGATCCCTATACCCACACGAATGAATATTCGAGTGAACCTGTAGTTGCCGTGTGATATTCCTGTTGCTTCGCAATATGTTACAAACGCCCGAGGTGAGACTTATCGGCATCCCTGTGAATCAACACTTGTCCACTATGTCAGTTACCTCGTTGCCGGTTTTGTTCTCTTATCTCATTTCTGCGTTCCGGCATCCCTGTGATCAAATCATGTTGTGTCTGGCCAAACAATGATGGATACCATAACACCCAGAGGGCCCTAAGAATATCTCTCCATTGTCAAAGGAGAAAATCTCAATCTTGAGCTATCTCGTTCCTAGTCATACTTTTTTGTGAACCTGAAAGCTTTCGTAATAGCCACCCAGTTACGGATGACGTTTAACAAACCCCAAAGTTCACGAAGTAAGTATGAAGGAAGTCAATATTGCCATGGTCTAAGGAATTATGTAAACATTAACTTCCTATGTGTTATAAAAACATTTACTTGTGACGAATGTATCTCATAGCATAACATCAATTTGGGTCGATTCAACACAAGTGTTCTTCTAACAATGTGCCCTCAAAATTGCCAGCATGGTCATGCCCATGATCAGGAAAACAGGATCATCATGCAATACTTGAGCTAGTCGCATGACTAGGAATACTTTTTACCGTTTATTGTACCACATGTGCATATGAGTTTCCCTCCGAGCCTCGTGGATATTGCAGACTCGAGAATCATTGCAGTTATAGCATGGAACATAAACATCCATTACAAACTTGGAGATACAAAATAAATATATTACTGCCTCTAGGGCATATCTCCTACAGACTCCCACTTGCACTAGAGTCATAATCTAGTTACATGGCTTCCCTAACACCAATGTCTATCCGGTGTTGCTCATGCTTTGCTCGTGGTAGAGGCTTTGTCATCGGGTCTGACACGTTCAGGTCCATGTGAACTTTTCGTACTTTCACTAAAGCCGCTTCGACATGATATCGAATTAGTTCATATTTGTTTTCAATATGTCTTGTCTTATGGTGTGAAGATGGCTCCCTAGCCTGAGCCATGGCGCCACTATTATCACAATAGATCTCCATCGGGTCCAGCGCACTTGGAACCGCACCAAGGTCTTCAAGAAACTGCTTGATCCAGACCGCCTCCTTGGAGACTTCTGAAGTTGCAACATATTCCGCCTCTGTCCTAGAATCCGCCACAGTCTTTTGTTTGGAACTTTTTCAATCAACTGCGCCACCGTTCAATATGAAAACATAGCCTGATTGAGATTTGAAGTCATCTAGGTCAGTCTTGAAGCCTGCATCAGTGTAACCACTTACAATGAGCTCTTCATCACCTCCGTAAACAAGGAGTAAATCATTGGTCCTTTTGAGGTACTTAAGAATATTTTTGACTGCGGCCCAGTGTTCCAATCATGGATCACTTTGGTACTGGCTGCTAACATTTAGCGCATAGGAAACATCCGGTCTTGTACATACCATGGCATACATAATAGAACCAACTGCCGAAGCATATGGAACATCATTCGTTTGTACTCGCTCATCGAGAGTCCAAGGACACTGATTCCTGCAAAGCACTGTGCCAAGTGACATGGGGAGTAGGCCTTGTTGGAGTTCTCCATATTGAACCTTTTCAACACCTTGTCGATGTTCTTGCTTTGGCTAAGCGCTATCAGGTGTTTTGATCTATCTCTATAGATTCGGATGCCCAATACATGTGCCTCTTCGCCAAAGTCTTTCATTGGAAAACTGTTCTTCAATTAGTATTTTATTTTTCTAAGAAAATTCACGTCATTTCTAATCAACAATATGTCATCTGCATACAAGATTAGAAATGCTTTTGCGCTCTCACTAACCTTCTTGTAAACACCAGATTCTTCATCATTCCTGATGAAGCCAAACTGTTTGACCACTTCATCGAAATGAATGTTCCAGCACCTTGATGCTCGCTTCAGACCATAATGGCCTTCTGAAGTTTGCATACCTTTCCAGCATCCTCATGAACGACAAAACCTTTCCAGCAAAGCCGTTTTGACGTCCATCCTCCATATTTTATAATTGAAATAAGCAGCAATTGCTAGTAATATCCAAACAGACTTAAGCATAGCTACGGGGTGAGAAAGTCTCGTCGTAGTCCAATCCTGGAACTTGCGTGAACCCTTTCGCGACAAGTCTAACTTCATGGATAGTATTGTTACCATCCGCTTCTGTCTTTCTTTTCAAAATTCATTTACAACCAATGGGCTTTACGCCTTCTGGAAGTTTACCAAGTTCCAAACTTGATTTTTGTACATTGATTCCATTTCGGATTTCATGGCTTTGTGCCATTCCCTTGAGCTGGGCCACCATCGCTTCCTTGTAGTGCGCAGGTTCATTGTCTTCAAGGATGAAGATTTCTTTATGAAACCACTCAGGTGGTTGGATAGCTCTACCTGATTTGCGTGGTTCAGTTACAACATTGTCTGGAGTTTCTACATCACATGCGACAACTTCCGGCTTGGTTGTAGGGATAATTTGTGGAATTACTTACAGTTCCTTAGCAATATCAATGGTTGTAGAAGATTCACTAACCTCATTAAGTTGTATTGTCCTCCCACTTAATTCTTTAGCGAGAAACTCTTTCTCTAGAAATTATCCATTTCTGGCAACAAACACTTTGTTATCAGACGGGTGGTAGAAAGAATACCCAATTGCGTCCTTGGGATAACCTACAAAGTAACATTTGTCTGATCTGGGTTCAAGTTTGGTAGGTTGTAAACGTTTCACGTATACCTCACAACCCGAAATCCTGAGATGTGACAAACTGCGTTTCTTCCCGTGCCATAACTCGTATGGTGTCATCTCAACAGACTTAGATGGCGCTCTGTTTAATGTGTGAGCGGCAGTTTCTAGTGCGTGATCCCAAAAGGATATCGGTGGATCTCTAAGAGACATCATCGACCTTACCATGTATAACATGCCGTTATGGACGATGTGCAACCATGAGTCAAATTCTCCTCAAGACACACTAGCCACGGCAACCACCAGCTCCTTGTCCAGCGGTGGCGACTAATATGGCGGGCATGGTAGACCCAACACATCCCATGGTGCCGGGGATCGTGGATACAAGGGAGGAAGACCCCTCATCCGGGTGAAGGAGGAGCTGGAGGACACTGTCACCGTCGTCCCAGCTGGCACCTCGTCCGGGTAAACACGTCGTCCACCGACGTGACCGAAGCCATGGAGGACTCTGCCTCCACCGACATGATTGCTGATACATCTCCAACGTATCTATAATTTTTGATTGTTCCATGCTATTATATTACCTACCTTGGATGTTTTATATGCTATTTTATATGATTTTTGGGACTAACCTATTAACCTAGAGTCCAGTGTCAGTTTCTGTTTTTTCCTTGTTTTTGAGTTTCGCATGAAAGGAATATCAAACGGAGTCCAATTGACCTGAAACTTTATGATGATTTTTTATGGACCAAAAGAAGCCCACGGAGTACCGGAGATGCACCAGAGGAGTCCCGATGCCACCAAAAGGGTGGCCCCCCCCCTAGGGCGCGCCCCTCGACTGTTGAGGCATATCTCTCTCGATGTGGTTTTGGTGATTCATGACAACGTGTTTGCGGACTGATCATGTGCCTTGAGCGTTTCAGAGATTCATCCTTGGCATGAGACAATTTCCTCCCCTCGGAGTGCCATTCAAGACGGTGTAGCTCTCTCATTTCTCTTTCGGTGGTCTAGTTGCGTAGAGGGCACCGTACTATCAAGAGGGGGTCCGCTGTGGTATTGCTTGGGTGGAATCAACTCGTTCACTTCCGCTTCTCACCCTCAGAGCTCTTTCGCTTCGATGGAGAGATCTTTTCTCTCTTGTGTGTCTTGTCTGGGTCCCAGCGGTAGTACCGCTGAGGGGTCACAAGCGGCAGTACCGCTCCGCAGCGGTAGTACCGCCGTGACTCCGTAGTTGTACTACCGCTAGCCTGTCTGGCTCCTACCACCTCGGCTCGAGGGCTCTTTTTCTCGTGTCGGGTTTTGCGGCACTAGTTGCTGCAGTAGAGGCGGTAGTACCGCTTCGCAGCGGTAGTACCGCCCTTACCACCGCGGTAGTACCACTCTGGGTCCAGGTCCCTGCTTCTATCCTCTGCGCGACAGTACCGCTAGTTGGAGCGGCAGTACCGCTGGCTCAGCGGTAGTACCACCCCCCGAAGCGGTACTACCGCCCTCTGCGGGGCTGTTTTGTGGGGCAACAATTGGATTGTTGCCCCCACTATAAAAGGGGGTCCCCTTCTTCCCCGTTGACCTACGTCTTCCCTCTCAAGCTCCATTAATGCTCCAAGCTCCATTTTCGCCCGATCTATCTCTCTAGCCAATCAAACTTGTTGATTTGCTCGGGAGTGGTTGAGAAGGCCCCGATCTACACTTCCACCAAGAGATTTTCGATTCGCCCACCTATCCCTAGCGGATCTTGTTACTCTTGGGTGTTTGAGCACCCTAGACGGGTGAGGTCACCATGGAGCCATAGTCCATTGTGGTGAAGCTTCGTGGTATTGTTGGGAGCCTCCAATTAAGTTGTGGAGATTGCCCCAATCTTGTTTGTAAAGGTCCGGTCGCCACCTTCAAGGGCACCAATAGTGGAATCACGGCATCTCGCATTGTGTGAGGGCGTGAGGAGAATACGGTGGCCCTAGTGGCTTCTTGGGGAGCATTGTGCCTCCACACCGCTCTAACAGAGACGTACTTCCCCTCAAAATGAAGGAACTTCGGTAACACATCCTCGTCTTCACCGGATCCACTCTTGGTTATCTCTTACCTTTACTTGTGCAAGCTCTTTAGTGTTACTTCTCTTGCTTGCTTGTTTGGTTGTTGTTATTGCATCATATAGGTTGCTCACCTAGTTGCACATCTAGACAACCTACTTTGATGCAAAGTTTAATTTATTAAAGAAAAGTTAAAAATTGTTAGTTGCCTATTCACCCCCCCTCTAGTCAACCATATCGATCCTTTCAATTGGTATCAGAGCCTCGTCTCTTTATTAAGGACCTTACCGTCCGAAGAGTATGGTTGATACCATAGACGGTGTGGAGGAACACTCTGGTGTGAATCCGATCTCGTCTACGGGCGATGGGGGAACCTTGGTCTCTCATGAGGAGTTCAATGTGGCCTTGGAGACATTGAAAACCTCCATGACGACCGAGGTTGAAAGCATGTTTACTAAATTCCTTGAAGGGCTTAAACTATCCACCGCACCGTTGAAAGTGGGTAATCCCACCGACAAGGTGACGGATGCTACCTCCGATAAGGGGGAAGCTAGTAGCGAAAAGGCTCCTTCCTCTAGTGGTAAGAATGGCACCGGCATCTTTGCTCATGTGGAACCACCACTTGTTTATGGTGGACCGGTTCCTTCCACTCATTTGAATCATGCCGGTCCTCCCCCTAAAATTGTGAAAAATGAGGACTTTGATTCTTGTGTTTACCACTTTAAATGTCATTTAAATCATGTGAACACTAATCTTTGGAGAATCATTGAAGAAGGTTTCTATCCGCATGATCCAAGCAACTTCACTCCTCGAGAAGCCACGGATAATCAATTCAATGAGAATGCCCTCTTCATCATTCAAGATGCAATTCCACCCGAAGATCTACCTCATCTTTGGCCCTTCGCCTTGGCCAAAGACGCATGGCTTTGTGTTGTCTCACTCTACCGGGGAAGCGCAAGCATTCAACGCTCCAACTATGAAGTGGTGCAAGAGGCCGATGAGTTTGCAATGAAAGAAGATGAAGAACCTCGTGAGCTTTATCGGAGAGTAACCAAACTCGCGGTCTCACTCCGAGATCACGGGAGCAAGGACACGGATGACAATTGGCTCAAGCGCAAATTCCTCAAGGCAATGATGCCCTACCACAAGGCCATGCCCTCCGTCATTCGTCAAAGGCTGAACTTCCACACTTTGACCTCAAGCGAAGTGTTGGATGAGTTTGTGGCCATGAACATTTTGGACAAGACCGCCGATAATGCAGTGCTTCGTTCTCAAAGGGCAAAGAAGCCCAACCTTGCATTGAAGGCCAAGCTATGCGTTGAAGAAGAAGAAGAAGAGGAAGAAGAGGAGAGCAACCCCGAAGATACAAAGTATGCATACCATGAACACATGGCACTTGCTTCAAGGCAATTTGGAGCAAGAAAAACTCAAGGCCAAACTTTAACAAAAACAACTCAAGTGGCACGAAGAGCAAGCAATGTGTAAGGACTTGCTACAATTGTGGCAATGTGAGTCATTTTGTTGCGGAGTGGCCGTATGAGAAGAGGGAAGACAATGGTGGCAAGCTCATCCGAAAGGACAAGGCCAAGTCGTTCCCCAAAAAGAACAACTTCACCAAGAAGACTCCCCCCAAGGCATTGGTGGTACAAGAAGAGTACAATGAGGATGATGATGATGATGAAGATGGTGAGTCGGTTGCCATGGCCTCTCTTGCCATTGCGACGACTCCACGGGTGTCTCTCTTCGACTCACCCAATGAGAGCATCACCGCCAAGTGCCTCATGGCTAAAACCACCAACAAGGTAACCTCCAACATCAAAACTACCATCATTAATCATCCTTCTTCGAAGGATAGCATTGATGAACATGAGGGAGCTAATGTGGAGGTGAATGAGTTTGATGCCTTTATGGGTAAACTTAAGGGTAAATCCAAGAAGCACTTTGTTGCTCTCTTGGAACAACTTGGTGAAGCCAATGACATGATCGAGGCTCACGAAGATACCATCTCTAAGATGGAAGGGCATAGTCGTGACTATGCCGATGAGATCTCGGATCTTTCCAATGCTCTTGAGGAAGAGCGTGGTCTTCATTTGGCTCTTGAGGAGTCACACAACGTTGATCATGCTAAGTTAAAGAAAGATTTTCATCATGCTCTCATTGTGTCTCGTGTGCTAAAATCCGAGAAGGCCGAACTTGAGGTTGATCTTGCTAGACTCAAAGAGGAGTTTGATCTACTTGAAAAGGCTCACAAGGTCTTGAAGGGTGATCATGCTAGCCTCAAAGAGTCTCATGATCAACTTCAAGTAAAGCTAACCAAGGAAAAAGCCACGTTTCCTCGTATGATGTTAATTGATAATGCAAATGCTACTAACCCGTGTTGTGAGCATGTGCATCTTGTTGAGGAGAACGCTAAGCTAAAGGTGCAACATGAGAAAGGTCTTGCGTCTTGCATACAAGGCAAGAAGAACCTCAACGACCTCTTGACCAACCAAAAGGGAGTTGTGGCCAAGGAAGGGATTGGGTACGTGCCCGAGTCCAAGAACAAGAAGAAGAATGACAAGACCAAACGACCTCCTCCTCTCATGCAAACCTTTGTGAAGGAGGGAGAGAGTGCTTCCAAGGAGAAGAAGAACAATGCGAAGGGTGGCTGTGTCAAAAAGGGCAATGCCACTCCTCCCATCAAAGCCGGCGACTTTAATCCTTCTTATGTGTTATGTCGGGCTAGTGATGGGCATGTCTATGCCAAATTTGTTGGTTCCCCTCATGAGTACATTGAATGGTCTATTTGGGTTCCAAAGACCCTTGTTACTAACATCAAAGGACCCATTACAAAATGGGTACCTAAAACCAAGCATTGATCTCTTGTAGGTGTTTGCTTCCGGTGGGGGATCATGGTTTCTCGATAGCGGAGCCACAAATCATATGACCGGAAGCACGGACTTGGTGGTGGACGTGCACAAGATTCCATCTATGCCCACCAATGTTGAGTGGGGTGATGCCTCATCTTCTAAGGTATTGGGACTTGGCAAGGTAGTCATTTCTCATGATCTCACGATCGAGAAGGTCATGCTTGTTGAGTCCCTTGCATACAATTTACTTTCCGTTTGTCAACTTGCAATCATGGGCTTTGCCACTTTCTTTGATATCGATACTGTGGCCCTCTTGTGGAGCAAGACTCTTAAATTAGCCTTTGTTGGGCATGTTGAGAATGGTCTATATGTGATTAACTTTTCGGAGCAACCCACTAAGACCGCGACATTCCTAATGGCTAAAGTTGATGTGGGATGGCTTTGGCATCGCCGGTTAGCCCATGTCAATATGAGATCTTTGCAAAGTCTTCTCAAGGGGGACCATGTCCATGGACTAACGAATGTTAGTTTTGCTAAAGATCGTGCTTGCAATGCTTGTATCGAAGGAAAGCTACATCAGAAGGCTCACCCTCCCACAACTATCATTTACTCAAAGAGGCCTTTGGATCTCCTTCACTTGAGTCTCTTTGGGCCTCCATCCTTCGATAGTCTTGGGGTAGGAAGTATTGCTTGGTGATTGTGGATGACTACTCAAGATACACTTGGGTGTATTTCTTCAAGAGGAAGAGCGAGACCCAACAAACTGTCATTGACTTTGCAAATGAAGCACAACGACAACATAATGCAAAGATCTTGACAATAAGAAGTGACAACAGCACCGAGTTCAAGAGCTACACCTTGGATGAGTTTCTTAGTGATGAGGGGATCAAGCATCAATATTCCGCACCTTACACCCCTCAACAAAACGGGGTTGCGGAGAGGAAGAACCGGGCGTTGATGGATGCGGCAAGGACCATGACGGCGGAGTTCAAGTCTCCATACAACTTTTGGGCCGAAGCCATCAACACCGCGTGTCATGCATCCAATTGGCTCTACCTCTGCAAGGGCTTGAACAAGACTCCATATGAGATACTCACCGATAACAAGCCCAACCTCAAGTACTTTTGGGTGTAAGTGTTTCATTCTCAAGAAAGGTGTTCGGTTGTCTAAATTTGAAGCTAGAGCTTATGAGGGCATATTTGTTGGCTATGCTACAAACTCTCATGCTTATCGTGTCCTCAATAAATCTACGGGACTTATTGAGGAGACGTGTAACGTGGAGTTTGATGAAAATAACGGCTCCCAAGTGGAGCAAAGTGGCACTTGTGATGTAGGTGATGAAATTCCTCCTCAAGCCATAAGAAGGATGGGTGTTGGCTTTATCCTACCCATTGAGGAACCCCTTGTGGCCGAAGGAGAAGGACAATGCTCCACTCAAGTGGAGCCATCACCAACCCAAGGCCCACATGCTTCCGAAGAACAACATGAAGGCCCTCATCCTCAAGAACAAGACCAAGGGCAAGATCATGCTCAAGACGGTGTTGACACACCAAGTAATGCCCAAGGTCAAGTTCTCTCCTCTGAGCAAGTTCAAGAACAAGAACAAGCTCAAGATGATGCTCAAGATGATCAAGTGACCACTTTTCTCGTCTCACCCCCGAGGAGGAGTTGGAGCGTCGTGCCGCCAAGATTGCTTCCAAGCTCTCCACCAAGGATCATCTCATGACGAATGTGCTTGAAGCTTAAGAAAGGGGGTAAGCACTCGTAGACAATTAGCAAACTATTGTGAGCATCACACGTTTGTCTCTTGTGTCGAACCCCACAAGGTCTATGAGGCGCTCGAAGATCCGTATTGGCTCAATGCCATGCATGAAGAACTCAACAACTTCGAGCGCAATAAAGTGTGGATATTGGTGCCAAGACCGATGGGGAACCACAATGTCAATGGAACCAAGTGGATATTTAAGAACAAGCAAGATGCCCATGGGATTATCATTCGCAACAAGGCTCGTTTGGTAGCAAAAGGCTACTCCCAAGTCGAGGGTATCGACTACGGTGAAACCTTTGCTCCCGTTGCTCATCTTGAATCCATTCGCATGTTGATTGCATATGCTTCTCATCATAACTTTAAGTTACAACAAATGGATGTGAAGAGTGCTTTTCTTAATGGTCCTATTAATGAATTGGTTTATGTCAAGCAACCCCCCGGGTTCGAGGATCCCTACTTTCCCGATCATGTGTATCAACTCTATAAGGCACTCTATGGCCTTAAACAAGCCCCACGTGCATGGTATGACCACCTTACCGAGTTGTTACAAGACCGTGGTTTTGAAGTTGGGCTAATCGACCCCACTCTTTTTTACTAAGAAGGTCAAAGGGGAGTTGTTTGTGTGCCAATTATATGTTGATGATATTATCTTTGGTTCCCCTAACAAAGCTTTCAATGAGGAAGTTGCCGATCTCATGACCTCAAAGTTCAAGATGTCTTACATGGGAGAGTTGAAGTTCTTTTTAGGGTTCGAAGTGAAGCAAAGGAGAGAAGGAACCTTCATCAACCAAGCCAAATACACTCAAGACATGCTCAAGAGATTCAAGCTAAGTGACGTCAAGCCGGCTTCCACTCCAATGCCCACCAAGTGCCAACTTGACATAGATCCCAATGGTAAAGTGCTGGATCAAAAGGTATATCGCTCCATGATTGGATCCTTGCTTTACCTTTGTGCATCTAGACCAGATATCATGTTGAGTGTGGGAATTTATGCACGGTTTCAAGCCGCACCTAAGGAAAGTCACTATGTGGCGGTCAAACGAATCTTTCGTTATTTGGCTCATACCCCAAACTTTGGCTTATGGTACCCAAGAGGATCAAACTTCAAGCTTGTAGGGTATTCGGATTCCGATTGGGTGGGAGACAAAGTGGATAGGAAGTCCACTTCCGGAGGGTGCCAATTCCTTTGTTGCTCTTTGGTAAGTTGGTTTTCCAAAAAGAAAAGTTTTGTGTCTCTCTCGTCCACCGAAGCGGAGTATGTAGCGGCCGGTAGTTGTTGTGCACAACTCCTATGGATGAGGCAAACTTTAAAGGATTACGGTGTCACTTGTGACAAAGTGCCTCTTTGGTGTGACAATGAAAGTGCCATCAAGATCTCTCTCAACCCGGTGCAACACTTCAAGACGAAGCATATTGAGATTCGGTATCACTTCATCCGGGATCACATTAGGCGAGGAGAGATCGAGCTCAACTATGTCAACACTCATGATAACCTTGCAAATATTTTCACGAAGCCCTTGGATAAAGCAAGATTTCGCGAGTTAAGGCATGAGCTAAATATCATTGATTCGAGCAATGTGACTTGAACCCTTGCACACCCCACCATGCTCAATTTGTTGTCTAGTTTAGATGTAGGCATGAACATAGGGGGGGTGTTGTTCTCTCAATGAACTCTCCCTCCCCCATTATGCATAAATTGATCAAGTCTTTCACATTAGCCACTGTCGATGGTACTTGTGGTTCAAAGACGAGTTTTGGTCATGGGCCCAAGGTTAAAATCTTCACGGCGCCATACCTCTTGACTCAAACATAGGTGGCCTCGGCGACCGCCCTCTCTTGAAGAGGTGTGTCTTGGACTTTTGCCGGTGTGCTCTCTCTTCTTATTGCCATTTTGTTTTTCTTTCGTGCTTTGCCGTGTAGTTTAGTTACCGTGGCGTGCTGGGCGGTACTACCGCTGGTGGTGCGCGGTACTACCGCTTATAAGCGGTACTACCGCCCCCAGCGCGGTACTACCGCTGAGGGATGGGACCAGGGGGTTATATCGGGGCAGGGGGAGGTTTCTTCTCCCCCATACCCATTCGCTTCGCCCCCTTGTTCCTCTTCCTCTCCAACCTCGCCTCGCCGCGGGAGGGCTCCAGCGGATCTTCGTCTCCGGGGCGTCCCTCTCCATTTCCTTCGGTGGAGTCGATCCCCACCTTGTTCTCTTGCCATGGATGCTGGTATTGCCCCCGTTCCTTCTCTCCTTTTGTCTCGTTTTCAGATCTTGCGTCTTAGGGGCATTGGTGGTTGCATCTCTAGATTTTTGGCTAAATCTAGGCTTGAGTAGGTTGGAGAAGGCAACTGGACTATCTAGATTAGAGTTTGGTAGGAATATTTTTGAATTTGGCAGGCCGATAGTGCCGGTTCTGACCACGGTAGTAGGGAACTGCTGTTTCCCCGCCTCGAGCGGTACTACCGCTCTCTTTGGAGCGGTACTACCGCGTGCATGTCGCGGTACTAGCGCTGCCAGCCAAGTTCCATCATGTTCCTGTCATACCTTGATCCTTTTGTTGAGTTTGTTGGCTTATGCTCGTTCTTTTTGGTTGTTTTGTGTGTTCTTGTGTTTGGTTCCAGGTGATGAACATCCTGTAAGTGCATCTAGTGCCCCTTAGTGATTTTGGTGTATTGAAGACTTATAGGTTAAGGGGCTAATGCGTGTGTGAGTGTACACAGGTCTATAAGTCTATGAGGAGTTTGATATTTACAGAGAAATTCGACCCCTAAAAATGAAGTTCTTTGACTGAAGACTTTGGTACTCTGAAGACTTTGAAAGTGAAGAAATTGGTGTGACCTTGAAGACTTGGTATTCTTTCGAGGAACATGAAGCGTGGAGACTTTTGTTTTCGTAGTTTCATTTTCTCTTTCTTGAGTCATAGGAAACACCGTACTGTTAAAGGGGGTCGAGGAAATACTAAGGAAAATTTTCCATGTGATGCTCAACTCAAAATCCTACACCTACTAATCCCTTCGAGTGAAGCCATTGGAAATATCATATAGTTCAGTCAATTTCTTCAGTGACAGAGACGAAGTTCTTCTGGTCTCTGAGGAATTTGTCCTGACTAAGGAGTGAGTAATTCGCCAGTGCGGATTGCCTACACAGTGAGGAACATGATAGCCCTGAGGATTTTGCTACTCAAAATTCCGACCGTTGCTGTGCTATGCGCCAGCTGTCCCAAAATATCTATCCACCTAACGGTCATATCATTGAAGGGCATTTATGTTTTATCATGTCGGGCTGCTCCCTAGGCTATAAATAGCCGCCCCCTACAACCACTAGCTGGTTGGCTGCTCCGAGAGAAACTGACACTTGTCATTTGAGAGTAACCCATCCTCTGAGGACTTTGAGCGAAAATCATCAAGTGAGGAAAAACCAAAAACCCAAAACCCAAACACCTACAAACCCTAAGTGATTGAGCATCACTGAAGAGATTGATCCTGAGTGGATCCGACGCTTGTTACCTTTGAAGACTGTGCTTCTTCCAGATGGTTAGGCGTCATGGTCTAGAGCATCCAAGAGGAATTGTGGATCGCCGAGTGACCGAGTTTGTGAAGGTTTGGAAGTCGCCTGAAGACTTACCACGAGTGATTGGACGAGGTCTGTGTGACCTTAGTTCAAGGAGAATACGATGAGGACTGGGTGTCCTGAGCTGCGTGTTCAGGACTGGGTGTCCGGGACTGTGTGTCCTCGAGTTTAAATACTCAGCCGCTCCAACCAGACGTACAACTGAGACAGCAGTTGGAACTGGTCTACCAAATCATTGTCTTCACCAAGATTACTGGTTCTATTCCCTCAACTCTTCCATTTCCTCATAACTGTGTTGTGTGTTTGTTCATATCTGTGTTTGAAGACTTTGACTGAAGACTTTCTCAATTTCCTCAATTCAATTTCTTCAGTCTGTTTGTCTTCATCCTGTGTTATCCTGTGATTACGCTTCCTATACTCTGTGCCTGTCTTCATTTCATCATGATGACTATGCTTGTATTCTGTTATGTTTACTTTTGAGTACTTATTCTGCTGCTAGTACTTCTTCGCTAAGGAACTTTCCTCACCGGCAAATTCCTTAGTGAAGAATTTCATAAAAATCGCCTATTCACCCCCCTCTAGTCGATATAACGCACTTTCAATTGGTATCAGAGCAAGGTACTCCATTGTTCTGTGTGATTTTGGTTTAACTGCCTGGAGTTTTAGTTATGTCGACCGCAGGTATGACGAAGGTGACATGCCCCATCTTTGACGGTCACGAGTATCCCAAGTGGAAGGCCATGATGAAGAAACGCCTCATGGCGATGAACAGCGATTTGTGGACCGTCACTGAGATTGGCCTGACTGATCTGTGCAAGATGGCGGATGCTGATGACATTCGCAAGTATACTCTTCTCAACCTCACGGCAAAGGATGTCATCTGCTCCAGTCTGTCACAAAATCAGTTCAGGAATATCATGCATCTCGATCATGCGAAGCTCATCTAGGACCGTCTCTGTGAGGTCTATGAAGGTCATCGAACCTGTCATGATCCTTGGTTTGAGGACTTCAAGGAATCTCTCAAAACGATGACATTCGAACCAGAATCATCATCTTCTGCATCATGCCTTATGGCAAAAGATGCTAAGGTAACTGAATGCTACCTATCCGAGTCCAGTGATGATGAATCTGGTGATGAATTTGGACCTAGCTATGTCAAACTTGCTTCCCTTGCTACTAAACAACAAAGAGCTTTGGAAAAAGCTCACTATATGCTAAACAAGAGCGATGATATGTTGGGTGAGGAAATGGATCACTCAAAAGCTTTGGCAGAAAGTCTTCAGAGACTTCATACTAAGTATGACACCCTTCAAGATCAACATAACACTCTCTTATCGGATCATGAGAAGCTTTCTTATGAATTTCTTCAAAGAAAGCAAGATCTTGAAAAGCTAAGAGTGAGTTATGAAGATCTTCAGAAGGAGCACGATTCATTACTTGCTCAACAAATCAGCGCTTCTTAGGAAGAATTTGTTTCTCCATGCTTGAAGTGCATTGAACGTGAATCTGCTAATTCTTCACCTGAATGTTCAAATGCTGCTAATGTTTCAAATTCTTCACATGCCTCTGCTATCACTAATTCCTCATCTGAGGACATTGCTAGTATCACTGACGATGCAGGGCTGAAGGAATTGTACACAACAGGCATGTACAAAAGCCTCAAAGGGCATCAGGCTCTTTGTGATGTGCTTAAAAAGCAGATCCTCAACAGGAACCCTAGGAAAGAGGGTATCACCTTTGAGAGGAAACTCAATGCTGATGGTACATATTGGAAGCCTGAGCAGTACCCCAAAACTACATGGGTTGCTGCAAAGGGACCTCCAGTTGATCCATCTAACTTGTCTGGATTTGCATGTGAATCTCCTCATTCTGATGATGAGTCAATTGACTCCAACTATAAACTGTTCAAAAATCAGAATGGTGAAGTATTTGCTAGATATGTTGGCACTAACTGCAGGAACGGCTCCCCTATAAAGAAAATCTGGGTTCCCAAAAGATGCCTTGAAAATCTTCAGGTGAATGTCATCATGACGCCACCTGTGAAGAATAGGAACCCCAGATCAAATTCCTCATATGGATCAAAGTCATCATATGAACATCATCGTGCTAACCCGTCTGTTTTGCAGGGGAGATCTAAGGATTATGGATATGTGCATTATTCTTCAAATCATTATGTCCATAAGTCCTCGAAGAATTTCTCTGCATACTCTTATGCTTACTCTAACCCCTCTTATGTGAAACGAAATGGACTGGCTTCTATGCCATCCTTCTCGTATGGAGCTCGCAGAATGATGAACTCTTTGCCACCCCTTCAGATGTGGGTGGTGAAGAAAAAGAACTAATCTCTTCTGCAGGGTCAGGTCTCCAGACGCACGTAATCGTCTGAAGAATTTGCTGGAGACCTGAGCATGCCTGATAGGACGCAGGCTAATCATGAAGAAATGAACTTTCATTTCTCACGTCCTCATATTGCTTTATCAGTTCTTTTATTTAATGAAATTGATCTGATGAATTTATGTCATATTCTTCACTGATGAAGTATATGAGTTTGTAAGCTGCACTAATTCGTCTGCAGGATGATCAACCCAAAGCCACTGAGTGGGTCCTCGGTAGTGGATGTACAAACCACATTACTGGTGACAAGAATCTATTGATGGATGCTCCATTATCTCCGTCGCATCTGAAGCATATCATCTTTGCTGACAAAGACAAAAGTCAGGTATTGGGTCTAGGTAAGGTTGCGATTACAAAGGATCGACACATGGACAAAGTCATGCTTGTTGAGTCCTTAGGATACAACCTTATGTCTGTCTCAATGCTTTGTGATCTTGATATGGTTGTTGTCTTTAGCAAGTACCGTTGTGTTGTGGTTATGGAAGCTGACAATTCCAAAGTCTTCGAAGGCTTTAGGAGAGGAGACCTGTATATTGTTGATTTCTCTACAGGACCACAACCAGCCGTGTGCTTACTTGCAAAAGCTTCAGAAGGCTGGCTCTGGCATCGACGACTTGGTCATGCAGGCATGAGGAATTTGCACACGCTTGCGAAGAAGAAGCATGTCATTGGCATCGAGAATGTCAAATTCCTCAAGGATCACCTATGCGGAGCCTGTGAAGCTGGGAAGATGACCAAGGCCAAGCATCTAGCAAAGACTATCATGACCACCACTCGCCCGTTTGAATTGCTTCACATGGATCTCTTTGGTCCTAATCATTATTCTGCTATTTCAAATGAAGCATCTCAATATGGCTTTGTTATTGTTGATGATTATTCTCGCTACACATGGGTACACCTTGTTACTTACAAACATGAAGTGCAGGAAGTCTTCAAACGATTTTCCTCGAGGGCTTCAACCAACTTTGGTGTGAAGATCAAGCACATCAGAAGTGACAATGGCACTGAGTTCAAGAATTCTGGTCTCGATGAACTTGGTATTACTCATGAGTTATCTGCTCCTTACACTCCTCAGCAGAATGGCGTCGTGGAGCACAAGAACGGGACTCTTGCTGAGATGGCTCGCACTATGCTTGATGAATACAAAACGCCTCGTCGTTTCTGGACTGAGGCAATTGATACTGCGTGCCACATCATCAACAGAGTATATCTTCACAAATTCTTCAAAAAGACTGCCTATGAACTCCTCACTGATAAGAAACCCAATGTAAGTTATTTCAAAGTCTTCGGTGCTAAATGTTGGATTAGAGATCCTCATCACAACTCAAAATTTGCACCGAAAGCACATGAAGGTTTTATGCTTGGTTACGGAAAGGACTCGCACACCTACAGAGTCTTCAACGACGTTCTTCACAAAGTTGTTGAAACTGTAGATGTGTGGTTCGATGAAACTAATGGATCGCAAAGAGAGCACATACCTACTGTGATAGATGAACCAGCACCTGAGGAAACTATCAAGTTCAAGGCTACTGAGGATGTCATTCCTACTGAAGAATCTGCTGAAGAATTCATTCCAGAACATGAGGAACGCCGAGCTAATGCACCCGAAGAAAATGCTGAAGAAAATGGTGTTGAAGAAAACGCTGATCAAACTCTTCAATGACAACCAGCTCATCCTCGCATTGCAAAAGAAGTGCAAGTTGAAAAGATCATCAATGACATCAAAGCGCCAGGTCCTCTCACACGCTCAAAAGCTTCACATTTGTCTAACTTTTGTGGGTAGTATGATTTTGTCTCTATTACAGAGCCCACTAAGGTAGATGAAGCATTTCTGGAGCCTGAGTGGATTCAGGCCATGCAAGAAGAATTACATCAGTTCGAGCTCAAGAATGTCTGGGAATTGGTCAAACATCCAGATCCTCGCAAGCACAATATCATCGGCACAAAGTGGATCTACCGCAACAAGCAAGGTGAAAATGGCCTTGTGGTGAGGAATAAGGCACAGCTTGTAGCTCAAGGCTACACACAGGTTGAAGGAATTGATTTCGATGAAACTTTTGCACCTGTTGCTAGACTTGAGGCTATTCGCATATTACTTGCTTATGCTAACCATCATGATATCACTTTATATCAAATGAATGTGAAAAGTGCATTCCTCAATGGTAAGCTTGAGGAAGAAGTATATGTTGCTCAACCCCCAGGTTTTGAAGATCCAAAGAATCCTGACAAAGTCTTCAGACTCAACAAGGCCCTCTATGGCCTCAAGCAGGCCCCACGGGCTTGGTATGATACCTTGAAGGAACTCTTCATGAAGAAAGGCTTCAAACCCGGTTCACTCGACCCTAATCTTTTCACTAAATCTTATGATGGTGAATTGTTTGTGTGCCAAGTATATGTTGATGATATTATCTTTGGCTGTACCGACCAACGTTATAGTGATGAATTTGCCTATATGATGAGTGAAGAATATCAAATGTCTAGGATGGGAGAGTTGAAATTCTTCTTAGGTCTTCAAATTCGTCAACAACACAATAGCATATTCATCTCTCAGGAGAAATACCTCAAGGATGTACTGAGGAAATTCGGCATGCAAGATTGCAAAGGCGTCAAAATTCCTATGCCCACAAATGGCCATCTGTGAACTGATGAAAATGGTATTGACTTCGATCATAAGGTATACCGCTCCATGATAGGTTCCTTATTGTACTTATGTGCATCTAGGCCAGATATAATGCTTAGTGTTTGCATGTGTGCCCGATTTCAAGCTACACCGAAGGAATCACACCATAAGGCTGTGAAGCATATTCTTCGATATCTAGCTCACACACCAACACTTGGATTATGGTACCCCAAGGGCTCGGCTTTTGATCTTGTTGGATATTCTGACTCTGACTATGCTGGTGATCGTGTGGATCGCAAGTCAACATCTGGTACATGTCATTTCCTCGGACGATCTTTGGTCTATTGGTCCTCAAGGAAACAGAACTGCGTATCACTATCTACTGCTAAAGATGAGTACATTGCCGCTGGTTCTTGCTGTGCCCAATTGCTATGGATGAAGCAAACTCTCAAGGACTACGGCGTCAACATGAAGAATGTGCCTCTCTTCTGTGACAATGAGAGTGCCATCAAGATTGCTCACAACCTAGTTCAGCACTCGAAGACAAAGCACATTCAGATTCGTCATCATTTTCTTCATGATCATGTGTTGAAGGGCGACATTTCTATTGAGCATGTGAAGACTGAAGAACAGCTAGCCGATATCTTCACAGAGCCCTTGGATGAGAAGAGATTTAGCAAGTTGCGGTGTGAGCTAAATATCCTAGAATCTTCGAATGTTCTTTGAAAAGGACACTCATCCTAACACTTATGCAAAATTGATGACTTAGATGTGCAACACATGAAGAAACGTTTTTCTTCAATCAATGAAGAATAACACTCTTAGTGTGAAGAAATTAATTAAGAATTTTATTCTCAGAACCCTACGATAATTGTACGCGGTTTCTGAAATCATCATTCTTATACGGTGGATCACGCCACCACCAAAAGTTGAAATTCCTCAAATTATTCATATTCTTCAACTTTGCATAGTCTTCACTTGTCCCATCGTTTTTCTTCATTGGATATATATATATATATATATATATATGAGTTTATGTCCTCTACAGCATTCACTTATTGCTATTTCTTCAAGTTGGTTTTCTGCTAAGTGAATGTGATCGGACCCTTCCCCTTTATGCTATACTCAACCCAATATGTTCACAAATTCTTCATGTGCGTTCTATTTGAAACTCGTTCAAAATATTCACTGTGTCCTTGTCAGCTGAAGAAATTGCGAACGGAACTTTAAAACCTATCTTATCGAAATTTTCGGCTTTGCCGCTCAAACCGTTCCGCATCCCACGATACACTTATCCACTCACCCATGATCTAACACGATCTCCACCTCTCACTATGTGGGTGACACATGTCATGCGAATGAGAAGGGTCAGGGGCACGTTCGTTCAATTTCTTCGGGCGAGCAGTTTTTCACCGTGGATATAAATACCCCTCCTTCCCTTCCTCACTTCTTTTACTCCGCTCGACCTCTCTCTCCAGCTTGAGCTTCTCAAACCCTAGCGCCGCCGCTACTTAATCGCCGCCGGTGAGGAAGAGCTTCACTGCCTCGACCTCGTCGCCGACGTACTCGCGCCGACCGCGGACATCTTCACTCCGCCACCGCCGTAGCCGTCTTCCTCCGCCAAGTTAGGGCGTGGAAGATCTGCACAGACGAACTTCACATCTCCTCGCTCCAGTTCGTCGTGTTCTTCGTCTAGGGTAATTAAAAGTTACTTTTACTACCCTCGCTGATTCGAATGATTATCTACAAAATCTTCAAAGGTGTTTTTCTTCATATCTTCACACACTAAACACCTCACAAGTCATCTGTTCTTGATTCGTTTCTCTAAGCCATGTTTTTCTTCAAGATTCCTCAAATGTGTGGATTTTTAATCTACACATCTCTGGAACCTAAGACAAAGAACGCTTAGTGAAATTCCTCAAGACTCATCTGGTCAAATTCCTCAAACTTGTTCTTTTTACAAAACCTTCTGAGAACGCATATGACCTCTCCAAATTCCTCGCAACTATACTCTGTTCACAGGCACACATGTCAGCTGCTGAATCACTAGGTTCTCATCAACTTAACTCATTTGCAGCATTCCTCGAAGAAAAGTTGCATACTTCTTCAAAGAATTCAATTGTTCAAATTCCTCAACTGAAGAAAATGGCTGATGGTAAGAAGCCACAGAAGGGAGGAAAGAGGCCTGAGGTAAATACAGCGTTTGAGATCCCTGATGAAATATATGCTGGGTACTGCACACCTACTGAGGAAATCAAGAATGAGCGCAAAGTGCGCAAACAGAGGATAGAAAGGAGATGGGCAAGAGAGTGGAGGGAGTACAGATATGTCACTCCTAAGTACATGAAGAAATTCGCACTCAATCCTTCATGCCCAAGAGCTCCATTGGCACCTGGCGAAATCGCTGATCCCACCAGCCTCAAGCACGGTGAGGACTATCCTGTTGAATGGGCCAAGTGCCAAGCCAAGCTGGCTAAGCAAGCTAGAGAAGCAGTGAGGAAATTCAATGAAGACTCTGCTGCTGCTGCCTCTGCTGAGGCCTCTGCTGTAAGGCCAAAGAAGGCTATGTCTAAGAAGCCTGCGTGGATGCCAAGTTCCTCAGCTATGCCCTCACGGCCAGAATCCTCAAAGCCCTCACGGCAAATTCCTCATGCTGCTCCTGTTCCTCCAAAGACCCCAGCTGCTCCGCCAAAGCCTTCAGCTGTTCTGACTAAATCCTCAGCACCTGTGCATCTCGCCTCGTGCCAAAGGACTACCGGCATCTCCATTGCCTCAGGTGTCTCAACTAGTTCCTCAGCTTTACCAAGTTCCTCACTGCTGAAGACAAAGGCCACTGCTGGACGAGGTCCTCGCCCAAGTCCTCAAAAGAAGCAAGTCGCTTTCCAAGTGCCGTCTGATGAAGATGAAGCAGATGATGATGAAACTTGCAGAAATCATCAGAGACAGGCAAGTCAGGGCCGCTAGATGTAAGTGCATCTAGTGCCCCTTAGTGATTTTGGTGTATTGAAGACTTATAGGTTAAGGGACTAATGCGTGTGTGAGTATACACAGGTCTATAAGTCTATGAGGAGTTTGATATTTACAGGAAAAGTCGACCCCTAAAAATGAATATCTTCGACTGAAGATTTTGGTATTTCTGAAGACTTTCATGAAGACTTTGAAAGTGAAGAAATTGGTCTGTCCGTGAAGACTTGATATTCATGCGAGGAATATGAAGCTTGAAGACTTTCGTTTTCATAGTTTTGTTTTTCTCTTTCTTGAGTCATAGGAAACACCGTACTGTTAAAGGGGGTCGAGGAAATACTAAGGAAAAATTTCCATGTGATGCTCAACTCAAAATCCTACACCTACCAATCCCTTTGAGTGAAGCCATTGGAAATCTCATACAGTTCGGTCAATTTCTTTAGTGACAGAGACGAAGTTCTTATGGTCTCTGAGGAATTTGTCCTGACTGAGCAGTTAGGAATTCGCCAGTGTGAATTGCCTACACAGTGAGGAACATGATAGCCCTGAGGATTTTGGTACTCAAAATTCCTACCGTTGCTGTGCTATGCGCCAGCTGTTCCAAAATATCTATCCACCTAACGGTCATATCATTGAAGGGCATTTATGTCTTATCATGTCGGGCTGCTCCCTAGGCTATAAATAGCCGCCCCCTACAACCACTAGCTGAGGGAGACTACTCCGAAAGAAACCGACACTTGTCAATCTAGAGCAACCCATCCTCTGAGGACTTTGAGCGAAAATCATCAAGTGAGGAAAAACCAAAAACCCAAAACCCAAACACCTACAAACCCCAAGTGATTGAGCATCACTGAAGAGATTGATCCTGAGTGGATCCGACGCTTGTTACCTTTGAAGACTGTGCTTCTTCCAGACAGTTAGGCGTCATGGTCTAGAGCATCCAAGAGGAATTGTGGATCGCAGAGTGACCGAGTTTGTGAAGGTTTGGAAGTCGCCTGAAGACTTACCACGAGTGATTGGACGAGGTCTGTGTGACCTTAGTTCAAGGAGAATACGGTGAGGACTGGGTGTCCTGAGCTGCGTGTTCAGGACTGGGTGTCCGGGACTGTGTGTCCTCGAGTTTAAATACTCAGCCGCTCCAACCAGACGTACAACTGAGACAGCAGTTGGAACTGGTCTACCAAATCATTGTCTTCACCAAGATTACTGGTTCTATTCCCTCAACTCTTCCATTTCCTCATAACTGTGTTGTGTGTTTGTTCATATCTGTGTTTGAAGACTTTGACTGAAGACTTTCTCAATTTCCTCAGTTCAATTTCTTCAGCCTGTTTGTCTTCATCCTGTGTTATCCTGTGATTACGCTTCCTGTAGTGTGCCTGTTTTCATTTCATCATGATGACTATGCTTGTATTCTATTATGTTTACCTTTGAGTACTTATTCCGCTGCTAGTAGTTCTTCGCTAAGGAACTTTCCTCACCGGCAAATTCCTTAGTGAAGAATTTCATAAAAATCGCCTATTCACCCCCCCTCTAGTCGATATAACGCACTTTCACTAGAGCCAAAGGATCAGAGGTGCCACTGCTTTTGGATCCCAAGCTGATCCTCGACTAAATTGATGATTGGCACAAGGACCCCAACACTCCCTTGCCTGACTTCAAGCTGACTCCTGGCCAAAGTCACATGCTGACCCACTTCATTCAAGAAGAAAGGTGGAAATTTGAGAAGGCCAGGCGGATCAAGAAAGCGCAGTACAAGAAAGAGCGTTATCTGAAGAAAAACGTTGTCTCTATGACAACTGAAGAACTTGTCACTATTCAGACTGAGATCAAGAAACTCAGTGATGACTTTGACGCATATCGCGCTGATTGGTTGGAGACAAGGTTCGTTTTGTAAAACTTGCGGATAACTTCACTTCCAATGTTGCAGCCCCAACGCAACAAGAAATTCCTCAGGCTGAAGCATCTGCTCAGCCTACTGAAGAAAATGCCAGAACCGCTGATGACAATCAGGCTGCTAAAGATAATGTGAGTTCCAGGGCTAATGACTGCATTCCAGCCGCTAAAGAAATTGCCAGGGCACCCACTAGTGGTGTGCCTGAAGAAACTGAAGAACTCAGGGCAACTGCATCAGTTGTGCCTGAAGAAAATCAACCAGATTCCTCAGCTGCTCCTGAACCAACTTCAACTCCAATCCTTCTATCTGCATCAGATGTGAAGAAGACCAAGGCTGCAAAGCGTGCTGCAGTGAAGAAAAGGAAAGCATCAGTTGCTTCAGATTCTTCAGCTCCGAAGAAAATGAAGTCTATGACAAGTTCATTTGCAAATCCGATTGATGTTGTTCCCATCTCAACCAGGCCATCAAAGGACCTTGTTCCTTTTGATGAAGAATATGCGATTCCCAGCGGATCTGATGAAGAAACTCCTTCTGTTGCTTCGTCTGAACCGTTGGATGAAGAAATTGAAGTGGATGTGATCCCTTCAACACCTATCATCTCCTCGCCTATGCCTCAGTTCACAGCTGAAGAGGCTGGCGTTGAAGAAATGGAAGATGAAGATGTGTACATTGGCTGCTCCACACCCGTAATCAGTGATGAATTCTGGGAAAGTCAGCATCCAAACTCTCCAATGTTCACCCCTCTACAGCAAATTCCTCTGTCCCCCACACAAACTGTTCATATGGGCTCTGAAGAAACTTATCCCACTGCATCTGTCCATGAGGATATTCCAGCCACTAGCGCTGAAGAAACTGCTGCTGCTGAACAACCAACGACACAGACTGCCACTGAGGAGGAACCAGAAATTCCTCAGCCTGAAGAACCTGCGATTGAGATTCCTGAGGTCGTGATGCAACTCACTGACACTCCTTTGCCGAAGCCAAAGGATCCATTCTCACACAAGAAAAAGTTCAAGGCTGATGATTTCTTCGGTGAGCACGTATTCTTCGAAGATTACAACCCATATGACTCTGCTCGCATTAGGAAGAGGCGTTTCTGGACTGCTAGTCAAGCCAATTTCTATTCCTTAGTGTTTTTCAACAAGGAGAAGATCTTCTACCATGAGCATATTCCTCACGTGGATATGGAATCTCTGCCGTGCTTCGCACCAGTCCTCAGTGTTCTTCACGACGCTGGACTGCTAAACTTTTGCTTTGACATCTGCGATAGGAATGAAGAACTGATTCTTCAATTCTATGCAACGCTGCACATCACCGGAGATGCTGAAGATGTGAATTCATGGGTGCTGGACTGGATGTCTGAAAACACTCACTACACTGCACCAGCCTCTGAATTGCTTTGTGCTCTACCACTCAGTCCTCCCCTTGAAGAAGCTCGCTGCATCTACAGTGAACCTGAGCTCACACATCATTACATGCAGGTGCTGATGAAACCTTTGAAACCAGGTCAGGCACCAAGAACCAAATCCCTCGTGAAGGAATTGTTGTACGTGCCCAGAACTGTCTGTTGTATTCTTACGAGGACAATCAGTCCCATCAAAGGCCACGACTCATCTGATGAGGAAATTGTTGGCATCATGAAGAATCTGGTATTCAACATTGTTCATGGCATTCCGGTCAATTATCATGATTTCTTCATGAGAACTATGGCCAATGTTGCACTGTCTCTGTTTGAGCTGAAGCCTTATGCACCTTGGATTATGAGATTCCTCAGGACAAGGTCTTCACTCAACTACAAAGCTGATTTCCAGAATCACCTCAGCTACTTGCCCCCAATTGAAGTCCTCAAGCAGGCATATTCCTCAGTTGATGGAAAGGGCAAGGCACCAGCTGTAATAGATGAAGGCATTCGTCCATTGGATGGTCAGTTTCGCAAAGCTGCATCTTATTCCACCAATGATGACTCTGCCACACATGACTCTGCCAATGCACCTAAGTCCACTCCTCAAGCCACTACTCCGCGCGTGATGACTGACCGTGAACTTCTGCTTAGTCTTCACCAGAAGGTGGATCGAAATCACAAATGGGTTAAGCGTCAGTTTGGTTCACTTCTTCACAACATGACTGCCACACACAATGCAGTGAAGAAAAACCACTACTACCTCCATCAAGTCTTCGGTCGCACCTGGGCAATCCTGTCACATCTGTATGGTGAAGAAGATCTGAAGAACATGGGTCTCAATGAAGATTTTGACTGGCCTGCACCTCCACTGAAGAAATTCAAGAAGGTTAAGGTTCCTTTTCTGGTGGCCAGCTCATATTCTTCATCGCGCGACACTGATGAACATGAAGATTTGGACGACAATGCGGCAGGCCCTACATCAACAAACGACCCCAACAACGCTGTCGCTCCTTCATCAACATGATTATCCTCAGGGGCATTAGTCCTCATTTTCGATCCTTTTGGTCATTCGATGACAAAGGGGGAGAAATATGAGTTAGTCTTCAAGCGGGTCTACTATATGGGTGTTTTTTTGCTAAGTTACAACTCTCGTTCTTCTGAAACTTTATTGGATCGAGTTGTAATCTTAAACCCGATGGTGCTCTAATACTTTTGATGCACTATTCTGCATGCTTATTCCTCATTAATATTATTGCACGCATGTTGAATTTCATCAGGCACCATATTTCATCATGCATTTCAAATTCCTCATATTATATGTTAAATGCGTGTATGAATTACAAGATATAGGGGGAGATCTCCATGATTCAACTCTTCAAGTGTGCATTGCTTCAAAAGCAAATTCCTCACTATGCACATCTTCAGGGGGAGTTCTTCTATATCTTGCAATCAAATTCCTCAATATCAGTAGTTACACTTCATATGTTTATCCCCGTTGAAAACTTAACCTATATTGTCATCAATCACCAAAAAGGGGGAGATTGTAAATGCATCTAGTGCCCCTTAGTGATTTTGGTGTATTGAAGACTTATAGGTTAAGGGACTAATGCGTGTGTGAGTGTACACAGGTCTATAAGTCTATGAGGAGTTTGATATTTACAGAGAAATTCGACACCTAAAAATTAAGTTCTTCGACTGAAGACTTTGGTATTCTAAAGACTTTCTAAAGACTTTGAAAGTGAAGAAATTGGTGTGACCTTGAAGACTTGGTATTCTTTCGAGGAACATGAAGCGTGAAGACTTTTGTTTTCGTAGTTTCATTTTCTCTTTCTTGAGTCATAGGAAACACCGTACTATTAAAGGGGGTCGAGGAAATACTAAGGAAAAATTTCCATGTGATGCTCAACTCAAAATCCTACACCTACTAATCCCTTCGAGTGAAGCCATTGGAAATCTCATATAGTTCAGTCAATTTCTTCAGTGACAGAGACGAAGTTCTTCTGGTCTCTGAGGAATTTGTCCTGACTGAGGAGTTAGGAATTCGCCAGTGCAGATTGCCTACACAGTGAGGAACATGATAGCCCTGAGGATTTTGGTACTCAAAATTCCGACCGTTGCTGTGCTATGCGCCAGCTGTCCCAAAATATCTATCCACCTAACGGTCATATCATTGAAGGGCATTTATGTCTTATCATGTCGGGCTGCTCCCTAGGCTATAAATAGCCGCCCCCTACAACCACTAGCTGGTTGGCTGCTCCGAGAGAAACTGACACTTGTCATTTGAGAGCAACCCATCCTCTGAGGACTTTGAGCGAAAATCATCAAGTGAGGAAAAACCAAAAACCCAAAACCCAAACACCTACAAACCCCAAGTGATTGAGCATCATTGAAGAGATTGATCCTGAGTGGATCCGATGCTTGTTACCTTTGAAGACTGTGCTTCTTCCAGACGGTTAGGCGTCATGGTCTAGAGCATCCAAGAGGAATTGTGGATCGCCGAGTGACCGAATTTGTGAAGGTTTGGAAGTCGCCTGAAGACTTACCACGAGTGATTGGACGAGGTCTGTGTGACCTTAGTTCAAGGAGAATACGGTGAGGACTGGGTGTCCTGAGCTGCGTGTTCAGGACTGGGTGTCCGGGACTATGTGTCCTCGAGTTTAAATACTCAGCCGCTCCAACCAGACGTACAACTAAGACAACGGTTGGAGCTGGTCTACCAAAGCATTATCTTCACCAAGCTTACTGGTTCTATTCCCTCAACTCTTCCATTTCCTCATAACTGTGTTGTGTGTTTTTTCATATCTGTGTTTGAAGACTTTGACTGAAGACTTTCTCAATTTCCTCAGTTCAATTTCTTCAGTCTGTTTGTCTTCATCCTGTGTTATCCTGTGATTATGCTTCCTGTACTTTGTGCCTGTCTTCATTTCATCATGATGACTATGCTTGTATTCTGTTATGTTTAATTTTGAGTACTTATTCCGCTGCTAGTAGTTCTTCGCTAAGGAATTTCCTCACCGGCAAATTCCTTAGTGAAGAATTTCATAAAAATCGCTTATTCACCCCCCTCTAGTCGATATAACGCACTTTCACATCCTGAGCATCAAGCTCGTCGTGTCAACCCCGGGCGTGCAACGTCAAAGCGCTACCACACCTCTGAGCCAGCAGGTGGTTCCTCTATTACTCAACCACCACCAGCAGGCGCTTCCACAAGTGCTCCTCCACCACCTCATCAGTCGAAGAGATCCGCCAACAAGCCAAAGGGAAAGATTGTGACTGAGATGACTGCCAAGGAGTTTTGGGAAAAGCGTCGTCGCAACCCCTATGAGGCGGACCAAGATCCCACTTTGGTCAACTGCCCGTTCTGGAACCGCTTTCAGTTTGCCATCTATTTTGATGTGATCAAGGCTAAGAAGAATCTCTATGTTGATGTTCGCTCCATCGACACTGATGCCATGGAGAAGGACCCTGAGTACTTTGGCGAAGCCCTTCAGATGTGTAATCAGCTGAACATTCTCAGGATCATGCAGTTCAACAAGCATTTCGATGCAGACTTGGTGGCCCAATTCTATGCTACCGTTCATCTTGGAACTGATGCTGACTGGACTCTGACTTGGATGACCAATGGCAAGTTGCTTTCCGTCAAGTGGAAGGCCTTCATGGAGTTACTTGATGTGGAAGATAACGGGCTTGAGACTCCAGTAGGCTTCCGCCCTCACCGCAATGCTACATCCTCTCACAAGCAAGCCCTTTGGCCCTACTACACTGTGAAGGTTCACCCAGTGACCGAGAAGGTAACCTATGAGCTGTCTACGTATCTCGACGTTCTTCATCGTGTCTTCCGTGAGACTCTCTTCCCTCGCATCGGGAATCTGGATCAGGTTCACTCCTATCTCGTGGACATGCTTCTTTTCTGCCAGCATGAGAAGGAAGCAAACACTGGAGAGAGCCTTGACATTTCTCATGTTATGTGGTATGAACTTCTCTCTGCCGTCTCTGAGCGCAAGTGCCCGATATATGGTCCATTCATCATGAGGCTCATTGAGAAGGCCTGGGCTCGTGTCTATCCCAGAGTGTTGCTGGAAACTAGAGACTTGGTTTCTCATGAGATCAAGCGTCTGAGGAAGAAGGACAATTGGGGCACTCCGGCGCCTAAACCCGGGGGTCCATCTACTGCTGCTGCTGCCATGGAGGCTGAGGGTGAGGCTGCAACTGATGATCACGAGGAGGACTTTGGACCCGCTAGTGCAGAACCGTCTTGGGCAAAGAAGCTCAAATGCAAGATGAAGAAGCTTTTCTGCATGGAGTCTCATGGTCAGTACATGACTCATGTGGCTGAGAAGCAGCTAGGGTGCGCCACAAGGAGCTCATGCGTCACCTGGGTGCAACCATTGTCAGTGGTTCTGAGGGACAGATCACTGAAGAGGAAGAATGGATTCACCAGCATTGCCCTTGGACTGATTCAGACGCCGAGCAGTTTCCGACCAACGACGGAGATGCAGATGAACACGCCGAGATGTGATGTTCGAGATCCTCAGCTTGCCATCACCTGGAGCCATAGCTTCGCTCTTTGCCCTTTTGGTGTCTCGATGCCAAAGGGGGAGAGAGTTTAGGGATTTGGGTTGTTGCTATGTTGTGAGTGTGTCTTTGAAGGAAATATGCCCTAGAGGCAATAATAAAGTTATTATTTATTTCCTTATAATCATGATAAATGTTTATTATTCATGCTAGAATTGTATTAACCGGAAACATAATACATGTGTGAATACATAGACAAACAAAGTGTCACTAGTATGCCTCTACTTGACTAGCTCGTTAATCAAAGATGGTTATGTTTCCTAACCATGAACAATGAGTTGTTATTTGATTAACGGGATCACATCATTAAGAGAATGATCTGATTGACATGACCCATTCCATTAGCTTAGCACCCGATCGTTTAGTATGTTGCTATTGCTTTCTTCATGACTTATACATGTTCCTATAACTATGAGATTATGCAACTCCCGTTTACCGTAGGAACACTTTGGGTACTACCAAACGTCACAACGTAACTGGGTGATTATAAAGGAGTACTACAGGTGTCTCCAAAGGTACATGTTGGGTTGGCGTATTTTGAGATTAGGTTTTGTCACTCTGATTGTCGGAGAGGTATCTCTGGGCCCTCTCGGTAATGCACATCACTTAAGCCTTGCAAGCATTGCAACTAATGAGTTAGTTGCGAGATGATGTATTACAGAACGAGTAAAGAGACTTGCCGGTAACGAGATTGAACTAGGTATTGGAATACCGACAATCGAATCTCGGGCAAGTAACATACCGATGACAAAGGGAACAACGTATGTTGTTATGCGGTCTGACCGATAAAGATCTTCGTAGAATATGTAGGAGCCAATATGAGCATCCAGGTTCCGCTATTGGTTATTGACCGGAGACATGTCTCGGTCATGTCTACATTGTTCTCGAACCCGTAGGGTCCGCACGCTTAAGGTTACGATGACAGTTATATTATGAGTTTATGCATTTTGATGTACCGAAGGTTGTTCGGAGTCCCGGATGTGATCACAGACATGACGAGGAGTCTCGAAATGGTCAAGACATAAAGATTGATATATTGGAAGCCTATATTTGGATATCGGAAGTGTTCCGGGTGAAATCGGGATTTTACCGGAGTACCGGGAAGGTTACCGGAACCCCCCGGGAGCTAAATGGGCCATGATGGGCCTTAGTGGAAAAGAGAAGAGGCAGCCCTACATGGGCTATGCGCCTCCCCCTTCCCCTAGTCCTATTAGGACTAGGAGAGGTGGCCGGCCCCCTCTCTCTCTTTTCCCCCTCCGCGAATCCTATTCCAACTAGGATTGGGGGGGGGGGAATCCTACTCCCAGAGGGAGTAGGACTCTCCTGGCGCGCCACACCTTGGCCGGCCAGCCTCCCCCCTCTAGTCCTTTATATACTGAGGCAGAGGCACCCTAGAACACACAAGTTGATCCACGTGATCTATTCCTTAGCCGTGTGCGGTGCCCCCAGCCACCATAGTCCTCGATAATACTGTAGCGGAGTTTAGGCGAAGCCCTGCTGCTGTAGTACATCAAGATCGTCACCACGCCGTCGTGCTGACGGAACTCTTCCCCGACACTTTGCTGGATCGGAGTCCGGGGATCGTCATCGAGCTGAACGTGTGCTCGAACTCGGAGGTGCCGTAGTTTCGGTGCTTGATCAGTTGGATCGTGAAGACGTACGACTACTTCCTCTACATTGTCGTCATCGAGCTGAACGTGTGCTAGAACTCGGAGGTGCCGTAGTTTCGGTGCTTGATCGGTCGGGCCGTGGAGATGCGTACGACTACATCAACCAAACGCTTCCGTTGTCGATCTACAAGGGTACGTAGATCACACTCTCCCCTCTCGTTGCTATGCATCACCATGATCTTGCGTGTGCGTAGGAATTTTTTTGAAATTACTACGTTCCCCAACAGTGGCATCCGAGCCTAGGTTTTATGGTTTGATGTTATATGCACGAGTAGAACACAAGTGAGTTGTGGGCGATATAAGTCATACTGCTTACCAGCATGTCATACTTTGGTTCGGCGGTATTGTTGGATGAAGCGGCCCGGACCGACATTACGCGTACGCTTACGCGAGACTGGTTCTACCGACGTGCTTTGCATACAGGTGGCTGGCGGGTGTCAGTTTCTCCAACTTTAGTTGAACCGAGTGTGGCTACGCCCGGTCCTTGCGAAGGTTAAAACAGCACCAACTTGACAAACTATCGTTGTGGTTTTGATGCGTAGGTAAGAAGTTCTTGCTTAAGCCCGTAGCAGCCACGTAAAACTTGCAACAACAAAGTAGAGGACGTCTAACTTGTTTTTGCAGGGCATGTTGTGATGTGATATGGTCAAGACGTGATGAGATATAAGTTGTTGTATGAGATGATCATGTTTTGTTGAAGTTATCGGCAACTGGCAAAGCCTTATGGTTGTCTCTTTATTGCATAAGATGCAAGCGCCAATAATTGCTTTACTTTATCGCTATGCGATAGCAATAGTTGCAAGAGCAATAGTTGGCGAGACGACCATGTGACGACACATTGATATAGATCAAGATGATGGAGATCATGGTGTCATGCCGGTGACGATAGAGATCATGACGTACTTTGGAGATGGAGATCAAAGGCGCAAGATGATGCTGGCCATATCATGTCACATATTTTGATTGCATATGATGTTTATCTTTTATACATCTTATTTTGCTTAGTTCGAGGTAGCATTTATAAGATGATCTCTCACTAATTATCAAGAAGTGTTCTCCCTGAGTATGCACCGTTGAAAGTTCTTCGTGCTGAGACACCACGTGATGATCGGGTGTGATAGGCTCTACGTTCAAATACAACGGGTGCAAAACAGTTGCACACGCGGAATACTCAGGTTATACTTGACGAGCCAAGCATATACAGATATGGCCTCGGAACACGGACGAAAGGTCGAGCGTGAATCATATAGTAGATATGATCAACATAGTGATGTTCACCATGAAACTACTCCATCTCACGTGATGATCGGACATGGTTTAGTTGATTTGGATCACGTATCACTTAGATTAGAGGGATGTCTATCTAAGTGGGAAGTTCTTAAGTAATATGATTAATTGAACTTAAATTTATCATGAACTTAGTCCTGGTAGTATTTTGCAAATTATGTTGTAGATCAATAGCTCGCGTTGTTGCTTCCCTGTGTTTATTTTGATATGTTCCTAGAGAAAATTGTGTTGAAAGATGTTAGTAGCAATGATGCGGATTGGATCCGTGATCTGAGGTTTATCCTCATTGCTGCACAGAAAAATTATGTCCTTGATGCACCGCTAGGTGACAGACCTATTGCAGGAGCAGATGCAGACGTTATGAACGTTTGGCTAGCTCAATATGATGACTACTTGATAGTTTAGTGCACCATGCTTAACGGCTTAGAATCGGGACTTCAAAGACGTTTTGAACGTCATGGACCATATGAGATGTTCCAGGAGTTGAAGTTAATATTTCAAGCAAATACCCGAGTTGAGAGATATGAAGTCTCCAACAAGTTCTATAGCTAAAAGATGGAGGAGAATCGCTCAACTAGTGAGCATGTGCCAGATTGTCTGAGTACTACAATCGCTTGAATCAAGTGGGAGTTAATCTTCCAGATAAGATAGTGATTGACAGAATTCTCTAGTCACCATCACCAAGTTAGTAGAACTTCGTGATGAACTATGATATGCAAGGGATAACGGAAACGATTCCCAAGCTCTTCGTAATGCGGAAATTGACGAAGGTAGAAATCGAGAAAAACATCAAGTGTTGATGGTAGACAAGACCACTAGTTTCAAGAAAAGGGCAGAGGGAAGAAGGGGAACTTCAAGAAGAACAGCAAGCAAGTTGCTGCTCAAGTGAAGAAGCCCAAGTCTGGTCCTAAGCCTGAGACTAAGTGCTTCTACTGCAAAGGGACTGGTCACTGGAAGCGGAACTACCCCAAGTGATTGGCGGATAAGAAGGATGGCAAAGTGAACATAAGTATATTTGATATACATGTTATTGATGTGTACTTTACTAGTGTTTATAGCAACCCTCAGTATTTGATACTAGTTCAGTTGCTAAGATTAGTAACTCGAAACGGGAGTTGCAGAATACAGAGACTAGTTAAGGGTGAAGTGACGATGTGTGTTGGAAGTGGTTCCAAGATTGATATGATCATCATCGCACACTCCCTATACTTTCGGGATTAGTGTTGAACCTAAATAAGTGTTATTTGGTGTTTGCGTTGAGCATGAATATGATTTGATCATGTTTATTGTAATACGGTTATTCATTTAAGTAAGAGAATAAATTGTTGTTCTGTTTACATGAATAAAACCTTATATGGTTACACACCCAATGAAAATAGTTCGTTGGATCTCGATCGTAGTGATACACATATCTCATATTGAAACCAAAAGATGCAAAGTTAATAATGATAGTGCAACTTATTTGGGCACTGCCGTTTAGGTCATATTGGTGTAAAGCGCATGAAGAAACTCCATGCTGATGGGCTTTTGGAATCACTTGATTATGAATCAGTTGATGCTTGCGAACCATGCCTCATGGGCAAGATGACTAAGACTCCGTTCTCCGGAACAATGGAGAGCAACAGATTTGTTGGAAATCATACATACCTGATGTATGTGGTCCGATGAATATTGAGGCTCGTGGCGGATATCGTTATTTTCTCACCTTCACAGATGATTTAAGCAGATATGGGTATATTTACTTAATGAAACATAAGTCTGAAACATTTGAAAAGTTCAAAGAATTTCAGAGTGAAGTTGAAAATCATCGTAACAAGAAAATAAAGTTTCTACGATCTGATCGTGGAGGAGAATATTTGAGTTACGAGTTTGGTGTACATTTGAAAAACTGTGGAATAGTTTCGCAACTCACGCCACCCGGAACACCACAGCGTAATGGTGTGTCCGAACGTCGTAATCGTACTTTACTAGATATGGTGCGATCTATGATGTCTCTTACTGATTTACCGCTATCGTTTTGGGGTTATGCTAGAGACGGCCGCATTCACGTTAAATAGGGCACCATCAAAATCCGTTGAGACGACGCCTTATGAACTATGGTTTGGCAAGAAACCAAAGTTGTCGTTTCTGAAAGTTTGGGGCTGCGATGCTTATGTGAAAAAGCTTCAACCTGATAAGCTCGAACCCAAATCGGAGAAATGTGTCTTCATAGGATATCCAAAGGAGACTATTGGATACACCTTCTATCACAGATCCGAAGGCAAGACTTTTGTTGCTAAGTTCGGAAACTTTCTGGAGAAGGAGTTTCTCTCGAAAGAAGTGAGTGGGAGGAAAGTAGAACTTGACGAGGTAACTGTACCTGCTCCCTTATTGGAAAGTAGTGCATCACAGAAAACTGTTTCAGTGACACCTACACCAGTTAGTGAGGAAGCTAATGATGATGATCATGAAACTTCAGAACAAGATACTACTGAACCTCGTAGATCAACCAGAGTGAGATCCGCGCCAGAGTGGTACGGTAATCCTGTTCTGGAAGTCATGCTACTAGATCATGATGAACCTACGAACTATGAAGAAGCGATGGTGAGCCCAGATTCCGCAAAATGGCTTGAAGCCATGAAATCTGAGATGGGATCCATGTATGAGAACAAAGTATGGACTTTGGTTGACTTGCCCAATGATCGGCAAGCAATTGAGAATAAATGGATCTTCAAGAAGAAGACTGACGCTGACGGTAATATTACTGTCTACAAAGCTCGACTTGTCGCAAAAGGTTTTCGGCAAGTTCAAGGGATTGACTACGATGAGACTTCTCACCCGTAGCGATGCTTAAGTCTGTCCGAATCATGTTAGCAATTGCCGCATTTTATGATTATGAAATTTGGCACATGGATGTCAAAACTGCATTCCTGAATGGATTTCTGGAAGAAGAGTTGTATATGATGCAACCAGAAGGTTTTGTCGATCCAAAGGGAGCTAACAAAGTGTGCAAGCTCCAGCGATCCATTTATGGACTGGTGCAAGCCTCTCGGAGTTGGAATAAACGTTTTGATAGTGTGATCAAAGCATTTGGTTTTATACAGACTTTTGGAGAAGCCTGTATTTACAAGAAAGTGAGTGGGAGCTCTGTAGCATTTCTGATATTATATGTGGATGACATATTACTAATTGGAAATGATATAGAATTTCTGGATAGCATAAAAGGATACTTGAATAAGTTTTTCAATGAAAGACCTCGGTGAAGCTGCTTACATATTGGTATCAAGATCTATAGAGATAGATCAAGACGCTTGATATTTTTCAATGAGTACATACCTTGACAAGATTTGAAGTAGTTCAAAATGGAACAGTCAAAGAAAGAGTTCTTGCCTATGTTACAGGTGTGAAGTTGAGTAAGACTCAACCCGACCACGGCAGAAGATAGAAAGAGAATGAAGTCATTCCCTATGCCTCAGCATAGGTTCTATAAGTATGCTATGCTGTGTACCAGATCTATTGTATACTACACTGTGTTAAGAGAGAGTACAATAGTGATCTAAGAGTAGATCAATGGACAAGCGGTCAAAATTATCCTTACTGGAATAAGGATATGTTTCTCGATTGGAGGTGACAAAAGGTTCGTCGTAAAGGGTTACGTCGATGCAAGCTTTGACACTGATCCAGATGACTCTAAGTCTCAATCTGGATACATATTGAAAGTGGGAGCAATTAGCTAGAGTAGCTCCATGCAGAGCATTGTTGACATAGAAATTTGCAAAATACATGCGGATCTGAATGTGGCAGACCCGTTGACTAAACTTCTCTCACAAGCAAAACATGATCACTTTTTGGGTCTTAATCACAGCGATGTGAACTAGATTATTGAATCTAGTAAACCCTTTGGGTGTTAGTCACATGGAGATGTGAACCAATCACATAAAGATGTGAACTATTGATGTTAAATCACATGGCGATGTGAACTAGATTATTGACTCTAGTGCAAGTGGGAGACTGAAGGAAATATGCCCTAGAGGCAATAATAAAGTTATTATTTATTTCCTTATATCATGATAAATGTTTATTATTCATGCTAGAATTGTATTAACCGGAAACATAATACATGTGTGAATACATAGACAAACATAGTGTCACTAGTATGCCTCTACCTTGACTAGCTCGTTAATCAAAGATGGTTATGTTTCCTAACCATGACAAAGAGTTGTTATTTGATTAACGATCACATCATTAGTTGAATGATCTGATTGACATGACCCATTCCATTAGCTTAGCACCCGATCGTTTAGTATGTTGCTATTGCTTTCTTCATGACTTATACATGTTCCTATGACTATGAGATTATGCAACTCCCGTTTGCCGGAGGAACACTTTGTGTGCTACCAAACGTCACAACGTAACTGGGTGATTATAAAGGAGCTCTACAGGTGTCTCCAAAGGTACATGTTGGGTTGGCGTATTTCGAGATTAGGATTTGTCACTCCGATTGTCGGAGAGGTATCTCTGGGCCCTCTCGGTAATGCACATCACTTAAGCCTTGCAAGCATTGCAACTAATGAGTTAGTTGGGATGATGTATTACGGAACGAGTAAAGAGACTTGCCGGTAACGAGATTGAACTAGGTATTGAGATACCGACGATCGAATCTCGGGCAAGTAACATACCGATGACAAAGGGAACAACTGTATGTTGTTATGCGGTCTGACCGATAAAGATCTTCGTAGAATATGTAGGAGCCAATATGAGCATCCAGGTTCCGCTATTGGTTATTGACCGGAGACGTGTCTCGGTCATGTCTACATTGTTCTCGAACCCGTAGGGTCCGCACGCTTAAGGTTTCGATGACAGTTATATTATGAGTTTATGAGTTTTGATGTACCGAAGTTAGTTCGGAGTCCCGGATGTGATCACGGACATGACGAGGAGTCTCGAAATGGTCGAGACATAAAGATTGATATATTGGACGGCTATATTCGGACACCGGAAGTGTTCCGGTGATTTCGGAGAAAACCGGAGAGCCGGAGGGTTACCGGAACCCCCCCGGGAGAAGTAATGGGCCATATGGGCCTTAGTGGAGAGAGAGAGGCAGCAGAGGTGGGCTGCGCGCGCTCCCTGGTCCGAATTGGACTAGGAGAGGGGGCGGCGCCCCCCTTTCCCTCCCCTCCCCACTTCTTCCCCCTCCTAGTAGGAGTCCTACTCCTACTAGGAGGAGGACTCCTCCTGGCGCGCCATAGGGGCCGGCCGGCCTCCCCCTTGCTCCTTTATATACGGGGGCAGGGGGCACCTAGACACACAAGTTGATCCACGTGATCGTTCCTTAGCCGTGTGCGGTGCCCCCTCCACCATATTCCACCTCGTCATATCGTTGTAGTGCTTAGGCGAAGCCCTGACGGTAGAACATCTCATCCGATCGTCACCGCCGTCTGCCGGACGGAACTCCTCCGACGCTTTCCATGCGACGGAGGCCGGGGATCGTCTCGAAGGTGAACAGTCCAGAACAGCAGGAGTGCCGAGAGTAGTTGAGGTACGTCGCTTGACATCGCGAACCCGTGAGACGTACGATACTACACGTTGTTGCTAACGCTTCCCTTGTCGATACAAGGAACGTAGATCAACCTCTCCCCGTTCGTTGCTATGCATACCATCACTTGCGTTTGTCGATCTACAAGGGTACGTAGATCACACTCTCCCCTCTCGTTGCTATGCATCACCATGATCTTGCGTGTGCGTAGGAAATTTTTTGAAATTACTACGTTCCCCAACATCTTCTTCAGCTTCTTCCCGCATTGCCGGCTCAGCTTCTTCCTGCATTACCGGCTCAGCTTCTTCCCTCATTGTTGTATCATCGTATTCAGGGAACCCATGGCCAGGATAGCTGTCGTCGTCCTCTTCTTCTTCATTGTCTTCCATCATAACCCCTCTTTCTCCATGCTTGGTCCAAACATTATAGTGGGGCATGAAACCGGACTCAAACAGGTGGACGTGAATGGTTCTTGACATAGAGTAATTGTGACCATTCTTACAGCCAGCACATGGACAATGCATAAAACCATCCGCTCGCTTGTTTGCCTCAGCCGCAAGTAGAAAAGTATGCACGCCATTAATGAACTCGGGAGAGCATCGGTCATCGTACATCCATTGCCGGCTCATCTTCAATACACAGCACCGAAAACATCAAATTAATACAATACATAAAGTTCATACAACACTTAAATGCAACAAACAAATAACTCTCTAGCTAAAGAATTTAAATGCAACAACAAATGCGATCAAGATCGCAACTAAGGTAACAATTGAACCAACAGCATAATAATACCAAGCCTCACTATGAATGGCATATTTTCTAATCTTTCTAATCTTCAAGCGCATTTTCTCCATCTTAATCTTGTGATCATCGACGACATCGGCAACATGCAACTCCAATTCCATCTTCTCCCCCTCAATTCATTTCAATTTTTCCTTCAAATCCTCGTTTTCTCTTTCAACTAAATTTAACCTCTCGACAATAGGGTTGGTTGGAATTTCCGGTTCAACTACCTCCTACATACAAATATCTATGTCAACTTGATGGGCATAATTTGTCATAAACACGAAATGCAATGAATAGTTTTAAAAGAGAATATACCACATCCGAATCATAACCCGGACGAGGGCCGACGGGGACGGATATCAAAACCATGGCACTATGTATAACAAACAACGTATGAGTAAGATAATTATACGAGTAACTATATATCCAAATCACACAAACATCAATTTTTTATATAAAACTTCATGAACAACAGGCTCACCACAAGGTGGTGCCGGCGACGGGACGTTGCGAGCGATCGATGGTGGTTACGACGGAGATTTAGAAGGTACTAAGTAAACCACACCTACATATGCAAACTAAGTGTTATTTATGACCTCAGATTGCATATAAATCAAATACTAGCACATATATATATATATATATAATTCCTCCCAAATTACTAAACTCAAAAATCAATCACTATATAAAGCATTGCACGAGCTAATCTAGCAATGAGAGATGAAAGGAAAAAGTTGCAAACCTTTGTGATCATTTGAATGGATGGGGGCCTTCAAATCTTGGGCAAAATGTGTGATGAGCTTGAGAGGAAGAGGGAAAAGAACAGAGAGGAGAGGGGAAAGGGGAAGAACAGAGCGAGCTCGGGTGGACGAAGGTTCTATGTACGACGACCTTTAGTACCGGTTCGTGATACGACCCGGTACTAAAGGTGCTGGAGGGGCCCCGGACTGACAACATCCTGCCACCACTCACTTTAGTACCGGGTCGTGGCACGAACCGGTGCTAAAGGTTCGCCACGAACCGATACTAATGAGAGCGGCCCGGCTAGCCATTGGAACCGGCACTAATGTACACATTAGTGCCGGCTCAAATTTAAACCGGCACTAATGTGCTTCACGTTTGACCCTTTTTCTACTAGTGAGGGGGGGAGTGAGGCAGACCTGAGAAGAGGTAGAGCGAAGGGGATGGGAGGTGGAGGGAACGAGGAAAGGGGTGGTAAGCGGAGAGTCGAGCCTATACCTCGCCAAACGGGCCGGCACGACACGGCCCGCCACGACACGATTATTAGACGGGCCGTGCCATGCCGGCCCACGGGCGGGAGCTGGCAGCCCAGGCACGGCATGCAGCCTATCTGGGCCGGCACGCGGCACGCCCAGGCACGCTGAGCCGCCTGCGCATATTTACCTCGGCTGGCGCATTTTTTCCCTCTCTACAGCAACATTTTTTTCCAAAAAATGTAGAAAAATGCACAAAAAATGTAGAGTATTATCTGGGATAAATTTAGAGTTTTATTAGCGCTTGCCTCATTAAAACCTTTCGTCCCAAAAAAGTAAAAGGGTACAAGCTATGCTCTAGAAATACTAAAAGAATAAAAGAAATAGAAAGAAATATATTAGAGCACTACAAATGTACGCATGCACTACAAAATTATTGAACATATTAGAATTCTAGGTATTTATATAGGACATATTTATTTATATATTTCAAAAAAAAAAAGTTAAACAGGCACTGTCGTGTCGGCCCGCGTGCCCAGCCTCTAGGCCCAGGCACGGCCCATGGCGTGCCGCGTGCCGTGCATGGGCCGTGCCGTTCCTGCGTGCTACCGGGCCGGCCCAATTAGCACGGCCCGTTTGGCCAGCTATAGTCGAGCCTCCCCCAATATGCTATCTTTGTTTTCGTGCATTCACCTCTTAAGTTAGGAATTCTCAAGGTTTTCATCCATATTGTAAAAGGACATACATTTGTCTCGATTTGTGGTATACCTTGAGATTTTCAAAAAAAAATTTTACACCAACTCGTGTATCATGGTGATGGTGGCACAAGTGTTTAAACAATTGATAATGTACTCCCTCCGTCTCAAAATTCTTGTCTTAAATTTATCTAAATACGGATGTATCAAGTCACGTTTTAGTATTAGGTACATCCGTATCTAGACAATTCTAAGACAAGAATTTTAGGATGGAGGGAGTATAATAAACAATTAACTTTTATAGCAAGCACACGAGCATTTAGCTAGCGAAACTACTTCATAGACGACAAATGCTGGGACGATACATGCACGATGCCTAATCCAACAGCTTTGTGCACTTTGGTCTGATGCATGAATGGTAGGATATGCAGTGTCGTCTATGCATCGTGCGTGAAATGTCGTCCATGTAGCAACGCTCTTTAGTTAGTACTACCTTTGTATCTGCCAAAACGTCTGATCTTTTGATACAAAAGGAGTATTAAATACTAAATTAAATGCCTGTGAGGGCATTTGACTCGAATTTTTCAAAGTTGGGCTGGAATTTCTTGTGCTTAAAAGAACAGAATTGGCACCACATTTTGCATTTTTGTTGAGGTTGGGAGGGTTGGCCTTGGCCTAGATCCAAGGGTTTGTGTGTGTGTGGGCAAAGCGGACCACACCCAGACCCAGACCGAAGACAAGGTGAGAGAGAAGCAAACCGCACGCCAAAAGGAGGGAGAGGGGCAACCGCGGATCTCGCCCGCGCGCCCGCCGGCCCCCTCCGCCATGTCCGCCGACGGCCCCGGCGCGGTCCGCCGCGCGCTGGACAGGGCCGGCGCGAGCCTCCGCACCGGCCGCCGCGCGCTCGCCCGCTTCGCGCCCCGCCCCTCGGCCTTCGCCCCGGCGCCCGACGCCGAGGCCGCGGCGGTCCGCGCCGTGCGCAACCTCCGCACCTTCCGCGTCCACTACGCCGTGATCCAGTGGGCGCTGCTGCTCGCCTCCCTCGCCCCCCGCCACCGCGCCTCCATGCTCTTCCTCATGGCCGCCTCCAAGGGCCTGCTCCTCTACGGGGGCCTCCTCCGGGCCTTCCCCAACTCCGCGCTCCTCCGCCGCCTCCTCGACCGCCGCCTCGTCGCCGCCGTCTTCGTGGTCCTCGTCGTCGCCGACCTCGCGGCGGCTGATGCCATACCCAACCTCCTCTTCGCGCTCGCCGCCGGGGCCCCCGTCGTCGTGCTCCACGCCGCGTTCCGCGTCCGCGACGACCTCGAGCCCGTCGCCTCCGCCGACAGCGCCGGAGGGGAGGAGGCCACGGGGGTGGTGGTGGAGAAGAAGGAGGACGGCGACATGGAGACGGGGCCGACGCGCCGCTCCGCCACGGCCGCCACCAAGTCCTAGGCAACAAGATCTCGCCGCCCATATACAAGTACACCTTAGACAGACAAAGTGCTGGTATTTCTTGATCAAATTCCATTCTTTTTGGAGAGATTTGGAGCTCACTACTACCTAGGATGCAGCAGAATGAATCGAAATTCGTTGTCTCTTCTTGTCTTAATTATGGCTTAGCATTAGGATCTTCCCCTGTTCCTTGTGTATACACAAATTTACTGCTACTGCTACTACTACTACTACATTGTTACTCCATAGAACAAAACTAGCAACTAACAAGAGAATCAACTGGAGCAGCTCATCTGACCATTCCTTCCTATATGTAATTCTGATTGTGATGACAGACAGAGATAACACCGTGGCATCGCATCGCATTGCATTTGTTTCTATGAGCTAGCACTTAGCCCCTCTGATAATGTTATTCTTTTTCTCTCGTCACTCCATTTGTTGTTACCAGTAGTATTGCTTTGTGAAAGAGAGGAGTATAGATTCCATTGAACTCCTCTATCCATCCATCCATCCATCTGCATTGCTGTGATCTCAGAGTGGAGGCCCCAGCCAGACTTGTTGTTCTGGGACTTATGGATGGAATGAAATGGGATGTTTGGATTGGAACTTTGGAGATGTGCATAAAATTAAAATGTAGGGCATTTCCATTTGGAACAGAACCAAGTCAAGAACAAGTTGGGGATTCTTCAAAAGTAAAAAGAAAAAAGGACACAAGCTGGGAAGGGAGGGAGGTTCAAGAGTCAAGAAGACAAGAAGACAAGGAACCTAGCCTAACATACATGTTGGAGAAGAAACAGAGTAGTAAAACTAGTAGTATTACCAATAAAGCTGAAATGGAGGAGAATTAATTAGGTGGACGGCCACCGCAACCCTAGAGGCAAAGGCAAGAAAAGAAAGGGTTGAGACCTTCACCAGGTGTTGCCTCTGCTATGCTATGCTGCCGGTGGTACCTGAGGCGGTCCAGCTGAGATAAAATACTAACTAATGGCATGTGCTTGTGTATGGTGTGGTGTTTGTTGGCAGAAGGAAAAAGAAAGAAGAAGCATGTGAGTGTGAGTGAGTGTGATTGTGATGTACTACTACTAGTACCAGTACCAAACAACTCCCCAGTGCAATTAGCTGTCCATTTAGTTGTGTCTGGTTAATTGCTAGTGCTTTTCTTTCCCCATTCTTGTGCTGCTACTACTAGCCTTTGGTTGGTTGGTTGGGCTGTTGGTGTCATGGCTGCTGCTGCTGTTAACTGTTCAGGCAAGCTAGCTTGCTAAAGAGAAAGGGAAGGGAGACCCAAAGCAAAGCAGAAGCAAGGAGATGCACCAAGGATGTGCCTGACCAGCCATGCAAAGTTACTCCCTCCGATCCAAGATAATTTTGGAACTAAAACCATGACAATCACTTTTTTTTGGATCGGAGGGAGTACAAAATACACACCCTGTGCACGGCGCCTTCTTCGCGGAATACATACAATTGCACAAACCCTGTGGTGTGTGTGTCATTGATTCAAGGAATGGCTGTAGATGCGGTACAGCCAAGTGTCGGTTGCCGGCAAAGGAACTTGAATTGGACAACATGGAGTCAAATGTTCTGTTGGAAATTCTGTTGACAAACATCGGCGGCTGCCAATTGCAATGACACCAAGTGGATTGATCGCCAAGGGTCTCTCCATGTATGTACACAGTGAGAAGTAGAGGGGGTTTTACTAACCTCTACAGATCCCAAGTGTTCTTGTCACCCTGTGCCATTGATGAAAGGTGTGGTGGCTTTGGCAAGAACCATGTTAAATCACTCTGAAAGCAAATTTTAGGGAAAGTATGTGTCGCATGGAATGATGGCTACGGTAATGGTCTAACAGAAGCAGTGGCGTAGCCAGGATTTTGGATCAGGTTGGTCCAATGAACATCTTTTTTTTTACCACGAATACAAAATATCCACATACTACTGTATGATTTGCCAAAAGCACATATTAATAGGGTCTTGCGAAGCACACGGAAAATCATGGTTTAAGTCCTAAATTTCCACAAAAGAAAATAACACACCTTATTTTTCGGGAAAGTCTCGATTATAACATTCTCATTCACTCTAAAGAAAGCATATCACTTAATGTATGTGATGCGGTGTCTTCGGTTCTCTTCATTTTGCAACAATTCTACAATAAAAAGATGTTCAATTTACCAATTGTCATTTCAAATGAACTCATAATCATCTTGAGCTCAACTTGTCAATTCCGAGTTGCCAAAAACTTTAAAATTTGCACTCACGGCTAAACTTGTTCAATCCTTAAAAATGAAATTATTTACCTAAGGGATTTGGAAATCATACTTCGAATTAGAAGAGATGTTGTCCATGGAGAATTGGAGCTCCTTCCTTAACCGGTGCGGCCTGTGCGCACGTTGCCAGCCAGCTGCGCCTCCGGGCTCCGGTGCATAGTCTACCTCCGCCCTGCGTCTTGGTAGTGCCGCCGGCCGGCCGGCCGCGCGTCGCCAGCTCACCAGTTGGGGATCGCCACCTTGCTAGACGCTAGGGGCTTTTGGATCTTTGAGATTGGCTAATCTTGTGCCGCCATGCGTCGGTTTGAGTTTTCCAGCGGTTCAGGGTATGAGGAGAAAAAATTCAAAGGATTGTACGAGGTAAAAAAGAGAGGAAACGAACCATCTGATCGTGCAGGCGTGGTCATGTTCGCCACTTGTTGGACTTGGGCCTTGACCTAGCCCTTTTTTTCACATATGTAGTGAGGTAATGGGCCGAATTCCAGGGTGGTCCATGGACCATCCTGGCCACCCTCTGGCTACGCCACTGAACAGAAGGCCCGTGAGATCAGTTAGGGCATCTACAATGGCTGAAACCGGGTTTTCTCCATGCTACCCTTCTTTTCTAAAAGGCATCCTCAATGTTACCTAGAGATGCGACTATATGATGGGTTTTATGTATCTTTTAGTGCTATCTCCACAGTTTAGTGTTTACATGGCGCCATGTTTTGTGGTGATTGATGTTTATCTAGTATCTACAAAAATGTGTGACCAAAATATGGTTTCTCTTAGAGCGAAGAGACCGCCTCTTAACTGAAAGAAGATGGCCATTTTCCCTTCTTTTCTTTCAGAATTGCCTGAAGGAGAGAGAAGAGGAGCTGCTGTAGTAGATTTCCAGCCGACTAATTAAAGCACAGGCTCCAAGAAACTTTACAAAAGTGGAAGTTTTGGACCATATGTTAATAAAGTAGGACATCCTTGAAGGTGAATCATATATTACTAACAAAATGAACTGCAAAAACATCTTATATTAAGAAATGAAGATAGCATTATACATGTTGGCTATTGCATTGACTATAGATAACACGGCAATAAGCGAGTCTATATAGTAATACCAGCAGCCGACTATATTTACTGACCATGCTCTAAGGCAAAGCTTAAACAAAGCAAATCAAAGCACGGAAGCAAGGAGATGCCGGCCTCTATAGTAATACTGGCTGCTAGCACCTCTGTACCTGTCCGTACCCTGCACGTGCTGCTTCTATACAGATGCCGTTTTTCGCCGAATACAATTGCGCAAACTATGTGGTATTACCTTCGTTTCAAAAAAATTGTCTTACATTTGTCTAGATATAGATGTATCTAACACTGAAACGTAACTAGATAAATTTGTATCTATTCAAATCTAAGACAAAAAATTTCAAACAGAGGGAGTTTATGGGCGGTTGAGTGGCTGAAGATACATCACAGGCAAGGGACAGCCGCAAACTCTTGCTTGCATCGCCCCAGAAGTGAACAGCATAGTAGTAGCTGGTCCTCCGGTCAAATGGTGTGTTGGTGAAAAGTCCCGGCAATTGCCAATTGCAAATGCCACCAAGTCGATTGGTCGTCAAGAGAGTCTCCATGGATTGTAGAACTAAGTCTCCACGGAGCCAGGATTTCGAAATTTAGGGTCTAGGCTAATGGAGATGCCATGGTGTCAACATACCATTTTTTTGTCTATTCATTGCATTCACATGATCAAAATTTGATTGAAAATTGACAAATGACAAAGCAAATTCACAACACTAGAAACACCATATAATCTTATGAAATAATAATTTGAAGTAGTGCAATGTGGGTAAATAATACATTACCTAATCTCATTATTTATTGGAATTGGCAAGATGGACCTCATTGACTCAACCCAGTGCCAAAACAAGAATCAGAAATTTATGAATCGATTCTGCTCTCTTCTTCTTCATGTTTACACAAGCACAAGTAGGAATATTATAATTGTTTCTAAATCTGTCTAAGTGTACTTCTATAATTATTAAAGCAAATAACTAATCTGATGTGAGAATCAATTACCTTTTCCCCTTGTGTGGTGGTTGTTCATCTGTGCGTTCATTCTGCTGGGAACTGGCAACGTGTGCGTGGATCGACACCTACGTATACAGGCGACCCCTTCCCTTCTCCGCTTCTCTCCATGGCGACCCTATGGAGAGATCCGATCGCAGCAGCCTTCGGGTGTCAGTTTCGATAGCAACGACGGCTTGGAAAGATTAGCGATATGGGAGTGCGTAATCAGGTCGTGGCCGCGTGGTGCAATTAACATGTCTCTTTCCCTTCCATGATGGCCTGCTAGGCAATTTTCTTTTATGATGATGATTTTTGTTTAGCATGTAATGGGTTGTACATGGGCTGAAGCTTTCACGTGAAACGAGAAAGGTGTGAGGAAGGATAGGAGGGGGGGGGGGGTGAAGCCAGCTCGGGACAAGCGGGTAAGCAAAAAAAAAGGGATTAACTGATCGCTATCGAGGACGAGACGATCATTGGGGGAGGGGGGGGGGGTCCCCTCGTCCCCCTCTTAGATCCGTCCCTGGTCCCTGGCTACATGCTCCATTCAGATGCCGAAAGAGAATTACAAGCTGAAAAACGCTTGACGGACAGGGGGTCAACAGAAAAATACAAAAGAACCCCGAAGTAAAATCACACCCCAAGCCCTTTGCCCTGATGCCTCCCGTTTCCGGCGCTGTCAAGACGTACACTAAGAAAAAAGATACGAGCAAAACCTTTTACGCCCGAGCGTGTAATTACAATGGCTTGTCTTCGATTGTGTGGACCTCAAAAGAAGCTCACCGGGGTGCAGAGGGAAGCCATGGTCTTTGTGGCATGTCACTTGGGTTAAGCTCACCGGGGTGCAGAGGGAAGCCATGGTCTTTGTGGCATGTCACTTGGGTTGAGCTCACCGGCGAAACCCTATACAACCTCATTGTTTCGCAATGGGCTGACGTTACAGATTAGCGCCTCATTAGATACATATCTACTAAAACAAACAAACCATGAACAATTACTCTCTAGGGGCATATTTGAATCATAGTTTCAATTAAGGCATAAAAAAGGAAAATGAAACAAGAAATTCAATAGAAAAAACGCAATGTTTGAAATAGACATCAATACACAAAAATTCAGAGTCACAAATTGGCATGGTAGAATCGCACGCTCGCAATCATATCTAGGAAGCATAACGAGCAGTATAAAATCCTCTAAATACAGTATGATTTACACCAAGGAAAAAACCCTCAAAAAGGGTTTAACCTCGAAGCCCCATCGAATTTTAGCACGGCAAAATAATCAACGTAAATTTTAGGAAATCGTTTTCATAGACTAGTAGAATCATAATATTCCTTCAATCCAAAATGCCATAAACAAGAATGGATATTGTGTAGTATTGTATAATGGTTGCCGTCGCCATGATTTGGAATTTGACTGACCAATCGATGTGCCACGGATGAGCAGAGCAGTGTGGTTGTGGTTTCCTCTCCAGTCTCCAGTCCATTTGCGGGGGCAAAAAAATAGTCCATCCGTAGATCCGTCGTCCGTACACCGGCCGTCGTCCCCGAGGCGGGGAGAGTGACCTAGCTAGATAGTAGTACTGGTGGTGGGCGCCGACGGCGGCGAGACCGAAGGCGGGAGAAGACGACAGTCGAGGGGACCTAGGCGCCCCGCCTTGGCCGCTTGCCCGCTGCCAGCGACGGAGCCACGACCGATGCCGATGGCCGCCGGAACTGGACCAGCGCCCCTCTCGATCGCCGCCGCCCGCCACATCCCCCCATTTATACGCCCGTCCCCGCCTCCGCCTCCTCCACCACCTGCTCCCCGTCTCCCTCCTCGCCCCCTTCCGGTCGCCGTCTCCGGTTGCAGCAGAGCAGCAGCAGCGAGCTGGTGGTACTGGTAGCTGACCGCCCGTCGCCATGGACTCCAAGGAGGAGCACCCGCCCGCCGCCGAAGCCAATGGCCTCTCCGACCTCAACAAGGAGACCGTCGATCTGGTACCCGCTCTTCCTCCCTCCCCCCACTCCTTGTTAATCACCTGGCAATCATTTTTCGACAAAGGGCGGATTTTTTATTAGCTCAAAATGAAGCATCAAGAGGATACAAACACAATGAGCAACACCCCCGGCTTCTGCATAGCTACTTGCTAGGATGCACAACACAGCGCGCGCACACACAAAAATCCCACCGACGACTACCAAAGTCAAGCAAGACCGAAGCTATGCCTTGGTGAAGTAAAAAGAAAAAAGAAAAAAGAAAAAAGAAAAAGAAAACTCTGAGTGATCAAAACAATGATGAACAATCTACAGAATCATGGAGTAACTCTTAACTGTATCGGTTAATTGCAGGAGCACATCCCCGTTGAGGAGGTTTTCGAGCACCTCAGGTGCACCAAGGAGGGCCTCACCACCGAGAGCGCCCAGCAGAGGGTCGAAATCTTCGGATACAACAAGCTCGAAGAGAAAAATGTATATACATGCACTCACTAATCTCTGTGCTCTTAGTTTAATTCTCTCATACAACTAGCAGTAACCATTTGTTAATCAATTGCAATGCAGGAGAGCAAGATCCTCAAGTTCCTGGGCTTCATGTGGAACCCGCTCTCCTGGGTCATGGAGGCCGCCGCCATCATGGCGATCGCCCTCGCGCACGGTGGAAAGGACCTCAGGGGAAACGTAACCTACTACTACTGCTACTGCCATCGTAGATTATATGCTGTTACCTCTATGCTACTATGGTCCCATACTAACTATGAACTGCAATTGGCGTTGACGCAGTCGATGGGTATAGACTTCCACGATTTCGTCGGAATCGTCATTCTCTTGGTCGTCAACTCCACCATCAGCTTCGTAGAGGAAAACAACGCCGGCAATGCCGCTGCTGCGCTCATGGCCCGCCTCGCACCAAAGGCTAAGGTAATTTCTACCTACATATATAGCTTTCTTCAAATACTACCTACCAGCACTACTAGTACTCAAGGATCAAGTTACATGGCCGGTGCCCCCTTTTCCTCATACTTATGTGTTACCTTCTTTTGTAGGCTCTGCGTGATGGCACCTGGAATGAATTAGACGCATCGTTGTTGGTTCCGGGTGATATAATCAGTATTAAGCTTGGAGACATCATTCCTGCTGATGCGCGTCTACTACAGGGCGATCCTCTCAAAATTGATCAGGTCTTTCAGCCAACTCAACTATCTCCTCTGCACGTTGCATAATGCATATTGCTAAAGTATTTCTGCTAAATAAAAGAATTCTGATACTAGAAGAATATGGAGCAGCAAGTGCTAATACCATATGTCAATTGCTTTGCAGTCTGCACTGACAGGAGAATCACTACCCGTAACCAAGCATCCTGGAGGTGGAGTTTACTCTGGTTCCACTTGTAAGCAGGGTGAAATAGAAGCAGTTGTTATTGCCACTGGGATCCATACTTTCTTTGGAAAAGCTGCTCACCTCGTTGAGTCAACCACCCATGTCGGCCACTTTCAGAAGGTAGAGTATTATTCAGCAATCAGTGTGTCTACTGTCAGCTGAAATTCATGGTATGGGCTGCAATTTATGGATGCTTTCAGGTTCTCACATCGATCGGAAACTTCTGCATTTGCTCCATTGCAATTGGGATGACTATCGAGTTAATCGTCATGGCGGCTGTTCAACACAGACCGTACCGCCAGACAGTTGATAACCTTCTGGTGCTTCTGATTGGAGGGATTCCAATTGCGATGCCCACGGTTCTGTCTGTAACTATGGCTATTGGATCACATAAGCTTGCACAACAGGTTTGAATATTCATCTATGGCTAGAGCTCTCTGACTACCACTGAAATAAAAGGCATCTAACTATATCCTAGAAAGTGACCGCTTTTCTTAACTGTTGACTTCAGGGTGCTATTACCAAGAGAATGACTGCAATTGAAGAGATGGCCGGAATGGACGTGCTTTGCAGTGACAAAACAGGAACATTGACACTCAACAAACTGACTGTAGACAACAATATAATTGAGGTCATAACTCCCACAACTTGTACTTTTGAACATAGTTACATTGTCTTCATGTTCCTAAGGTCTGAAAGATAAGCATTTTTCTCTAGGTTTTTACTAGAGGTTACGAAAAGAGTGATGTCGTGTTGATGGCCGCAAGGGCCTCGAGACTGGAGAATCAGGATGCTATTGATTTCGCTATTGTTGCCATGCTTCCAGACCCAAAAGAGGTAAAAATCTCTCCTCTCTGATATATCTATGACTTTAGCCAGTTCCAGTGATTCCTGGCTTGTGCTTCACTCAGCTAGGGAAACAAATAACAGCGGTCACCAAACAACAATCTTAACTGCAATAGATACCATCTTGACCATATATTCATCAGTAGATTCTGTTCCCTGTACATTCTGAAAACAAAAGTAGCATGTCAAGAATTTTCAGTGTACAGGGAACATATTGACTAATCTAGAGGATTTGAACAAACATGTAGTCCATAGCAGGGGATATCATCATGAATTTTGTAATGCCTTCTAGCTCAGTTTTATACCACTGAAAAGTGATTCTTTTGCTCTAATCTTTAGAAGTTTCCATTCATACATTACTGAGTCAGTTAATAGTTATGCTTTTAGTCACACTGTACACTAGTTATATTCCATTCTATCCGCTGTTAGGCACGTGCTGGCATCGAAGAAGTCCATTTCCTTCCATTTAACCCAACGGACAAGCGGACAGCTCTCACGTACTTGGATGCTAAGGGTAAAATGCACAGGGTTAGCAAAGGTGCTCCTGAACAGGTATAGAAATTTACGTCATCTGATTTTTTGTCCAACGATACATCACTTTGTTATGAAATAAACAGTCACAGCATCTGCTTATGTTTCATTTAATTGTCTTGCAGATTCTGAACCTGGCAGCAAATAAATCTGAGATCGAAAGGAAGGTCCATCAAGTAATTGACAATTTTGCTGAGAGGGGGCTGCGGTCGCTTGCTGTTGCATACCAGGTTATTGGATGCTAGTCTTCTACTTATCTGCTGGTCAGTTTACCTACAAAACTAGCTAATTTCCTTCAACGTGCAGGAAGTTCCTGAAGGTACCAAGGAAAGTGCTGGTGGACCCTGGCAATTTATTGGTCTTCTCCCACTCTTTGATCCTCCCCGCCATGATAGTGCTGAAACCATACGCCGAGCTCTAGACCTTGGAGTCAGTGTGAAAATGATTACAGGTACCTTTTTAGTACACTAAATGGGAACAGACCACTTTCTTGCACCACAATCATCACGTAAGCTTTGATAATGGACTGCTGTTTATTCCCTTGGATTGTCTGTTCCCCAGAGGCTGGTAACATGGTGAAGTCAATCTGAGAATGTTAGCTTTTAAATTTTAATGTGCCCTGATGTTCCTGGAAAAGAAGTGCTAAAGTGTCGATCCACGCATTAGCCTGCTAGTACTAGCACTAGTAGCAGTGGCAGTCTCAGGCTTTGCTTAGCTGTCCTGAGCTTCAGAATAATCTGTTAATATTGACTGCTATATGTTTCCCTGGACCCACTATCTTTATGAATTATGAATATGCTCCTTGGACAAAATTTCAGGTGATCAGTTGGCTATTGGTAAGGAAACTGGGCGGAGGCTAGGAATGGGCACCAACATGTATCCATCATCATCATTGCTTGGTGACAAAATAGATAGTGATATCGCGGTCCTATCAGTGGACGAACTGATTGAGCAGGCAGATGGTTTTGCTGGAGTTTTCCCTGGTGAGCTTTACTTTTCTCTTGTGCCATTGTGTGATCGTGTGCTTCACTCTAACTTGTCTCCCCTCCACAGAGCACAAATATGAAATTGTCAAGAGGCTCCAAGCCAGAAAGCACATATGCGGGATGACAGGAGATGGAGTTAATGATGCACCTGCTCTGAAGGTAGCGGACATTGGGATTGCGGTGGCTGATGCAACTGATGCTGCTCGCGGGGCCTCTGATATTGTTCTGACAGAGCCTGGGTTGAGTGTGATCATCAGTGCTGTTTTAACAAGTCGCGCCATTTTTCAGCGGATGAAAAATTATACAGTTGAGTTTGTGTTTCCAATTCATTTTTTCCTTTTGTTTCTAACTTGCCATCTTAGGCAACATTTTCCATATCATGCTAGTTCTCCTTTTCCAACATTATTAATACTTTAGGCTTTTGTATGTCTTTGAAGAGGAATATGTTGATTTTTTCGTGTTTTACGGAAAGCTGTTTTATTCAGGTAACAAGGGAAGTTGGCTGATGTCAATCATTTATGTTTTTTTTTGCAGATATATGCTGTATCTATAACCATCCGTATTGTGGTAAGTTTATGCTATGCAAACTATTTATACCATTTGGGAACCATTTGATTATACCAAGTTAAATTATGATTTTCCATTACAAATCCGTTATAACAACATATTAGTGTCTGGTCAAGTTTGTTATATGTATGGGTAAATGCTATATAGGGTTCGCCCTTGAGCAAAGCCCATGGACCAAAAGTACTCCCTCTGTTTCTTTTTACTTCACATATTAGGTTTGTCTTAAGTCAAACTTTGTAAAGTTTGACCAAATTTGTACAAAATATCAACATCTACAATAGCAAATAAGACTTGTTCCAGTTCCTGTTCATACTTACAAAGCTGATGCTCATTTTGGAATTCACATCAATGATAAAAAATCTCACCTGTGTGCAGCTTGGTTTTTTGCTCTTGGCGTGCCTTTGGAAGTTTGACTTCCCTCCAATGATGGTTCTTCTGATAGCCATCCTTAATGATGGTAAGAACATTGCTGTCTTGACTTACCAGAAATGTTTTTACCAATAGGTATTCATTTGTTTTTAACTCTGGTGATGACTACTGCTGCTCAGGAACCATTATGACCATATCCAAAGATAAGGTGAAGCCGTCTCCATGTCCAGACAGTTGGAAGCTAGCAGAGATCTTCGCAACAGGAGTGGTACTGGGGGCTTACTTGGCCGTAACAACCGTTCTGTTCTTTTGGGCGGCTTATAAGACAGACTTTTTTCCGGTAATCGCTATTTCTTTGACGCAGTTCATTAGGCAGTACCTATCGCGTACCTCTTCTGGCAACAAGGCTATACCTTTTTGCATCTTGCAAAGTTATACTACTACATAAGCAGTTCTTGGAAGGACTAGGTAGCTGTGCTGTGCAAACTCACTTGTATCGTCCATGCTACTTGCAGAGACACTTCCGTGTCCGCACGTTGAATGTAAACAGTATCGGTCACGACATGGAGTCGATCGCCAAGAATACAGAGATGCTGGCCTCGGCCGTGTACCTCCAAGTGAGCACCATCAGCCAGGCCCTGATATTCGTGACGCGGTCGAGAGGCTGGTCCTTCACAGAGCGGCCTGGCTTCCTGCTTATGTTTGCGTTCGTCTTGGCTCAGCTGGTGAGTTCCTCACACAGTTCACCTTTTTGCTTGAGGTTTGTGGTGTGACTTATCAACACTAATAAATCGATCGACGCTGCAAAATGTATTATTATGATGTAGATTGCGTCCTTGCTGTCTGCATTGGTGGACTGGAAGCTGGCCAGCATCAGAGGCATCGGGTGGGGCTGGACGGGCGTCATCTGGCTGTACAACATCCTCATCTACATGCTCCTGGACCCAATAAAGTTTGCCGTGCGGTACGGTCTCAGCGGGAGGGCCTGGAACCTCGTCACCGACAACAAGGTGAGTCGGTCGGTCGAAGGACAGGGACAGGATGATGGTTGGTCCATGCCATGATGAACCGAGCTCGCGTTGCTGACACTGTGGGTTTGGGGCGTGTTTGTGTTTCAGGTGGCGTTTTCGAACCAGAAGAACTTTGGGAAGGAGGCGTCGCAGGCGGCGTGGGCGCACGAGCAGCGCACGCTGCACGGGCTGGAGTCGGCGGGGCGGGAGAAGGCGGCGTCCATGGAGCTGGGCCACATGGCGGAGGAGACCAAGCGGCGCGCGGAGATCACGAGGCTGAGGGCGGTGCACACTCTCAAGGGGAAGGTGGAGAACGCCGCCATGCTCAAGGGCATCGACCTGGACGACATCAACAACCAGCATTACACCGTGTGATTGGTTGATTCGGCTGCCCCCACCCCCTCCATTGCTGTGTTGCTGTATGTTTAGTGCTGCGCCGTACCGTACTTTCAAGCATTGATTTGTGATAAATAAAGCCTGGTGGATTTATTCGCAGTAATTAATTAAATGGATGAATTAGCAGCAGCTCACTCGTTTTGTGCTGGAAGAATGTCCATCCAGATATATAGTCAAGTTTTCTCTCTTTTGGGGCCTAAAAATATCTCTATAATATAGTAGTACTCCCTAGTTACAAAATACTTCCTCTTTCAGGAAATACTTGTCAGTGAAGTAGATGTATCAAGACATATTACTAAGTATCTTAAAGAGATATAGCAGCATCTACAACATGGAATTATTTTCATTAGTTCCATCATAAAATATTCTGTTATTATATCTATGCGATCTTGTGGCTTTTTATCTGTATGTACACATGGTCAACCTTAAAGATGGTTCACTTGGAACAAACCTAAAACCTCATGTATTTTACTCCCTCCCTCTGTCCCATAATATAATAGCAAGTGTATTAGTGTCAAAAACGCTTTTATCTTATGAGACGATGAGACGGAGGGGTAGAACAGAGGTACTCCCTTTGCGAAGAAACATAATAGCGTTTAGATCACTGTAGTGTGCTTGTACATGTTTGATTCATTTAGCTGGCCCCACCCCCATTGTTGTGTCGCTGTGGTGCTGGCACGGCATCAGTCCCGGGCGGACGTCGTTTAGCCTGTGATGGGTAGCATATGTCGCTACGCGGTCTGTCTTTCTTTCTGCCCGTCCGTCTGTCTGATTCTGATACCCACCTGTTAAACTGAATTAGCCAGCAGCGGTTGATACTTAGGGGTACTAAGTACATATCTCTAATGAATTAGCCTGCCTGCCTGAATGAATGAACGAATGAATCATGGTTAGGTTAGGCTGTCACCCTCCCTCGCTGCCCATTTTCCTTTACCCCTCCTTTTCTCTCTTGGTTGAAAGCCTTTCCGTACCAACCACCGCAGCACAACAACAACAACAACGATAATAATAATATAAAAGACTTTTGCTGGTTGCTACTGGCACGCATGTCTCAAGAACTAATATTACTAGATTAGTTTAGTAGAGGCAGTACAGGTAGTTTCCGGCAAAAGGAAGAAGAAAAAAAAAGAGTACTACAGGTGGTTGACGCAGACTAGGACAGATCCCTGAACATCGAATAAGGATCTTCTCATGATGCTCTACCGGACGGTGACTTTTGCGAGTGTCTACGACAGTAGAATTTGCTCGGGTGTGGCGAGGGAGGGGCGGTGTTTGTGGTCGCCGCTGGATGGCCTTCGTTATGATACCTCGATGCGATTCCTTTGACCTCTTTGGACCTTGATGACAGAAGAGATGATGGAAACTACTACGTAGATCGAAAGTTTTTTTTTCTCGGAATAAAACCAAGTATTAATAATAATAATAATAAATCACTTTGGTAATTGCTACTGGTAGGCATGTCTTGTAAAGCACTCTCTCTATCTCAGAATATAAGAACATTTTTGACACTAAGATAGTGTTAGTGTCAAAAACGTTTTCATATTTTGAGACGGAGGGAGTAATATAATAGTAATGTAGTAGAGGTGGTTGACGCAAATTAGGACGGGGGCAGAAACGGTTAGCAAGCAAGCAAGCACAGCCAGGTTAGGTTAGGTTTAGTAGTAGGAGTATCTCAGTGAGTTGAGGGCAAGTTGGTGGTGCGGCCAGCGTAGCACAACCAGATAAAATAAAAAGAAAGAAAGAAAGAAAGAAAAGACTAGCAAGTAGCAGAGCAGACAGCAGCAGGCGAGCAAGCAACGGCAACGGCAACCTTTCTGCTTTCCTTTCTTTCTTTCCCAATCAATCAACCCAGATAAAAATCCAACCCATCCTTCTCTCTTCTTGTCTTCCCCCAAAATTTCCCCAATCTCTCTCGCTTCTCTCCTCCTCCTCCTCCTCCTCCTCGCTCAATTGGGTTAAATCGAATCCAATCCCACCGGACTAGAGTAGAGCCGGCGAGATACGACTCAGATCCGTGTCGCGCGCGCGCATGGAGAAGAAGCTGCTCTTCTCTTGTCGTGCTTGAGCCACGACTCTGCTTCCTGCTGCTGCTTCGTGTCCGGGGGCAGGAAGATGCGCATGCGGGTGCTGCCGGCCTTCACCTTCAGCACCGCCCCGCCGCCGCCTCCATCGGATCCTCCTCCTTCGGCTGCTCCGGCACCGCCGCCTCCTGCTACCTACGCGGTCTACCTCAACATCTACGACATCTCCCCCATCAACAACTACCTCTACTGGTTCGGCCTCGGCATCTTCCACTCCGCCGTACAAGGTACCCTACCTCTCTACTTCTCTTCTCCCCCAAGAGAATTATCCCACCAGAAGCAGAATAATACAACTAGTCGTATCTTTGAGAGGAGGATCCAACCATTTCAGATTTATCACGCTTACTCCTCCTTTTATTTCCTTCCGGTTGGTACTGGTACTACATCCATCCATTCATTCAGGTTCAGGTTCAGGTTCAGTTCAGGCAGGCAGCTTCCTTTACTTTTCATGCTACCTTTCTGTGCTTGCTTCCCCCAATTATTTAGGGTACTAGTACACTGCCTTCATCAACTGCCTGCCTGCCTTACAGGCCCAATTATGCTTGTACAATTTACACACATCCGTGTTGGGCCATTTCTCCCCCCTAACCTATCTTTTTGGTATATGGTTAAACCCACTACTAATTGTACCGAAGTACTGTCCCCCCTATGACCCCGGTTTGGCAGCCGGTTCGACTTACGTGCCGCCACTTCGCTTCTTTTCACGCGCCATTTGTTGCTACTGGATCAAAACATTCCTACATTTCTCAGCCGTTAATGCTCAGCATGGTACCTCGCCTAATGTGTAGCTAGGCAGAGGCTGTCCAATGGCTTGTTCGGCGTCACTAAAACTGGGCCTTGCAATGGAGCCACCAGGAATCGCTGGGTTTCCAAATGGAGGCGGAACCGGAGACGGGACTGAAGCTCACTTAGCACACCAACTAACTTAAATACCGTTTTCACTTACTGCCACTCTTTAACTGGACCCTACTTAGCCTGTCGTTCCATGCGCCAATTTGACACATTAGTACGGTCCATCACATTCTGGTCCTCTCCAGCTCAGCTGCTCCACACCAAGGCCTTTCAAACTCTTCTTGTTATCACAACTTTGCTATGCTCTGCCTGCTTGCCATATTTTTTAGTGCCTCAATTTTCTGGATCAACTTAAATCCGTGTCAAGTGTGTCACGAGGTCATGTGCATACGAGTTTCATGCAGTCATCTATAAGCTCGACACATCCGAGACTGACCATTCCAATAAACTTTTTCTGCAGTGCATGGTATGGAGTTTGGGTACGGAGCCCATGAATACGCGACCAGCGGAGTGTTCCAAGTAGAACCGAAAAGCTGTCCTGGTTTTATCTTCAGGCGCTCCGTGTGTATGGGTACCACCAATATGTCCCGGGCTGAAGTTCGCGCTTTCCTAGAGGATCTTGCAGAGGATTATCATGGGGACACCTATCACTTGATTGTCAAGAACTGTAACCATTTCACAGCTGACGTCTGTAAGCGTTTGACCGGAAAGCCAACTCCTGGATGGGTGAATCGACTTGCCAGATTAGGTTAGGATAGATCTTAACTATTTCACAATCTATTGTTTCTGGGCTATGTAGATTCTGAACTGTTTCTGCCTTTACATTTGTGGCACCAGGTTCCGTCTGCAACTGTGTTCTGCCTGAAAACATCAAGGTTTCAGCGGTCAGAGATGAAACTGCACACCTTGAATTTTCCGGTAAATTTGCCCAACCTCCCTCTCTCGACATGTTTTGTACACACTCAAACGCTGCCTTGTGTGGAAACATTTTGGCGCGGTCGTTTACTTTACTGTACACATCCATTTTGACACTGCTTAGCTACTTTGATGTTGTTTCCAGTCCTTGCGCAAGGTTGTGTTTATTGACTGTAACCGACCATTTCAATCTATGATGTTACACTTCTAGTTGTCTTACAATGGAATGGTGATTGTGAACCAAGCTAGAATTATCAGGATATTATGTAATTATTTATACCCATTTCTACCAAGTTGAAATAGTGTGGACATTTGAGGTTTTAAGTAATCTGCAACCTGAAGCCTGAGATGTTGTATCTGCTTGAATTTCTGTGAACATTTGAGAAGTTGTGCTATTAAAATTGGAGTGTGTGCGACAGCCAGTTGTCAACATACATTACTTGACTAGCCAGAATCCCTGAAGTCCAGAACCACTGCTTCATCCGTATAACCAAATAACTTGTATGGTTCACTTTACTGCTCTCAGTACGTGTTGAAACGTGACTGCTATCTGAGCATAAGATAGTTTAAGGTACAACAGTGCAACAGCTGGTGTAGTCTCCTGTCTTATAGTACTAGTACCTTATTTTCTACTGGCACTAATGGTTAGAGTGTTCTTTTCTAAAAAAAACTAATGGTTAGAGTGTTAGACCATGTGCTGTGAATGGATTAAGTATGTACTATACGGTGAGGCTTTTGCTTTGCAACTGATACCATGCTATTGCTTCAGATGATGATTTGGAGTCGGACACATCGATCATTGACAGCGACATCGGTGATCTAGATCACCTCCTCACAACACCAAATAGCGATGTCGTACCCCCGAAAGACAAGACGTTAACTCCTGAAAGGGATAGCTTGTAATTGTTTCAGGTTATTTATGAACAGCATTACCTGCTTCCGGGTTGTTTGCTGAGGATCTTAGCCGTGGTGCTGATGTCCTCTTGCCAATGGCGGTGGCAGATCCTGATACTGATCCGGTTGAAGTTGCTGCTATATATATGTTGATGTAGAGAGCGGGGGTAGCGGGTGTGGTCTGTCTAATTGTGGCGAAGGCCAAGTTAACCAACACGTGTGAGATGGTTGCGTGCATAGTTGATTGTAACTTTTAATTGTTTTTGACAATAGAGTGCAGGTGTATAGTGCTTGTGTAACTAGCTGTTGGATTTATTTGACAAGTGTTTTCTTGTGTAAGTACAAAATGGCTTGACTTGATGTTGTTTCCTTCATTGAAATTAATGCAGCATGTTTCTAAATGTGCACTTCATCCATCCCATACTATAGTGCCATTGCTTCTATTAAAAAAAATCAATCTTCAAAACTTTGAACAAATATTATATAGAAATTTATCTTTACGTACAATAGCAAATATATTTCATTTTTTGGGGTGCAATTGCATATTGTATGAGCCCGCGAGAACTATATCTCGCTATGATGGAAGGATCTCTTGCGTCGAGCGTTTTTACTCTCCTGTCGTTTCTTGGCTTGCCTGATTCGGTGCTTTTTTCTTTCCGTTCATTGGCGTTCTTGTTTTCTTGATCGCTACCGTTTGTTGGTTTGGTCAAGTTTTTTTGTTTTCTGTTGTTTTTCCATTCTGTTTTCTTAATTTCTTCATGGTTTTCTTCGGCTTTCCGGGTTTTCTCTGTTTTTTGACCGGGTTCCTTTGTTTCTTTCACGTTTATACTGGTCCTTTTCTATCTCTTTCTTTTTTCTTTCTTTTTCTTGTTTCTTTCTTGGTTTCCATGTTTCTTTCGTTTTTCTTTCGTTCTTCGTTTTATTTTATTTCCTTTCTCAGTTTTCTTTGTTTCCTTCTCGGTTTCACCATTTCCATTTTTTGCATTGGTTTTCCTTGGTTTTCATTTCCATTTTTTTGGGCTTTTGTTTTCTTTTTTCCTTTTTTATTAGAATTTTGTTGTTTTTCTTTGTTTCTCCGTCGATTTTCATCAGTTTTCTTTGTTCAGCACATGTTCACGTTTTTTAGTACATAGTATACATTTTTATTGTGCACGTGAAGCATTGTTTGATGCACCTTGAACACTTGTCAAATACATGATGTAAATTTTCTCTTTGATACATGTTTTGGACACTTCTTTCAATAAATGATCAACATTTTTTCAAATACATGTGGAATATTTGTTTATGGTAATAACTATGTGAACATTTTCTAAATACATGATTAAGATTTTTTTTTCAAATATATGTTTTTGTTTGTACTTTTTCCATAGCCATTGTACATTTTTGTCTATAAATCAGGAACATTCTTGATATATATATTTAACATTTTTAAATAAATGATTAACATACCCTTTTCATACACATTGTATACTTTTTTGTATAAATCAGGAACATTCTTTATATATATGTTTAAAATTTCCCGAATACATGATTAATTTTTATTTTGGGGGGACATGGTTAACATATTTTATATACACGTTCAACATTTCCCAAATACATGATTAATTTTTTAAATATATATTTTTTGGTGCCAACTTATTTTCATACACTTTGTACATTTTTCATATTTATTTGGATCATTTGTTTATACACATTTGTCATCTTTCATATACATGATATCTCTTCACCCCCTCTATTTTAATAGCAATGCACTGTAATTTTACGTTCCGTAAATTTTTTTATACGTAAAAATAGATCGTAAAAGAATATAGTCGCCGTAATTTTTTTTATGTTACGTAAAATTACGAACATAAAAACGTAGTATAAAATATACATAAAATGCATTTTTCTGATCTTATGATCTATTCGTTTTCTTATGCCAAATTTTACGTAGTGAATCAAGATGAATGTAACTATTTTTATTTCAAACGTAATTTATTTATGAAATGATCGTAAAATTATCTCAGGTGAAGAATAACTTATTCTACACTCTGAGTGATGAATAGTAACAGTATATATGTATATGTGTGTGTGTGTATATATATATATATATAGGAAAATGGGTTAGTACTCCTAGGAATACGTACTCCCAATGCCACGTGTGCCTCTTTTTTTAGGCGCCCAAATCGCTGCTTAAATCTGCTTAGCTTTTTATTTAAGAAAACAACAACTGTTGCATGCGAGGACCGCGCTCGTTTACAAGTTTGTTGACCGATCCATATTTTTAGGGATTATAACTAGCTGTTCTCACCGGAATACAAATTTTAGAAGATACTTTCGTAGAAAATATCCACTCTCGGCAGCTCCTCCTATGGCATGTCACAACCTTGCTGACGTATCACGACAGGCGACGACGGCGGCGGCACTACAACATCTAACGACGACGATGAGATGCGCGACTTGCGGAGGTAACCAACGACATGTAAAACCAGATCCTTGGGAAGATCCTCCTTCTGTTGGATTCCAGGTGATTATCTAGGGCCTTCCGTGTCGCTAGTTCACATGGATGAGAGTTATGCATCAGTACAACGGATCTTGAAGCCAAGGGCCAGCAGCATGCGGTTAGTCTCCATACGATTAACCTATTATTTTTCCTGCTCTGTCGTTTCCTAGAGAAGAATTTTTTTTTTGTGCCCTATATGGAGGTTCTTCAGGTGGCCGAGGGTACCAGAACTCAGACAACTACGATGAATCCGTTGGCAACATACGTACGGGCTCAGCTATGTATGCATCCACTTATCCATATTCAGGGCGTTCAAGAATGTCACCACGATTCCTTGACCATCAAAGAAGAATGTCACCATGATTCTGGAGTAATTTGTTAGGATTTTCTTCTAGTTGTCTATAGATTTTCCTACTTCTATGTAAAAAGACCATAATGAATTACATATGCTAGTTACTTCCCACAAACTGTTTAGATGAACAAACTTGACGTGTACTGTCCTTGTAAATTAATATTCTCATAGATCTGATATACTTATTTTTAAATGAACATACTCCTTTTTAGGAAAATGCTCCTTTGTAACGAATATACTAATAATACTCATAGCTCTGAATATACTAATTTTTTAGATGAACATGCTCATATTTCTGAGCATACTCATGTCATGTTTTTCCAGAAAACTAATTATACCACATTTTCTTTCTAGCTTTTTTTTATCCCATAAGAAGAAAAGTGAGACAGCGTAGATCATTTTTTTTGCTATCCTAGTTTAAGCTACAAAGCAAAGGTCATCTTGTAAATTAGATGGAATTCTAGTTCTAATACACTTGCACTGTTTCTCTTTTGACATACTGAATTTATGAAGCAATCACCATCTCTTCATAGTTTAACGAGTTTCCGAGCTTCTTGTTTCACTATTGCTCATGTTCTTGACAAAACAACCATACTTCTTTACTTTCAGATCTTACATTAAACTGCAGCAAATTTGTGCTTTGGAAAGGAAGTGTGTATTGACATCTGGCGAAACATATTCAGATTGGTCACAAGATATACTCTTTTGTATTCTAATTCATTTTTATTGTAAATATATGCTCGAATTGGGAGATGCAAAAGCAAGCGCGTACTTTTATTTGTTATCTGGTACAAATACCTTTTATTTGTTATCTGGTACAAATATCTCTCTTGTGTTGGAGTAGTATATACTTCTTTAATTTGCTGCAAGTCATATAGTATAACCAACCATCTGTTTCTGGTCGTATATACTCCTATGGCTGCAAAGTAGTAGTATAAACTCCTCTTGTTTTTTTGCGAAAATAGTAGTACATACTCCTTTGGCTGCAAAGCAGTATATAGTCCTGATTTCAAATAGAAGTATGGCATACTCATTTGGTAGCTAAGTACTCCCTCCGTTCCTAAATACTTGTCTTTCTAGGCATTTCAACAAGTGACTACATACGGAGCAAAATGAGTGAATCTACATTCTAAAATATGTCTACATACATCCGTATGTAGTAGTCATTTGAAATGTCTAGAAAGACAAATATTTAGGAACGGAGGGAGTATAAATCTATCTAAAAATGAAGTATATACTCCTCCTCACAAAAAATGGCAATATATACTCCTTGAGTATTTGTTGGTATATACACCTTAAAAATTGGCAGTGTATACTTCTTGAATTTCGTTGGTATATACTCCTTCAAAAAGTTCAGCATATACTACTGAAAAAGGCAGTACAAACCTATTTACAAAAAAATAAAACAGGTATATGCCTGGCATGTAGTTGGGTATATACATCCACCACCAATTTGAAATATATTAAAACACATATGAGGTATATACTGCTAGCATGATGTAGATGAAAAAGGTCTGTATCTTTCTTTTACACGCTTCATTCCCAATCTCAAGAGGTATAAAGGGTATATACTAAAGTTCAGCAAATAAATTAAGGGTATATACTACTTGCGTTCCAAGTGCCATCTCACCTCCGTAACAAAACCAGACTTTCCCCCGCAAAGGAAACAGACTTTCCATTGGATAACATGCACCCGTTACCTATAATCTTGGAAGTTGTTTGCGCATGCAACACAATTTGCTAATATTTTAATTATTGGGCCATTTAATAGGGTGGGAGTACCTACTCCTGGGAGTACAAAAGAGAAGTCATATATATATATATATATATATATATATTTTAATGTATTAATTATTTTTCTAATATGTGTTGAACATTTTAAATTTCAATTCTTTTTGAAAGTTAGTAACATTTTTTAAATTGACGTTAGCAATTGTTTTACACTATGTTAACAATTTTCAAATTCATGATTAAAAAAATCAGTAACTTTAAGTTTTGGAATTTCTATATGTAGAATATTTTTTTGTAAATATAAACAAATGTTAAAAGAAAAAAAAGAAATACAAACGGAAATTGAAAGAAACAGCCGTTTTGCTACTAGCGACTCTTATATGTGCCCTTGAACTAGAAGTTAACTTCTACCTTGCACCAAGTGAGGTAATGGCGGTGAAACAGGCGCCCTATGTCTCGATTACAGCAAGATGTAGGAAACTCTCCCGTTTAGGCGAGCACCAAAAATCTTATTCAATAATAGCGGAGAACAAACAAAGAGATTATTGTAGGGTACGAAATCATCTCAAAGTTATTCTTTCTGATCGATCTATTGGTCTATTCCTATAAGTGTCACAAACAGACCTAGAGTTCATACTAAAATAACACGTTAAGACACACATCAACCAAAACCCTAATGTTACCTAGATACTCTAATGTCACCACAAGTATCCGCGGGTTTGATTATACGATATGCATCACACAATCTTAGATTCATCTATTCAAACCAACACAAAGAACTTCAAAGAGTGCCCCAAAGTTTCTACCGGAGAGTCAAGATGAAAACGTGTGCCAACCCCTATGCATAAGTTCATAAGGTCACAGAACCCACAAGCTGATCACCAAAACATACATCAAGTAGATCACGTGAATATCGCATTGTCACCACAGATAAGCACATGCAAGACATACATCAAGTGTTCTCGAATCCTTAAAGACTGAATCCGATAAGATAACTTCAAAGGGGAAACTCAATCCATTACAAGAAGGTAGAGGGGGAGAAACATCATAAGATCCAACTATAATAGCAAAGCTCGCGGTACATCAAGATCGTGCCAAATCAAGAACACGAGAGAGAGATCAAACACATAGCTACTGGTACATACCCTCAGACCCGAGGGTGAACTACTCCCTCCTCGTCATGGAGAGCGCCGGGATGATGAAGATGGCGACTGGTGATGATTTCCCCCCTCCGGCAGGGTGCCGGAACAGGGCCCCGATTGGTTTTTGATGGCTATAGAGGCTTGCGGCGGCGGAACTCCCGATCTTGGTTCTGTTCTGGAAATTTGGGAATATATAAGAGGTGTTGGCACCGAGAACAAGTCAGGGGAGTCCATAAGGGGCCCACAAGGTCGGTGAAAGGATCAATATGGTTGACTAGAGGGGGGGGGTGAATAGGCAACTAACAATTTTTAACTTTTCTTTAATAAATTAAACTTTGCATCAAAGTAGGTTGTCTAGATGTGCAACTAGGTGAGCAACCTATATGATGCAATAACAACAACCAAACAAGCAAGCAAGAGAAGTAACACTAAAGAGCTTGCACAAGTAAAGGTAAGAGATAACCAAGAGTGGATCTGGTGAAGACGAGGATGTGTTACCGAAGTTCCTTCCTTTTGAGGGGAAGTACGTCTCCGTTAGAGCGGTGTGGAGGCACAATGCTCCCCAAGAAGCCACTAGGGCCACCGTATTCTCCTCACGCCCTCACACAATGCGAGATGCCGTGATTCCACTATTGGTGCCCTTGAAGGCGGCGACCGGACCTTTACAAACAAGGTTGGGGCAATCTCCACAACTTAATCGGAGGCTCCCAACAATACCACAAAGCTTCACCACAATGGACTATGGCTCCGTGGTGACCTCAACCGTCTAGGGCGCTCAAACACCCAAGAGTAACAAGATCCGCTAGGGATAGGTGGGGGAATCGAAAATCTCTTGGTGGAAGTGTAGATCGGGGCCTTCTCAACCACTCCCGAGCAAATCAACAAGTTTGATTGGCTAGAGAGATAGATCGGGCGAAAATGGAGTTTGAGAGGGAAGAGGTAGGTCAACGGGGAAGAAGGGGACCCCCTTTTATAGTGGGGGCAACAATCCAACCGTTGCCCCACAAAATAGCCCCGCAGAGGGCGGTAGTACCGCTTGGGGGGGGGGGTACTACCGCTGAGCCAGCGGTACTGCCGCTCCAACTAGCGGTACTGCCGCGCAGAGGAGAGAAGCAGGGACCTGGACCCAGAGCGGTACTACCGCGGTGGTAAGGGTGGTACTACCACTGCGAAGCGGTACTACCGCCTCTACTGCCGCAACTAGTGCCGCAAAACCCGACACGAGGAAAAGAGCCCTCGAGTCGAGGCGGTAGGAGCCAGACATGCCAGCGGTAGTACAACTGCGGAGTCACGGTGGTACTACCGCTGCGGAGCGGTACTGCCGCTTGTGACCCCTCAACGGTACTACCGCTGGGTAGCACGGTACTACCGCTGGGACCCAGACAAGACACAAGAGAGAAAAGATCTCTCCATCTAAGCGGAAGAGCTCTGAGGGTGAGAAGCGGAAGTGAACGAGTTGATTCCACCCAAGCAATACCACAGCGGACCCCCTCTTGATAGTACGGTGCCCTCTACGCAACTAGACCACCGAAAGAGAAACGAAAGAGCTACACCGTCTTAAATGGCACTCCGAGGGGAGGAAATCGTCTCATGCCAAGGATGAATCTCTGAAACGCTCAAGGCACACGATTAGTCCGCAAACACATTGTCATCAATCACAAAAACCACATCGAGAGAGATATGCCTCAACAATCTCCCCCTTTTTGGTGGATTGATGACAACTAGGGATTTGCACAAGGAAAAGATATAAAAGTAAGAATACTTTAGAACTACAAAATATAGACGGGCTCCCCCTGAATGTGTGCACCTAGTTAGTGGAGCCTTTGGAGTGCAAGACACACACATCCGGATCAACACTTGTCGGTGTCAAAACCGGTGGATCTCGGGTAGGGGGTCCCGAACTGTGCGTCTAGGCCGGATGGTAACATGAGGCAAGGAACACGATGTTTTACCCAGGTTCGGGCCCTCTTGATGGAGGTAAAACCCTACGTCCTGCTTGATTGATATTGATGATATGGGTAGTACAAGAGTAGATCTACCACGAGATCAAGGAGGCTAAACCCTAAAAGCTAGCTTATGGTATGATTGTTGTATGATGAAGTTGTCCTACGGACTAAAACCCTCCGGTTTATATAGACACTGGAGAGGGTTAGGGTTACACAAAGTCGGTTACAATGGTAGGAGATCTTGAATATCCGCATCGCCAAGCTTGCCTTCCACGCCAAGGAAAGTCCCATCCGGACACGGGACGAAGTCTTCAATCTTGTATCTTCATAGTCCTGGAGTCCGACTGAAGGTATAGTCCGGCTACCCGGACACCCCCTAATCCAGGACTCCCTCAGTAGCCCCCGAACCAGGCTTCAATGACGACGAGTCTGGCGCGCAGATTGTCTTCGGCATTGCAAGGCGGGTTCTTCTCCAAATTCCGTGTACCTGCTGAATAATGTCCGATTTTTGTAATGTAGCGCACCTTGGCTTCCACGCCCAATAATGGCCGTCTTCCACGTGTTAAACGAATGCGAAAAGTCGGGGTGTTTTTACATTCACACCCCTAGCCGCATAAACGAGCCGCCTATTTAATGGGATGGGGATTCAGATCCAAACCACACCTTCTCCTCTCCGCGAGTAATCATCAGAGCGCCTTCGGCAAAGGTCCATTCCAACATGGCCAGCCATCGCAGCTCCTCCTCTCGCCCTTCCAGTCCTAAACCTGGAGACTGGGAGAGGTGCTCCATCCCGCACAGCGAGCTAGTGTCGCTTCAGGCCAAGGGATTTCTCCCTCAGGCCTATATGGTCCCGGTCAGAGCCGGACTCGCCACCTATAATGGCGGAGAGCAAGCGGAGAGCACCCCCAATCCCTCCAAAGGAGAGCGGGTGTGCCTCATCCCTTATCTAGTAAGAGGACTTGGATTTCCAATTCATCCATTTCTCCGTGGGCTTCTGGAGTTCTACGGCCTCCAGCTGCACAATCTCACACCCGCCTCTATATTGCATATCGCGGGCTTCGTCTCCCTTTGCGAGCTATTCTTGGGTGTTGAGGCTCACTTCGCGCTGTGGAAGAGGTTATTCTGCCTGGTGCCCCGCTCTCAAGAGGGGTCTATATATCAAGTGTGCGGAGCTGAAGTGTGGCGTATCGCCGGGACCGGATATCTATCCGGAACCCCAAAGAAGGCGTCCGAGGACTGGCCTTCGGAATGGTTTTATATAGATGATGTCCCGCTGCCGGATCCTATCCGGGCCGGTCTCCCCGAATTCAACATCGCTCCCTTAAAGAAACGCCTAAGTTGGCGTCCGCGGAGCTCTCAGAGAGAAGGCGACAGGGACGTCCTTCACCTGATGGGTCGGATAAGACTATTGGCTCATTCCGGACTAACCATGATTGAAGTCATGGCCGCATGCATTATGCGGGGGGTGCAGCCGCTTCAATATAGAGGCCACCCCATGTGGGATTTTAACGGGGAGGACGACGCCACCCGTTACGGTCGTAAGGGGCCAGCCTCAGCTGCCGCTCTAGTAAAGATCTTATCCTCTTTGTACAAGGGAGAAGAGGAGGAATTCCTCCGCGTCAACCCACAGAGCGGATTTTCTATGTACAACCCTCCGAGTTGGGTAAGTGGACAATTGTGCTTGCGCATCCGTTTTATATTCCCATGATTAAATATGTGGTCTTCCGATTTCAACGCAGGAACTGCGTCAGGAAGTAAAGGATATAAACAGCCGTACCCCACAGCCCGAGGATCCAGAACGGTCCCTCGATCCGGACTCCGAAGAGGATCCGGACATATCGGTGGAGCTGATTGACGGGGTGTTTTATCAGCTAAGCAAGGACAATACCTTGGTGGCCATTACGGCTGATTACGCAGGGTTAATCCCGGCCTCCCAGGTAACAGAGAGCGGAGTCTCATCCCCTTGAGAAGGAATCCATTCTCACACATTTCAGTTTTTCTGACAACGACCGTGTTTTGCAGGGGAGGTTTCCGAGGCGGGAGGCCGAACCTGCGGCGGCTAGCCAACAAGGGGCCGTAGGGCCCCGTGGGGTAAAAAGGAATGTAGTCCGGACTGAGACGCCGGCGCAAAGGTATAGCGCACCCTCTTTTTCCCTGGTGTTATTCCTTCAGGGCATATTAACGTTCATGCTGTCTTCAGGACGAAGAGACCTCGCCGGACTACATCCGGAGAGGTTGCCAATCGCGCCTCCACCAGCCAGGCTCCAACGCCTGGCCCGGAAGCGGAAGCGAACACAAGGCGCGCACCGGACGCTCCTCTGACAGAGGACGCGGACAGGCTGTCTGCCACCAATTCCGAGGTGGAGAGTGCCATGAACCACAGGCGTCACCGGACAGTTCTTCGCGACGCTTGTTTCTCCCAAGAGGCATTAGATGCCTTCAATTCGGGAGATGCGTATCTCCGTGCCGCTCAAAATGGTTTAGCCAGAGCCACGGAGCAATATGTAAAAGACATACAGGTAAGAAAATTTTGGTAAATATATATATATACCAGTAGCCCCCGAGACTTGAAACAGTTAGGGTAACTGATTTAAGGATCATTTGTTATGCAGGTTCTTACAGAGAAGAATACCGTACTGTCCCAGGAGCTGGAAGAGTGCAAAGCCCAACTGGAGGCCGCACTAGCCGCGGCAGGGGAGCCCAAAGAGACCCCCTCTGGTAAGATATACTTCGAAAGATTAGTATCTTGCGAAGTGCGGCGCGGGTGTAAATCTGACAAATCATATTGCAGATGGCGCCGGACTAGATCCGGAGAGGCAACAACTCTTGCGCCGGCTAAAGGCCGGTGAGAGTATGTTGACAAGGGTGAGGCGGGAGAAGAATGATCTTCAGGATGCCAACACCAAGCTGGACGTTGAACTTAAAGATGTTCGTGGCCAGCTGTCGGACTCTACTAAGGAGAATCAGCGGCTTCGACGCGGCATATTTAGTAAGTGCTTAAGAGAATCTTTGAAAGAAAAGAGTTCGGCGAGGAAGTCGACTAACAGAGTAATGTCTGTAGGTATGCTAACGGGTCGTCCCGCAGAGGAGATGTCCGGTTCTACAGGTGACCTTCTTCCCGAGCTCTCGCAACTGCACGAGCGAGTTCGGCAGGCGATGCGAGGCGTTGCCCAAGCCTTATGGCCTTCCCACTCCATGCCTGAGGGCCTTGGAGAGCTTTCGGAGAAGCTTAAGGGAGCTCGGCGGCGCTTCCGATTGTGGAAGATATCGGCCTGCCGACAAGGCGCTAGGGAGGCCTGGGCCATGGTGAAGACGCGGTACACGAAGTCTGACCCAAACCACATGGCCGAGGTCGGACCCGTGGGGCCTGACGGGAAGGAGATCCCTGTAAGCTTAGTGTATGGCCAAGTAGAATTGGCCGCAAAGTATTCCCAGCAGGACTGTAAGTTAGACAGCCTGTTAGATGGTATTGAAGAGGAATACAATCAGTCAGAGTGACTATGTAATTTTTTAATTGACATGTGTAATGCCTTCTAGCCGGATTGTAGATCGTTTGTCGTTGCCGACCTTTTCGCTTCAACCTCAGGACCTGACGGTCCGGAGTGTGTCCGAATACCCTACCGGTTATGTAAGAACCGGGGTATGCATGGAGACCAGGCGTAGGGGTCATTAGTGCTTTATCAGACAAGTGCCCAACTAGTTATGTTATATTACATGGTTAGTAAGAAACATCTTCCAGAGAGAATAGTTCCGTTAGGGGTTCCTTTCTCTGGGAGGCATGCCCTAAAGTGCATGTCCGGACTGCAAACGCAGGAAAATCATCTGGGGGCATATATATAAATAAGTAAAAAAAGGTCATCTTTTAGTTCACCGACCGAATATTCCCTTAAGAATGCTAGCTTTCGGCTTCACCCAGTCTGAGGTACACATCCGGCTGATCCGGCAGTAACAATCGCAGAGGTGCTCCCTTTACCACCTAGCCGAACAATCGGGAACGTAGGGGTAAGCACAGGAGCCAGGCAACCCAGCTTGGCCAAAACTTAAGTCATATCGATGCATATAATGGTGAAGAAAAGGTACATGCGGAAGTTTGACACATGTGGTGGGCGTGAAGCCCGTATAAATAAGCTTCTGTTAAAGAAGCCCCCAGGTTTAATGAGCGCGAGTAGCACGTCACTTGAGGAGCCTTTAAGGGCTATAAAAGAAAAGAGGGGAAGGAGAGAAATGTAAGACAGAAAATGTAAAAAATGGACAGAGGAAGGAGACAAACACAAAGTCCGGCGCTAGGCGTAGAATCTTCGGAGACGGGCTGCGTTCCATGGGTTCGGCTCGAGTCGGTTATCCGACGCATCTCGCAGGCGGTATGCTCCACCAGTCAGGACTTGGTCGATTATGAAGGGACCTTCCCACTTGGGCTTCAGCTTGTCCTTTTTCTTGTCCGGCAGGCGTAGAACTAATTCGCCAACGTTGTAGTTTTTGGCCCGCACTTCTCTGCTTTGATATCTTCGAGCCTGCTGTTGATAGAATGCGGAACGGGCTTTTGCCACGTCGCGCTCCTCCTCTAAGGCGTCCAAACCGTCCTGCCGATCGAGCTTGGCTTCCCTTTCTTCGTACATGCGCACTCGAGGTGAGTCATGGATTATGTCGCAGGGCAAGACTGCCTCTGCGCCGTACACCATAAAAAATGGTGTGTATCCAGTGGTGCGATTCGGCGTGGTCCGCAGCCCCCAGAGTACGGAGTCGAGCTCCTCTACCCAGTGTGTGTTAGATTCCTTAAGGGACCGCACTAATCTGGGTTTGATGCCGCTCATGATGAGACCATTTGCACGTTCGACCTGACCGTTAGTTTGTGGGTGATAGACGGAAGCATAATCGAGCTTGATGCCCATGTTTTTGCACCAGAGTTTTACCTCATCGACCGTAAAGTTCATGCCATTATCGGTGATGATGCTGTGGGGGACGCCATAACGGTGTACAACCCCGGATATAAAGTCTATCACAGGTCCGGATTCGGCCGTCTTAACAGGCTTGGCTTCTATCCATTTGGTGAACTTATCCACCATGACCAGTAAGTATTTTTTCTTGTGGGTTCCACCTTTAAGGGGTCCCACCATGTCAAGCCCCCAGACCGCGAAAGGCCAAGTGATGGGGATAGTTTGGAGGGCGGTGGGTGGCATATGGCTTTGGTTTGCAAAAAGCTGGCAACCGGCGCATCATTGGACCAAGTCCTGAGCGTCCGCCCGGGCCGTCGGCCAATAAAAGCCTGTACGGAAAGCCTTGCTTACAAGGGACCGAGATGCGGCATGATGGCCACCGAGTCCGGCATGAATTTCAGCCAGCAGGTTCCGCCCTTCCTCTTCGGAGATGCACCTTTGAAGGACTCCGGTAGTGCTTTTCTTATAAAGTTCTCCCTCATGGACTTTATAGGCTTTAGATCGCCGCACTATACAGCGTGCCTCGTTTTGGTCCTCTGGGAGTTCCTGCCTAGTAAGGTAGGCTAGGAATGGTTCTGTCCACGGGGTGATAACGACCATTAGTACGTGGGCTGAGGTTGTGATTTCATTGGCAGAGCCTCCGATTATGTCAGATTGTTCGGCGTCGGACAGTGCGGTTGGGTCCGGGCTAATATTGCCATGTTCCCCTTCCCATACTACGGATGGCTTGAACAGCCTTTCCAGAAAGATGTTGGGGGGGACCGCATCGTGTTTTGCGCCGATGCGTGCCAGGACGTCTGCCGCCTGATTGTTTTCTCGGGCTATATGGTGAAATTCGAGCCCCTCAAACTGAGCTGACATTTTGAGGACGACGTTGCGGTAAGCTGCCATTTTTGGATCCTTGGCATCAAAGTCTCCATTTATTTGGGATATCGCGAGGTTCGAATCCCCGCGCACCTCTAGGCGTTGAATGCCCATGGATACTGCCATCCGGAGACCATGTAAAAGGGCCTCATATTCGGCTGCATTGTTGGAGTCCGTGTACATAATCTGGAGTACATATTGAACTATGTCTCCTGTGGGGGACGTCAAAACGACGCCGGCCCCTAGTCCGGCCAACATTTTGGAACCGTCGAAGTGCATGATCCAGTTTGAATATGTGCCGTACTCTTTAGGGAGTTCGGCCTCCGTCCATTCTGCGACGAAGTCGGCCAAAACTTGCGACTTGATAGTTCGCCGTGGCCTATAAGTTATGTCGAACGGGAGGAGCTCGATGGCCCATTTTGCAATCCGGCCCGTTGTGTCACGGTTGTTTATAATATCGTTGAGTGGTACTTCCGATGCTACTGTGATTGAGCACTCTTGAAAGTAGTGTCGTAGCTTCCGGGATGCCATGAATACCGCATATGCAATCTTTTGATAATGTGGGTACCGTGATTTGCATGGGGTGAGGATAGTGGACACATAGTAAACCGGCTTTTGAAGGGGGAATTTGTGTCCGTCCGTTTCCCGCTCGACGACGAGTACTGCGCTGACAACTTGATGGGTTGCTGCAATGTACAATAGCATTGGTTCGCCGATGTTTGGCGCGGCCAGGACGGGGTTTGTTGCCAATATGGCTTTTATTTCCTCGAGTCCGGCCGTGGCGGCATCTGTCCACTCGAATTGTTCGGTGCGCCGAAGGAGGCGATAGAGGGGTAGCGCCTTCTCTCCCAACCGGGAGATAAAGCGGCTTAGAGCCGCCACGCATCCGGTTAATTTTTGTATTTGTTTGAGGTCCTTTGGGATATCCAATTGTGACAAATCTCGGATCTTGGCTGGATTTGCTTCGATTCCTCTACCAGATACAATGAAGCCCAAGAGCTTTCCGGCTGGAACGCCGAAAACGCATTTTTCCGGATTTAGCTTGATGTCATATGCTCGGAGGTTGTCAAATGTAAGCCTCAAGTCGTCTACTAGAGATTCGACATGTCTTGTTTTTACGACCACATCATCCACGTATGCTTCTACTGTTTTGTCGATCTGGTTCGCCAGACATGTCTGAATCATGCGCTGATATGTTGCGCCGACGTTTTTGAGCCTGAAAGGCATTGTGTTGAAGCAGAATGGGACGTATGGGGTGATGAATGCCGTTGCGGCTCGGTCTGACTCGGCCATCTTGATTTGATGGTAACCGGAGTATGCATCGAGGAAGCACAACGAATCGTGTCCTGCAGTGGCGTCGATAATTTGATCGATGCGGGGGAGGGGGAAGGGATCCTTTGGGCAAGCCTTGTTAAGGTCTTTGAAGTCAACGCACAGGCGCCGGGATTTGTCCTTCTTTGGTACCATCACCAAGTTTGCTAGCCAGTTCGGATGTTTGATATCTCTGATGAATCCGGCCTCCAATAGTTTGGCTAGCTCCTCTCCCATTGCCTGTCTCTTGGGCTCAAAGAAACGCCGAAGGGCTTGTTTGACAGGTTTGAATCCTTTTAGGATATTTAAGCTGTGTTCGGCCAGCCTGCATGGGATTCCAGGCATGTCTGAAGGGTGCCAGGAAAAAATGTCCCAGTTCTCCTGTAGGAATTCTCGCAGTGCGGTGTCTACATCGGGGTTTAATCGTGCCCCGATGGAAGCTGTTTTATTGGGGTCCGTTGGATGGACCTGGAATTTGACTATTTCATCCGCTGGTTTAAAGGAGGTGGACTTGGATCTTTTATCGAGTATCACATCGTCCCTGTTTATCGTGGAGCGCAGCGTAGTCAGTTCCTCAGCCGCTAGGGCTTCGGACAGTGCCTCAAGGGCCAATGCGGCTGTCTTGTTTTCGGCGCGGAGTGCTATGTCCGGATCACTAGCGAGAGTGACGATTCCATTCGGCCCGGGCATCTTGAGCTTCATGTACCCGTAATGGGGTATTGCTTGGAAGATTGTAAACGCTTCCCGCCCCAGCAAAGCGTGGTATCCGCTACTGAACGGGGCCACTTGGAATGTGACCTCTTCGGACCTATAATTATCTGGCGTGCCGAACACCACATCTAGTGTGATTTTTCCTGCACAGCGCGCTTCCCGACTGGGGATTATTCCTCTAAAGGTTGTGCTGCTTCGCTCAATGCGGTTCCAATCTATTTCCATTTTTTGAAGGGTTTCCTCATAAATGAGGTTCAATCCGCTGCCTCCGTTCATGAGTACCTTGGTGAGGCGAAAGCTGTCCTCTATAGGACTGAATACCAATGCGGCTGGTGCTCGAGCTGTTCGGATTTTAGGTTCATCACTGGCATTAAAAGTAATAGCCGTGTCACTCCATGGGTTTATTGTTGCTACTTGATAGACTTCGGCGAGGCTGCGGAGTGTTCTTTTTCGCATATTATTTGATGCGAAAGTCTCGAAGACTGTTAAGACTGTACTGGAGTCCCTGAGGTGGTTTTCTGCGGCCTCCGGAATTAGGAGATCTTCACCCCTTTTGGCCACCTGCCAGAGTATCCAACATGCTCTAAGGCTATGAGTTGGTGTGGCGTCCTCTGTACTATGAATTTTACAGGGTCCATTAAGCCATCCCTCCAGTACGGTTCCATGCCCTGTAGAGGGTTTTGGTTTTTTTGGTTTTTAATCCGGGTGTCTGATGATGATGCACCCTTTTATTTCGGACGAGGTTTCTATTCAGGGCCGGATTGTCCCAAAATTTAGTTTCGGTTTTCCGGGCGCTTTCCATCGCACAATACTTTTGTAGTATGGACGCCAAGTCAGAGAAGCGTGTAATGTCATGACGACCTGTGGCGTTGAGGATTCCCTTGTCCGTTATCCTGTTCATAACCAGGAGGAACCTTGCCCGGTAATGATGTACTGTTTCTTCGGGCTTTTGCCTGATTTGGGATAGATCGCTTATGTTCGGGTGGGTGGGTGGAATTAAATCCGGAACTTCACCCAATCTAAGACTCAAAGGCCAAGGAGTTTCCGAACTCTGAAGTTTGGATTCTTGGATGTTGTCCAGTGAATCTAGCCCGTTGCTTGATTCTAAGTTCAGGTCTTGAGTTACATCCTCCCCTCCGCGGGTATCCGGCTTGGAGGGATTGGGAATCCGGACGTAGCTAGTCCTTAAGATAGATGAAGAGTCGCCGCACTGTGCCTCTACCACGGCAACGTGATGGGTGACTTGGGGAGAATTAATTTCTCTTAGATCGGGTTTAAGCCCAACCTGGTCATAATCCGTAGTGACCCCCAAGGCGGCGATGCGATCCAAGAGCTCATTTACGGAAGAGAGCTCCATTGGATCTAACTGCTCGACGAGTTCCGAGCTGACGTGAAGATTGCTTTTGATGACCCGAGAGGTCACCGTCGGCGCAACGGCCGAACAGGCGGTCGTGAGAAAACCGCCTAGCCGGAGAGTTTGGCCGACAGCCAAGGCTCCCTTAGTAATGGCGCCATCTTTAAAGATGGGAAGAGGCATCCTTCCTGATTGCGACGGCACAAAGGAACTCTCAATGAAAGCACCAATGTCGGTGTCAAAACCGGCGGATCTCTGGTAGGGGGTCCCGAACTGTGCGTCTAGGCCGGATGGTAACATGAGGCAAGGAACACGATGTTTTACCCAGGTTCGGGCCCTCTTGATGGAGGTAAAACCCTACGTCCTGCTTGATTGATATTGATGATATGGGTAGTACAAGAGTAGATCTACCACGAGATCAAGGAGGCTAAACCCTAAAAGCTAGCCTATGGTATGATTGTTGTATGATGAAGTTGTCCTACGGACTAAAACCCTCCGGTTTATATAGACACTGGAGAGGGTTAGGGTTACACAAAGTCGGTTAGAATGGTAGGAGATCTTGAATATCCGCATCGCCAAGCTTGCCTTCCACGCCAAGGAAAGTCCCATCCGGACACGGGACGAAGTCTTCAATCTTGTATCTTCATAGTCCTGGAGTCCGGCTGAAGGTATAGTCCGGCTACCCAAACAGCCCCTAATCCAGGACTCCCTCAACACTCCCCCTATATTTTGTAGTCCAACAATTCTAAGCACATGATATCAGAGAGAAGGGTAAAACACAGGATAAGCAAGCAACTCATAAGATACTACAGTACTGAATAGACATAAGTAATAAGGTAGCGATAGGGAGCATATGTCTCACACCATATGACTAGAACTTAGGTCTCACTGGCACCAAACCAAACCAAGAAAAGACAAACACACGAGAAAACACAAGACACAAAGACTGTTGGGTTTCGTAGTAATTTCAAAAAATTTCCTACGCACACGCAAGATCATGTGATGCATAGCAACGAGAGGGGAGAGTGTTGTCTATGTACCCAACGCAGACCGACTGCGGAAGCGCTGACACAACGTAGAGGAAGTAGTCGTACGTCTTCACGATCCAACCGATCAAGCACCGAAACTACGTCACCTCCGAGTTCGAGCACACGTTCAGCTCGATGACGATCCTCGGACTCCGATCCAGCAAAGTGTCGGGGAAGAGTTCCGTCAGCACGACGGCGTGGTGACGATCTTGATGTACTACAGCAGCAGGGCTTCGCCTAAACTCTGCTACAGTATTATCGAGGACTATGGTGGCTAGGGGCACCACACACGGCTAAGGAATAGATCACGTGGATCAACTTGTGTGTTCTAGGGTGCCTCTGCCTCAGTATATAAAGGAATAGAGGGGGGGAGGCTGGCCGGCCAAGGTGTGGCGCGCCAGGAGAGTCCTACTCCCTCTGGGAGTAGGATTCCCCCCCCCCCCCAATCCTAGTTGGAATAGGATTCGCGGAGGGGGAAAAGAGAGAGAGGGGGCCGGCCACCTCTCCTAGTCCTAATAGGACTAGGGGAAGGGGGAGGCGCATAGCCCATGTAGGGCTGCCTCTTCTCTTTTCCACTAAGGCCCATCATGGCCCATTTAGCTCCCGGGGGGTTTCCGGTAACCCTCCCACTCCGGTTTAAAATCCCGATCACCCGGAACACTTCCGGTATCCAATATAGCCGTCCAATATATCAATCTTTATGTCTGACCATTTCGAGACTCCTCGTCATGTTCGTGATCACATCCAGGACTCCGAACTAACTTCGGTACATCAAAACTCATAAACTCATAATATAACTGTCATCGAAACCTTAAGCGTGCGGACCCTACGGGTTCGAGAACAATGTAGACATGACCGAGACATGTCTCCGGTCAATAACCAATAGCGAAACCTGGATGCTCATATTGTCTCCCACATATTCTACAAAGATCTTTATCGGTCAGACCGCATAACAACATACGTTGTTCCCTTTGTCATCGGTATGTTACTTGCCCGAGATTCGATCGTCGGTATCTCAATACCTAGTTCAATCTCGTTACCGGCAAGTCTCTTTACTCGTTTGATAATACATCATCTCGCAACTAACTCATTAGTTGCAATGCTTGCAAGGCTTATGTGATGTGCATTAGCGAGAGGGCCCAGAGATACCTCTCCGACAATCGGAGTGACAAATCCTAATCTCGAAATACGCCAACCCAACATGTACCTTTGGAGACACCTGTAGAGCTCCTTTATAATCACCCAGTTACATTGTGACGTTTGGTAGCACACAAAGTGTTCCTCCGGCAAACGGGAGTTGCATAATCTCATAGTCATAGGAACATGTATAAGTCATGAAGAAAGCAATATCAACATACTAAACGATCGGGTGCTAAGCTAATGGAATGGGTCATGTCAATCACATCATTCTCCTAATGATGTGACCCCGTTAATCAAATGACAACACATGTCTATGGTTAGGAAACATAACCATCTTTGATTAATGAGCTAGTCTAGTAGAGGCACACTAGTGACGTTTAGTTTGTCTATGTATTCACACAAGTATTATGTTTCCGGATAATACAATTCTAGCATGAATAATAAACATTTATCATGATATAAGGAAATAAATAATAACTTTATTATTGCCTCTAGGGCATATTTCCTTCAGTCTCCCACTTGCACTATAGTCAATAATCTAGATTACACAGTAATGATTCTAACACCCATGGAGCTTTGGTGCTGATCATGTTTTGCTCGTGGAAGAGGCTTAGTCAACGAGTCTGCTACATTCAGATCTGTATGTATCTTGCAAATCTCTATGTCTCCCACCTAGACTAGATCCCGGATGGAATTGAAGCGTCTCTTGATGTGCTTGGTTCTCTTGTGAAATCTGGATTCCTTTGCCAAGGCAATTGCACCAGTATTGTCACAAAAGATTTTCATTGGACCCGATGCACTAGGTATGACACCTAGATCAGACATGAACTCCTTCATCCAGACTCCTTCGTTTGCTGCTTCCGAAGCAGCTATGTACTCTGCTTCACATGTAGATCCCGCCACAACGCTTTGTTTAGAACTGCACAAACTGACAGCTCCACCGTTTAATGTAAACACGTATCCGGTTTGCGATTTAGAATCGTCCGGATCAGTGTAAAAGCTTGCATCAATGTAACCATTTACAATGAGCTCTTTGTCACCTCCATATACGAGAAACATATCCTTAGTCCTTTTCAGGTATTTTAGGATGTTCTTGACCGCTGTCCAGTGATCCACTCCTGGATTACTTTGGTACCTCCCTGCTAGACTTATAGCAAGACATACATCAGGTCTAGTACACAGCATTGCATACATGATAGAGCCTATGGCTGAAGCATAGGGAACATCTTTCATTTTCTCTCTATCTTCTGCAGTGGTCGGGCATTGAATCTTGCTCAATTTCACACCTTGTAACACAGGCAAGAATCCTTTCTTTGCTTGATCCATTTTGAACTTCTTCAAAACTTTGTCAAGGTATGTGCTTTGTGAAAGTCCAATTAAGCGTCTTGATCTATCTCTATAGATCTTAATGCCCAATATGTAAGCAGCTTCACCGAGGTCTTTCATTGAAAAACTCTTATTCAAGTATCCCTATATGCTATCCAGAAATTCTATATCATTTCCGATTAGTAATATGTCATCTACATATAATATCAGAAATGCTACAGAGCTCCCACTCACTTTCTTATAAATACAGGCTTCTCCAAAAGTCTGTACAAAACCAAATGCTTTGATCACATTATCAAAGCATTTATTTCAACTCCGAGAGGCTTGCACCAGTCCATAAATGGATCGCTGGAGCTTGCACACTTTGTTAGCTCCCTTTGGATCGACAAAACCTTCTGGTTGCATCATATACAATTCTTCTTCCAGAAATCCATTCAGGAATGCAGTTTTGACATCCATCTGCCAAATTTCATAATCATAAAATGCGGCAATTGCTAACATGATTCGGACAGACTTAAGCATCGCTACGGGTGAGAAGGTCTCATCATAGTCAATCCCTTGAACTTGTCGAAAACCTTTTGCGACAAGTCGAGCTTTGTAGACAGTAACATTACCATCAGCGTCAGTCTTCTTCTTGAAGATCCATTTATTCTCAATTGGGCAAGTCAACCAAAGTCCACACTTTGTTCTCATACATGGATCCCATCTCAGATTTCATGGCTTCAAGCCATTTTGCGGAATCTGGGCTCACCATCGCTTCTCCATAGTTCGTAGGTTCATCATGATCTAGTAGCATGACTTCTAGAACAGGATTACCGTACCACTCTGGTGCGGATCTTACTCTGGTTGATCTACGAGGTTCAGCAGTATCTTGTTCTGAAGTTTCATGATCATCATCATTAGCTTCCTCACTAATTGATGTAGGTGTCACAGAAACTGGTTTCTGTGATGTACTACTTTCCAATAAGGGAGCAGGTACAGTTACCTCATCAAGTTCTACTTTCCTCCCACTCACTTCTTTCGAGAGAAACTCCTTCTCTAGAAAGTTTCCGAATTTAGCAACAAAAGTCTTGCCTTAGGATCTGTGATAGAAGGTGTATCCAATAGTTTCCTTTGGATATCCTATGAAGACACATTTCTCCAATTTGGGTTCGAGCTTATCAAGTTGAAGCTTTTTCACATAATTAAGCACCACAGCCCCAAACTTTCAGAAACGACAACTTTGGATTCTTGCCAAACCACAGTTCATAAGGCGTCGTCTCAACGGATTTTGATGGTGCCCTATTTAACGTGAATGCGGCCGTCTCTAAAGCATAACCCCAAAACGATAGCGGTAAATCAGTAAGAGACATCATAGATCGCACCATATCTAGTAAAGTACGATTACGATGTTCGGACACACCATTACGCTGTGGTGTTCCGGGTGGCGTGAGTTGCGAAAACATTCCGCATTGTTTCAAATGTACACCAAACTCGTAACTCAAATATTCTCCTCGACGATCAGATCGTAGGAATTTTATTTTCTTGTTACGATGATTTCCAACTTCACTCTGAAATTCTTTGAACTTTTCAAATGTTTCAGATTTATGTTTCATTAAGTAGATATACCCATATCTGCTTAAGTCATCTGTGAAGGTGAGAAAATAACGATATCCGCCACGAGCCTCAACATTCGTCGGGCCACATACATCTGTATGTATGATTTCCAACAAATCTATTGCTCTCTCCATAGTACCGGAGAATGGTGTTTTGGTCATCTTGCCCATAAGGCACGGTTCACAAGTACTAAGTGATTCATAATCAAGTGGTTCCAAAAGTCCATCAGTATGGAGTTTCTTCATGCGCTTTACATCGATATGACCTAAACGGCAGTGCCACAAATAAGTTGCACTATCATTATCAACTCTGCATCTTTTGGCTTCAACATTATGAATATGTGTGTCACTACTATCGAGATTTAATAAGAATTGACCACTCTTCAAGGGTGCATGACCATAAAAGATATTACTCATATAAATAGAACAACCATTATTCTCTGATTTAAATGAATAACCGTCTCGCATCAAACAAGATCCAGATATAATGTTCATGCTTAACGCTGGCACCAAATAACAATTATTTAGGTCTAATACTAATCCCGAAGGTAGATGTAGAGGTAGCGTGCCGACCGCGATCACATCGACTTTGGAACCATTTCCCACGCGCATCGTCACCTCGTCCTTAGCCAATCTTCGCTTAATCCGTAGTCCCTGTTTTGAGTTGCAAATATTAGCAACAGAACCAGTATCAAATACCCAGGTGCTACTGCGAGCATTAGTAAGGTACACATCAATAACATGTATATCACATATACCTTTGTTCACCTTGCCATCCTTCTTATCCGCCAAATACTTGGGCAAGTTCCGCTTCCAGTGACCAGTCTGCTTGTAGTAGAAGCACTCAGTTTCAGGCTTAGGTCCAGATTTGGGTTTCTTCTCCTGAGCAGCAACTTGCTTGTTGTTCTTTTTGAAGTTCCCCTTCTTCTTCCCTTTGCCCTTTTTCTTGAAACTAGTGGTCTTGTTGACCATCAACACTTGATGCTCCTTTTTGATTTCTACCTCCGCAGCTTTCAGCATTGCGAAGAGCTCGGGAATTGTCTTATTCATCCCTTCCATATTATAGTTCATCACGAAGCTCTTGTAGCTAGGTGGAAGTGATTGGAGGATTCTGTCAATAACGCAATCATCTGGAAGATTAACTCCCAATTGAATCAAGTGATTATTATACCCAGACATTTTGAGTATATGCTCACTGACAGAACTATTCTCCTCCATCTTGTAGCTATAGAACTTATTGGAGACTTCATATCTCTCAATCCGGGCATTGCTTGAAATATTAACTTCAACTCCTGGAACATCTCATATGCTCCATGACGTTCAAAACGTCGTTGAAGTCCCGATTCTAAACCATAAAGCATGGCACACTGAACTATCGAGTAGTCATCAGCTTTGCTCTGCCAGACATTCATAACATCTGGTGTTGTTCCAGCAGCAGGCCTGGCACCCAGCGGTGCTTCCAGGACGTAATTCTTCTGTGGAGCAATGAGGATAATCCTCAAGTTACGGACCCAGTCCGTGTAATTGCTACCATCATCTTTCAACTTTGCTTTCTCAAGGAACGCATTAAAATTCAACGGAACAACAGCACGGGCCATCTATCTACAATCAAACATAAACAAGCAAGATACTATCAGGTACTAAGTTCATGATAAATTTAAGTTCAATTAATCATATTACTAAAGAACTCCCACTTAGATAGACATCCCTCTAATCCTCTAAGTGATCACGTGATCCAAATCGACTAAACCATGTCCGATCATCACGTGAGATGGAGTAGTTTCATTGGTGAACATCACTATGTTGATCATATCTACTATATGATTCATGCTCGACCTTTCGGTCTCCGTGTTCCGAGGCCATATCTGTATATGCTTGGCTCGTCAAGTATAACCTGAGTATTCCGCGTGTGCAACTGTTTTGCACCCGTTGTATTTGAACATAGAGCCTATCACACCCGATCATCACGTGGTGTCTCAGCACGAAAAACTTTCACAACGGTGCATACTCAGGGATAACACTTCTTGATAATTAGTGAGAGATCATCTTAAAATGCTACCGTCAATCAAAGCAAGATAAGATGCATAAAAGATAAACATCACATGCAATCAATATAAGTGATATGATATGGCCATCATCATCTTGTGCTTGTGATCTCCATCTTCGAAGCACCGTCATGATCACCATCGTCACCGGCGCGACACCTTGATCACCATCGTAGCATCGTTGTCGTCTCGCCAATCTTATGCTTCCACGACTATCACTACCGCTTAGTGATAAAGTAAAGCATTACAGCGCAATTGCATTGCATACAATAAAGCGACAACCATATGGCTCCTTCCAGTTGCCGATAACTCGGTTACAAAACATGATCATCTCATACAATAAAATTTAGCATCATGTCTTGACCATATCACATCACAACATACCCTGCAAAAACAAGTTAGACGTCCTCTACTTTGTTATTGCAAGTTTTACGTGGCTGCTACGGGCTTAAGCAAGAACCAATCTTACCTACGCATCAAAACCACAACGATAGTTTGTCAAGTTGGTGCTGTTTTAACCTTCGCAAGGACCGGGCGTAGCCACACTTGGTTCAACTAAAGTTGGAGAAACTGACACCTGCCAGCCACCTGTGTGCAAAGCACGTCGGTAGAACCAGTCTCACGTAAGCATACGCGTAATGTCGGTCCAGGCCGCTTCATCCAACAAATACCGCCGAACCAAAGTATGACATGCCGGTAAGCAGTATGACTTATATCGCCCACAACTCACTTGTGTTCTACTCGTGCATATAACATCAACACATAAAACCTAGGCTCGGATGCTACTGTTGGGGAACGTAGTAATTTCAAAATTTTCCTACGCACACGCAAGATCATGGTGATGTATAGCAACGAGAGGGGAGAGTGTTATCTACGTACCCTCGTAGACCAACATCGGAAGCGTTATGACAACGCGGTTGATGTAGTCGTACGTCTTCACGGCCCGACCGATCAAGCACCGAAACTACGGCACCTCCGAGTTCTAGCACACGTTCAGCTCGATGACGATCCCCGGACTCCGATCCAGCAAAGTGTCGGGGAAGAGTTTCGTCAGCACGATGGCGTGGTGACGATCTTGATATTCTACTATCGCAGGGCTTCGCCTAAGCACCACTACAATATTATCGAGGACTATGGTGGAGGGGGGCACCGCACACGGCTAAGAGAACGATCTTGAAGATCAACTTATGTGTCTAGAGGTGCCCCCTGCCCCCGTATATAAAGGAGCAAGGGGGGTGCGGCTGGCCCTAGGAGGAGGCGCGCAAGAGGAGTCCTACTCCTACCGGGAGTAGGACTCCCCCCTTTCCCTAGTTGGATTAGGACTTGGGGGGAAGGAGGAGAGGGAAGAAAGGAAAGGGGGGGCGCCGCCCCCCCTCCTTATCCAATTCGGACTTGGGGGGAAGGGGCGCGCGGCAGCCCCTAGGCCTCCTCTCCTCTTCCTCCACTAGGCCCATTAAGGCCCATTAGGTTACCGGGGGGGTTCCGGTAACCTCCCGGTACTCCGGTAAAATGCCGATTTCACCCGGAACACTTCTGATGTCCAAACATAGGCTTCCAATATATCAATCTTTATGTCTCGACCATTTCGAGACTCCTCGTCATGTCCGTGATCACATCCGGGACTCCGAACAAACTTCAGTACATCAAAATATATAAACTCATAATGAAACTGCCATCGTATCGTTAAGCGTGCGGACCCTACGGGTTCGAGAACAATGTAGACATGACCGAGACATGTCTCCGGTCAATAACCAATAGCGGAACCTGGATGCTCATATTGGCTCCTACATATTCTATGAAGATCTTTATCGGCCAGACCGCATAACAACATACGTTGCTCCCTTTGTCATCGGTATGTTACTTGCCCGAGATTCGATCGTCGGTATCTCAATACCTCGTTCAATCTCGTTACCGGCAAGTCTCTTTACTCGTTTCGTAATACATCATCTCGCAACTAACTCATTAGTTGCGATGCTTGCAAGGCTTATGTGATGTGCATTACTGAGAGGGCCCAGAGATACCTCTCCGATAATCGGAGTGACAAATCCTAATCTCGAAATACGCCAACCCAACATGTACCTTTGGAGACACCTGTAGAGCACCTTTATAATCGCCCAGTTATGTTGTGACGTTTGGTAGCACACAAAGTGTTCCTCCGGCAAACGGGAGTTGCATAATCTCATAGTCATAGGAACATATATAAGTCATGAAGAAAGCAATAGCAACATACTAAACGATCGGGTGCTAAGCTAATGGAATGGGTCATGTCAATCACATCATTCTCCTAATGATGTGATCCCGTTAGTCAAATGACAACACATGTCTATGGTTAGGAAACATAACCATCTTTGATTAACGAGCTAGTCTAGTAGAGGCACACTAGTGACATTTAGTTTGTCTATGTATTCACACAAGTATTATGTTTCCGGATAATACAATTCTAGCATGAATAATAAACATTTATCATGATATAAGGAAATAAATAATAACTTTATTATTGCCTCTAGGGCATATTTTCCTTCACATGGGAGTCTTAAAGAAATATCTTCATAATCGTGCTAGGCCAGAAGGAAGCATCTCCAAGGGCCATGAAAATGAGGAGGTCATTGAGTTTTGTATTGACTTTATTCCTGACCTTAAGCCGATTGGTGTTCCTGAATCGCGGCATAAGGGCAGACTAGATGGAAAAGGCACGCTAGGAGGGGAACAGATAATATGTATGGGCGGACATTCTCTCACTGAAGCACACTACACAGTTCTACAGAATTCCGCCTTGGTGGCTCCGTATATGGATGAACACAAGAATTTGCTATGCTCCAAACACCCGGAGCGGTCTGATGACTGGATTACACGTAAACAAACCAGGAGTTTCGCCAGCTGGTTGCAGACACGTACCATGCATGACACCTCTATTGAAGATGACCTGTACTTGCTGTCCCAGTTACCATCTTCGAATATAATGACTTTCAAAGGGTACGAGATAAATGGTAATACATTTTACACGATCGCCCAAGATAAGAAGAGCACCAACCAAACAGTGGTGTCCGCTTTGATGTAGAAACCAAGACGGGAAAGGAAACATATTATGGTTATATACAGGACATATAGGAACTTGATTATCGACGTGGTTTGAAGGTCCCTTTGTTTCGGTGCAAATGGGTCAATATGACACGAGGCGGGGTAACGGAAGACCCGCGGTATGGAATGACAACAGTGGATCTCAACAATCTTGCGTATGCAGACGAACCATTCGTCCTAGCCAATGATGTGGCACAGGTTTTCTATGTGAAGGACATGTCTACCAAGCCAAGAAAAAGAAAAGATAAGGAAGCGAATGCATCGTACGATGAGCCAAAGCGGCACATAGTTCTTTCTGGGAAGAGAAACATCATGGGAGTGGATGACAAGACAGACATGTCAGAAGATTATGAAAAGTTTGATGAAATTGCTCCATTCACAGTGAATATTGACCCGAGCATCCCGTTAAATGATGAAGATTTTCCATGGTTACGGCGCAAAGGGACACACGCGAAGAAAAAGTTTCACACCCAAAGATCTGGGATGTGATCGGCTTCACTATCATCACTTTCTTCTGTGTTTCACACCTAGGAGGGAATCTCTGTAATAGTTAGGGTAGTTATGTGTTTTGGCATTTGAAACGCGAAAATTTTTATGTGCAAACAAATTCTTTCATGCCTTTACTGATTTTTAAAGTTAAGTTATTTACAAACTAGTGATTCACACTAATTTCAAATAATTCAAAATTTAAACTATTCAAATTTGAAAACTACGGGCACTAACAGAAAGTTTGTAATTTTTTGTACCTAAAGCAAAAATATTCACAAAGAAACTCTAAATACACAAAAAAACAACTCAAAAATAAATAAAGCAAAAAAAATAAAAAAAGCCCGCCTACTGGGCCAGAGCGGCCTGCATACGACTAGAAACCCAACCTGTTGTTGGGCCAGGATGCAGGCCCGCAAAGGCCCAGTAGGCCCACAGGGCAGCACAGAACATGTAGGCCCAGTAGGCCTGCTTTGGAGAGGAGCTCGAGAGAGCTACCGCACGGGGGGTTACAAACCAGTGCGGACGCCCCTCGGCTAGCGAGGTGGGACTAAACTTGCCGCACAGCACCTGCGCCAACGCACCCCCTTTAGTACCGGGTGGTGGCACGAACCGATACTAAAGGGGGGGGCCTTTAGTACCGATTGGAGCCACCACCCGGTACTAAAGGGGGTGCGCTTCCCGCCGCTTGGCCTGGCCAAAACAGGCCTTTAGTATTCGAGGGATCTCACTTCAGCTATGATCCTGTGAGGGTTCCTTCTCTTTGGGTGTCCACCGCCCGCGCCGCAGGAACCGCGAGTGTCCTAGATTCTTCTGTAGTATTCGATCTTTATTAGCTACCTAGCCAGTGATGTATTCGATATATAATATTCGAGACGATGTATTCGAGATTATATATTATTCGAGACGATGTATTCGAGATTATATCTATTATTCGAGACGATGTATTCGAGATTATATCTATTATTCGAGACGATGTATTCGAGATTATATCTATTATTCGAGACGATGTATTCGAGATTATATCTATTATTCGAGACGATGTATTCGAGATTATATCTATTATTCGAGACGATGTATTCGAGATTATATCTATTATTCGAGACGATGTATTCAAGATTATATCTATTATTCGAGACGACGTATTCGAGATTATATTGGATGATGCTTATTATGTACTATGATTGATTCAGTTTTTCCTTATTAATTGATTGCATCCATGCATTGTAATTTGAATATATTTCTTTTGGATTAGTTAAACAAAACCTATGGCGGATAATACCGGCAGAGAGGGAGAAGAGGCCCTGTTCAATATCATACGCAATCCTCGCGGGCCAGATGATGATCAGAATGAAGAAGATTATGACGGCTCCGAATATCTAAACAACACTGGGGAGGGTGATATGATATTTGATCGCAACGACCGAATTGATGAAGTCATGAACTATGAACATGACGAAGAAAATGTTGATCTTGAAACAACAAAGACCGGCGAGGTATATATATTTATATAAGCAGGCATCTGGTGATCATCACATGTTTTAAATGACTTGAAGATATATTAACGAATCGATCTTTCTTCTTTCAGCCATCCGGATCGAGCAAATCTTCAGGCAACAGGACGAAACGAGGCCCGAACAAAAAGTTGAAGGAGGGCGTAAAGTACAATATCGAGGCAATCAGACCTAATGGCGAACCATTAGCGCCTAAGAAGATTGCGGACAAGTTCATTCGTCAGTGCGGAGTTCTTGTGAAGGACCAACTCCTGATATCCCTTCAAGAATGGAGAGAGCCAGCAAAGCCACGTCTAGGAGTTACTTTTGTCGACGACAGTCAAAAACATTTGCTTTGGGAAACGCTCATGGAACATTTCACCCTACCAGATCATTTCACAGATGCAGATGTGGAGAAAGTCAAGGGCGCTGCTCTTAGGAAGATGGCGGTTGCATTCAAGAACCACAAGATTCGTGAATGGGCCAAGTACGTCAAGGGAGGAAGGAAGACTCCAGTATTCGAGGGAACACTAGAGAAGCAAAGTGCTCATTGGGACGATTTCGTGAAATTCAAGGATTCGGAATTATCTAAGGAACGTTCCAGAATAAACAAGGCCAATGTCGCAAAAAAGGATAAGTTCCATAAGCCGGGGCCAGGTGGCTATGCGGTGGGAATGCCTAAGTGGAATAAGTCTGAGAAAGAGATGCTGGATGCAGGTGTCACTCCAGAAACATTGAGCTGGCCCCCCAGGTGCAGGACTTGGTTCTATGCGCATGGGGGGAGTTGGACCCGAAGACAGGCAAAGTTTCGAAGAAGGCATGTCTGGACAGAGCCGAAGATAAGCTACTTGTTGCAATAGAATAGGCTCGATCGGGGTTGTTCGAGCCCAACAGAGAGAACGACGAGCTTACGCGTGCCCTGGGAAATCCTGAACACCTGGGAAGAACATGAGGCATGGGTGCTATTCCATGGTATGAGGGGTTTTCGGACTGGAACGCCGACTACAGAACCCGTGCGAGAAAGAAGATTGCGGAGGAGAAGAAGAGGAAGATGGAGGAGGAGCAGAGGAAGCTAGACTATGAACGCCTTCAAGGCCTAGAATCAGCGCACGCGGACTTGGCAGTCAAATTCCAGCGGCAGCAGGAGCAGATCGACTCACTTAGCTAGCAAAGGGGGTCTCAGCAGCTAGCGGATGATCCACCAATGGATAGCACCGTCCCATCCATGCCGAGAAGCAGCATGGGTTCCGCCCCGGGCGACACATTGCTGGATAGCTACCCAGTGGATGACATCACGGAGAACACTAATTGCGAGCTACACTTCAAAATGAAGAACATATCCATGAAGGTGTCAGACGCCCTTGCTTTTACAAATCCCCCCGAGGCAACCTTCCATTGCAACCCGATTCCAGCGGGCTATGCTCGTGTCTTGGTTGATGAGGTGGTGGACCAATATTCGGGGCTAGAGCTTGACATTCCTGGAGGTGACGATGAGCACACACTAGGAGAGGCCAACCATCGTATCATCCTATGGAGAAAGGATTGCATCATCTTTCGAAGGCCACCGACACCGCGTCATCCGACTCCTCGTCGCAGTCCGCCACCGAGTCAGCAGACTCCCGCTCCTCCAAGTCCACCAACGCGTCAGGCCACTCCTCCTCCAAGTCCGGCATAGCTTCAGGCCACTCCTCCTCCTCCAAGTTCGGCAAAGCGTCAGGCCACTCCTCCTCCAAGTCCGGCACAGCTTCAGGCCACTCCTCCTCCAAGTCCAGCACAGCTTCAGGCCACTCCTCCTCCTCCAACTCAGCCACGTCAGCCGTCTTCGCCACCTCAGCAATGACGGAAGAGAGCCGCCTCAGCTATGGTGCGTAGCGGTACAAGTCGAGGTAGTACTGGAGGTACAGGCGGAGGCAAGCGATTTCAATATGGTCCAAGCCTCGCGCCTCTTCCGCAGAGGCCTTACGACAAGTCCGAGGAGGAAAACGTAGCCATATCGAAGGCCGAGGTGGAAGCCCATTTTGCACCGAAACCGCCACCGCCGCCAAGGGAGAAAGTGCCTGTGGAAAAGATTGACCACTTCATTCGTATGGCTAGACCACCAGCTCCCAAGCCTGTTGACACAGACTATGAGCGCCACATCAAGAAGTTAAATCGAGCACGTCTACAGAAAGAGGCGAGCTCGAGCTTGAGAAAATCAGCTGGCAAAAGGAGCGGTAAAACCGTTCCCCAGCTGGGAGAACAGGCGGCGCAATCAATCCCCCCGCTTGTTGTGCCAACAACACATGAGAGTAGGCGCGCCCAATATTATTGTGGGCAAACCGTTAACATTCCCGGGATGGGCGATGTGGTAATAACCGAGGAGCATATTGCGCAGGCTGAATCGATCGGCATCATTGTTGGACAACTCCTCGATATCGAGCCCATGTCTCCGACTAGAGAGGAGGAAATAAAACGGAAATATGCCCGGGGCCAACCTTTGGTCGAGCCAGAGGAGGTCAATAAGCTCCCAACGAGAATGTATGAATTGCATCAATGGTACATGGACATTACCAAGATTTCCAATCAAGAGTCCCTCATGGTGAATGTCAACAAGGAGCATTACTACCATGAGAAAGCTGTGACCGTTGAGTATTCAGAACTATTTCAGCTATACAATAAAGACGCACTCGACAAATCTATCGTCAGTTGCTATTGTCTGTAAGTGATTTCTTTATGTAATTTAAGTCTCAAGCTAGCTGTAGTGATCATTTTGATCAATCATTACCTGTAATTATCCTCACTATATTCTTTTCTGTGGTATTATGCAGGATGAAGATTTATGAAATGAAAAAAGGTGGACGCTATGGCATTGGGTTCGTTGACCCAAATACCATTAATGAATACACATGGAAAATAGATCCATATCACGAAAAAAGTGTAGAGGAAAGCATGCTACAGTTCTTCAAGGAACTCAAATACAATGAAGATATACTACTTCCTTACAACTTCCAGTGAGTCACACTGTCTTGTACTACAAATTCTGTTTTTCCCTACTAGCTATAGCTACATGTTTTTGCTTACATATGCCCGCTTAATTAAGACATGCAAACGTGTGTGCATGCAGATTTCACTGGATCTTGTTAATCATTAAAGTTGATGAAGGAACAGTTGAAGTACTAGACTCGCTACTTAAGAAAGCAAGTGACTACATCGTGAAGGGGATAGTCAACAGGTAATTTCAATCATTATTAACTATATCTCGACCTATTTAATTAGTTCGTCATTTCCTGATAACAACTATTTAATAACCCATTTATTCATTTTCTTTGTCGGCGGGCAGGGCTTGGGCAAAGTTCATTAGGGCCACTCCAGGCCCATGGAAACAAAATCTGAAATGGTATCGACCCAAGGTAAGTAATTAAGTAGTACTAGCTAGCTGCCATCTCTTTAATTATCATGCTTGATTAATTATTATCTGATCAAATTCCATTCTCGTAAAGGCCCTGAAGCAGGCGCCGGAGAATGATCTATGTGCATACTACGTTTGCGAGAACATTCGCATGATGGCGTCCGAAAGGAGCAAATCTCAAAGACAGGAGTGGGTACGATATCGATTGTCAGAACACTATTCACAATTTTTACACCATTATCGATATCTAGTCACACAACTAATACACATGCATATTGATCTCCTTCTTAACAGTTCAAAGAGGTGCGGGACAAGCTCCTAGCACAGGACCGCATAGAAGCAATTCAAGAGAAAATAGCGGGATTTTTGCTCGACCAGGTCATAGATCCCAAAGGAGAATACTATTACCCGCTACCGCCCCCACGAACCACTTCCATTTGTTATCGTGCTCCGAAGGCACCAATTAGCTAGGCTAATGCCACTGGCTCCGAAGACACCAATTAGGAGAAATTTTATATATATATATATATATATATATATATATATATTATGATCGGTTCTACTAGAAATTCTATTTATATATATGCATAACGTGTACAATATGTAGTATCGTAAAATACCAGCAAACGAAAAATAATTAAATAGAAAACACAAAATTAAATGAAAAAGAAATCATAAACCCAAAACCCCCCAACATTTAATACCGGTTGGTGACACCAACCGGTACTAAAGGGCTCCTTGCCCCCGAAACTAACTCGTGCCACGTGGTTGCCCTTTAGCACCAGTTCGTGCTGAACCGGTACTAAAGGGGGGGAGAGGGGGCCTTTAGTGCCTACATTTTAGCGCCGGTTACCAAACCGGCACTAAAGGGCCTTACGAACCGGTGCTATTGCCCGGTTCTGCACTAGTGCCTCCACCTCGCCGGTTGTGGGTAGGGCGAGGGTACCTTCCTCCCGTAGTTGTAGATTAGGTGTAGTTTGTCCCTGGTGACTTTGGAGACTTTGGAATCCATGTTCGTTTGTCTATGGAGAAGCCAGTAGATGCGAAGGCATCGTTGGCTTTGGCCTCCTTTGTGTTGGTCTGTATCTCCCTTGTCGATGACTTGCGAATCGGTAGGCTTTGTGGCAAGTTTAGTTAATATCCTCTAGGATCCTGCTGGATCTATGCTCTCCCCCTTCTCTCTTTAGGAGTTGGAGAAGAAATCTATGCCTGCAGATCTTCTTGGTAATTGTTCCTTTTCAATAATAATCCTCTGCAATTTGTTGATGTGCTCTTCGACATTGGTTCTCATCCCCTATCAACTATTGACGTTCTTACTCCTTCTTCAGCCTTGTTTCCTCTTGGTCACGGGGGAAGAGGTTTGGGGATGGGCATGCTCTTCTTTCCTATGCTTATCTAACAGATTCCGGGTCTGTAGAATCGGAAGCTAAGAAAACTCAAAAGGTAAAAACGTTTGAAACACTCATATTTGAGGTAAAAGTAAAACAACTCAAAACAACTCAGTGTTAGCAACTCAGCATATAGAGGCAACACGTGACTCATTCTACAATATCATGTTGCAACACCTGGAGAGAACTGGACGCCCATTCTGCACACGGCTGATTCTATGAGCAGTTTCACATAATCTGATTCTGTGTGTAGTTAAGCTGATAAGAAGTCGACTTAAGCATAGGTGGACCCTTGAACAAAATACGCAGGGCAACCGACAATTATGACCGTAGATAAAGTGGCAGTAGCGTTTGTCAAAATAAAGGACTAAATAGATTCCACAACGCACTGAAACAAAATTAGAACATAATTACGCAGCCACGGTGCTCCAGCATCCTGTCAGGAACTTTGGATTAAGAATTGGTGGAATACCAGGCAATCCGAAACTCTCTTAACTGATATTCAAGAGAAAAGGATTCTCGAAAGATTCATAGAATTAGAAGAACTTTCTCTCTTGGACAAGATGATAAAAGGGAAACTAAAGACACATGTACAAAAACCTCCTACAGGAATACACAAGGAAATAATACAATGGGTCAAAATAAATAATGAGGATCATCTCCATACCATTTTGCATTTCTCGACAAATATAATCTGTTTGGCTATTCTAAGTGGTTCTTTATGCCTCAACATAATGTCAACTACTGCAGCCTTTTAGTACTAGTAGATTACATTTATATAGAGGTTCTTGAGTAAATTTTACTTGTGCTTATAAATTATGTACTCATATCCACTCCCCTACGTCAGTAAAGGGAAAAAACCAAAGACTGCTTCAGGACAATTCACTAGAAATAACAGATAATCTGGAGAGTAGAGCTTCAACGCCTCACGCTCACCCCATCACCAAGACCAAAGTTTAATAAGAAAACAACGAGACTCGGGAATCCAATCCAATGTTAGTACACGTTCTTCCAGATAAACAAATTGGTCATCACGGCGCTCCCGAACTTCTGGGCAATTCCCAATTCAATTCTCGAATTCTGGGCAATAGTACAGAGTCAATGGTGGTGACTGTGCCGAGCAAAACAAACAATCCAAGGAGAAGGCAAGCAAAACAATCTCAGATTTACGTTAACTCGGCATAATGCCAGCCAAAACATGTCAACCATAACCAGAAACCAGCTGCCTCTCCGATGGAGCATGCACAGAAGCCACGCGGAGGATAAGATAACTCAACAGTCTCCAGAAACAAAAACAGATCAATAGGACTTACACTTGATTCACGTACTCCCCCCGATCCGAATTAGTTAACGCAGTCTCTGCACAATGTAAAATGGACATTGCATAGAGGCTGCGTCAATTAATTCAGATCAGAGGGAGTAGTATATGCAATCACCGACATCAGTAAACCGAAAATCCAAAAGCTGGTTCAGAGTAACTCGTTATCAAAAAATAAAAAAAGAGAAGCTTGACAGTCAACAGGCGCGTGACGCTCACCCAATCACATAGAACAAACTTTAAGAGAGCAGCAAGACTCGAGATAGGTCCCAAATATTATTATCACACGACCCACCAGACAAATAAATAAACTGGTTATCCGTGCTACTCTACCTGTACTCAAGATAATAGAATAGGATCACAGCTCCCCCAAAGTTGTGGGCAGCCCAGTCACAATTCCCACAGGCACAGAGGCCAGAAGCGACATCTGACCTAAATCCTGGGCAATAGAACAGAGTCAATGGTGGCTGACTGTGCCCGGCGAAACAATCCAGGAAAAAGCACATGCCGACCATAATAAGTAAGTAAAGATACATGGGGCATGAGCACAAGCCACATGGAGGATAACCAGACGGCCTCCGGAAACAAAAAACAGAATGCATGCTTACGGAGAGTGTCAGATACTCAGAGGAAGATGACAACACCTGAAGAACAATGCCCAAATTGATTATTCATACAGCAAAGGGAAAACCAGAACAGAACATTCACTACCTATCGTGGAGACTATAGTTGTACGATGTCTACTTTGCCATACAATCCAACCCAGGACAGGACACGACAACCATAAAAAAGAAAAAAACATTGTGATTTTGACCGATTAAGCATGTCAGGTTCATTTGCTTCAGTGTTATATAAATTTCACTATCGATCAACCAAGCACTGATGGTTCGCAAGATCCCATCAAACGAATTCGGTAGGATAGGCGAAAAAAAAACTAAATGCAAGGAACCATTCAGCAATCAAACGAGCGAAGTAGGTGGTTAGTTCGATTTAGTTTCCCCCCTTTTCGTTATGACCGCAAAGGCTAAGTTAAACACCACAAATAATGAATGTATTTCTCCTTTTTAAACATCAACAGCTTAACAGAGTGGACTGCAAGATTGTGAATACATGTAAAGTACGCAAATCAGTTTGAAACAGGGTATGGTTGTGTTCTGCAATTTTGTGCATCGTGAAGCAAGACAAACACCGCAAATGATGGTGGGCGTGGCCAAAGCATTTGCACAGGAGTAGCAGTCGTCATTCATAGAAAACTGAAACAGGCTCATATTTCTAGGTGCAGAGTTGCGAGTAGAGAACCAGCACACATCACAAGCACTGGAGTGGCAAAATGGTGAAGGAAGGAGACATAGGAAGTGTTGCATTGCTGTAACCTATCTAACTACATATATCTTCGTAGTCATGACTCATGACTGAATCCTGGTGCTTGGCCACAGCACTGAACACCCAGAACGGCGAAGCATAAGAAACACTGACAGCATGACTGAAATTCCCTAACTGATAACTACTACCATCTGCAAAATTCTCACGGTTATCTACCTATCAATCATGGAAAAGGCGCTACCAGGCTTTGTTCATTTGATAACATCACTGAATGAGAGACGGTGCCAATCAGGTTCGGCAACATTGCTTGCAGGTCCAAGTGGAGGAGGATGCACCCCTGCCCTGCACTGCACTGAAATGTTCAAATGGAGGTGAGATTGGTGGGCATCAGAAATGTGAAATTCAGGGGAGAGAAATTGTCAGTGCTGCATTGCTCTGTACCTGGCGGCCATGGATATGGGTGGGTGGCTAGAAGATGCCGCGCTGGCGGGCGAGCGCGAGGAAGTCCTCCAAGGGATCGTGCTTGCTGGTGGTGGCGGCGGCGGCGGTGGCGGTGGGGATCATGAGCATCGCCCTGTAGAGAGGATCGACGACGGCACGGGGCGGTTGCTCTGGCTGCTGCTGCTGCTTGGGGCTCGGGGTCGGGGCTGGGGTGCTGAACTTGGCGCCCCTGACCTTCCTGGTGCAAACCCTAGGCTTCCGGCGAGGTTTGGCGGCGTCGTCGTCGTCGGAGGGAGGTGGCGAGGGCGACTGGGGCTGAGCGGGACTGGGGGTGAAGGGGAGGCTGCACATGGTGATGGGGTCTTGTTGGGGGAGCTCGGGAGGGGTGGCGAAGACCTCCTCGTCGTCGTCCTCGGCCCCCCGCGCCTGCGAGGCGGAGGGGGCGTTGCCGGCGCCGAGGAAGGAGGAGTTGGCGAGGGTGTCCTCCTGGGACGCCGAGATGTCGCCGCCGCACTCCAGGGCAACCGTCGCCATCATCGGCCCGACCTCGGCGGCGGCGGCCATGGCCGCAGTGCTCGGAGAGGGACGGGGAGGAGGACTCGCCAGACTGAAGCTGTACCTGTTAAAATCAGATCGACACGCGTTAGGTGGACAGTGGTATCCTTAATCTACCAGAATTCAAATTCTGGTGCTCGCATTATTTCTGAATTTATTTCAGGATTTTCGGCAGTCTCTCAAAGGTGTTTATAGGGGTAGGATATGTGTATGCGCGTTCATAGTAGTAAGTGTATGCGCGTATATATGAGCACTTGTGTCTGTACCTATGCTCAAAAAAAAATCAGATCGACACTTGAGTCAATTATAAGGCCTCTTTATATGTCCCATGAAAAAATGTGAGGCTTCTTTCATCCAAATTCAAAGGATTTTCAAACGAATCGAAGGATCCTATTCCTAATATCTCTTTTACTGTTGGTTGCCTTTTCTTTTACACAATATAATTGCAGATGCTCACATACACACACATATACTCATCTCTACTAGCGCACACACACATCCTATTGCTATGAGCGCATTCAAAAAGCTGAGCTGACACAATATGTTGAGATTGACGAAATCACCACATTGGTCGCGTAGTCGACACGAACATCTTCTTGTTTGATTTTTAGGATTGCAATTGGAAAAAAAATCCAAAAAAAATCCTGAATTTGTACAGGAAAGCTAAATCGAACACCGAACTTTCAATCTCTTAACTCAGCACATCAAACTCTCCGATCCCGATCTATTTTGAACTTTGAGTGTGTTTGCTGGTGTTTGCTAACATGGCAAGTTGCTACTTCTTGAACTTGCGTTGATTTTCCCTTCAGAAGGAAAGGGTGATGCAGCAAAGTAGAGATAAGTATTTTTCTCAGTTAGAGAACCAAGGTATCAATCGAGTAGGAGACAACACACAAATCACCAATACCTGCAAAATAATCAAACACTTGCACCCAACGCGATAAAAGGGGTTGTCAATCCCTTCACGATCACTTACAAAAGTGAGATCTGATAGAGATAGATAAAACTAAACAAAAGATAAAGTAAAATTTTTTGAGTTTTTTTTGCTTTATAGATCGAAAAGTAAAATATTGCAAAACAGTAGATCGAAAACTTATATGATGGAAAATAGAATATCGAAAACTAGTATGATGAAAAATAGACCCGAGGCCATAAGTTTCACTAAAGGATTCTCTCAAGATAGCGAATAATACGGTGAGTGAATAAATTACTGTCGAGCAATCGATAGAAAAGCGCAAAGTTATAACGATATCCAAGGCAATGATTATGAAATATAGGCATCACGTTCGTTTCAAGTAGACCGACTCCTACCTGCATCTACTATTATTACTCTACACATCGACCGACTCCTGCCTGCATCTAGAGTATCAAGTTCATGAAGAACAGAGTAACGCTTTAAGTAAGATGACATGATGTAGAGGAATAAACTCAAGCAATATGATATAAACCTCATCTTTTTATCTTCGATGGCAACAATACAATACGTGCCTCGCTGCCCCTACTGTCACTGGGAAATGATACCGCAAGATTGACCCAAAGCTAAGCACTTCTCCTATTGCAAGAAAAACCAATCTAGTTGACCAAACTAAACCGATAGTTCGAAGGGAATTACAAAGATATCAAATTATGCATAAAAGAATTCAGAGAAGATTCAAATAATATTCATAGATAAGCTGATCATAAATCCACAATTCATCGGATCTCGACAAACACACCGTAAAAGAAGATTATATCGGATAGATCTTTAAAAACATCGGGGAAAACATGGTATTAAGAATTAAAGAGATAGAAGAAACCATCTAGCTACTAGCTATGGACCCGTAGGTCTGTAGTAAACTACTCACGCTTCATCGGATGGGCAACAGAGTTGATGTAGATGCCCTCCGTGATCGAATCCCCCTCCGCAGGATGCCGGAAAAGGCCCCAAGATGGGATCTCACGGGAACAGAAGGTTGCGGCGGTGAAAAAGTGTTTCGTGGATGCTTCTGATGGTTTGGGAATATATGTGAATATATATGAGGTAGAATTAGGTCAGGGGAGTCACGAGGGACCCACAAGGCAGAGGGGTGCGCCCTACACCCTGAGCGCGCCCTCCTCCCTTGTCGCCGCCTCGTGGCTCTTCTGACTTGATCTTCGAGTCTCCGGGGTGTCTTCTGGTCCAAGAAAAATTATCGCGAATGTTTTATTTCGTTTGGACTCTAGGTTAATAAGTTAGTCCCTAAAATAATATAAAATAGCACATTAATGCATATAAAACATCCAAAACAGATAACATAATAGCATGGAACAAAAAAAATTATAGATACAGAAGAGACATATCACAAGTCAAATCGGGCCGGCACATTAGAGCAGTCCCTCGCGTGCCCACTCTGCAATCGTCCTCAAAAAAATGCAATGTTTTTTTTTCGTTTTCTTTCATTTTCCCTTTGGGTTTTCCCTTATGTTTCATTGGTTTCCTTCGGCTTTCTTTTATCCATGGCTATATTTTTTCACTAGTTTCTTTTGGTTTTTCTTTCTTTGTTATACTTTTTTTGTTTCTTGTTTTTCTTGTATTGTTTGTTTTTTCTTTTCTCTTTGTATCTTTGTCGGTTTTAACCAATTTTCGTTTTTACAGATGTCTATTTTTCTCACTACACAAAGTACATTTTTAACATGCACATGAAACATTTTTTGATACACTTTCGACATTTTTCAAATACATTATGTACATTTTTTAAATACATGTTTTCAACATTCTTTTGAATACACAGTAAAGTCTTACCAAATACACGTTTAACATTTTCTAAATTACAATAATATTTTACAAAACTATAGGAACATTTTTTACATATTTATTGTTTAAAAATTTACTCCCATTTAAAAAAAATCAAAAAACATTCACACTTTAAAATTTGATTCAGGTTTTAAAATTTGTTCCCATTTTTTTTCAAAAATGTTTATGTTTAAAAAAGTCCTAAAATTTTCAAAATAGATTCTTTTTCAAAAAATTTGTTCATTTTTAATAAAGTATTCAGCATTTTCTCACACATTTGTTGAGGTTCCAAGAGTTGCTCTCATTTTTAAAATTTTCATAAAGTGTTCAAATTTAAAATTTTGTTCAGGTTTCAAAAATTGTTCACGTTTTTTCAAAAAAAATTATGTTTCAAAAAGTGTTCACTTTTTATAAATTGATTCTTTTTCAAAAAGATGTTCAACTTTTATAAAGTATTCAACGTTTTTCTCACACATTTTTTTAAGTTTCCAAAGTTTCTGCCATTTTTAAAAATTTTGAAAATTGTTTGCACTTTAAATTTTTGTTCAGGATTCATTTTGTTTCATTTACTGAAAAAATGTTTATGTTTCGAAAAGTGTTTACTTTTTCAAAATTGATTCTGTTTCAAAAAGTTGTTCATTTTTATAAGTATTCAGAATTTTCAAAAAGTATTCACACTTTAATTTTTTACGTAGACTTCACAATTTTTTATGTTTTCCATATTTGTTTGCCTTTAACAATCTTTTTTTCTTCCAAATTTTGACTTTATGATATGTGGGTAAGTTTATCGGGCTTCTCATTAAATCACTAACGGCCATTTGTTCTAGTGGCTTGCGCGAGGCGCTAGCAATGGTGAGGCACATAGATTAGCTGGAATCGCTACTACCCTTGATATTGGCCGACATTTGTGGCTCATCGATCCACCGGATCATCTTTGTATTCCTTTAAACATCGAGACATGAAATAAAGCACGTTGTTCCTTCTAAAAAAAATGTGTTTTTATTTGTACGTCGCGCCTTATGTAAAAGGAAAAAAAACACTCGCTTAGCACGTGGTGGGCTGGCCCAGTCCCTTCCGCAATCAACAGTTGTCTACTCTTTTTGGTATTTTTATGTCCCATGTTACCTAAAAGAAAAAGAAACGAAAAAATCGGTGGGTAGTTTCTAGTTTCTGCATGTTGGATCCTTTTGATCTACACTTTGCTTCATCGGTGGCGGTTGCTATTCTGGTGCGCTGTTCTTATGAGGGCTTTAGCACGACGACTTCTCGAGTGTCCACTACAACAATGTTTACCTGGCTCCGATGAGGGAGTGGCGATGACGGCGACGCACCTTCGGCTCACTCTAGTGCTTGTAGTCATCGCTAGGTGGTCTACGGACCTGGATGTAATTTTTACTTCTGGTGTTCTTTGTACTAAGTTGACAGTTGATGAGTAGATCGGAAGTTTTCTCGCAAAAAAAAGAGATAATGATGGGTTAATCATTTGTATCTACTCGTATTGGAACCTGTCCAGAAGTGGTGAGAACTAGTCAAGAACGACTTGTAAATAGAATAACATCACCAAAAATGAAATTGGATGGGAAACATGTCATAAAAATGGATATTATATTGCCTTGTCTACGCATCATGATCAATTGTGGAGATTACACATACTTAACATGTATTGCACTGTATACGTACAACTTCCCCAGGTGATCAACCCTCGCATCAAACTTATATAATTTACCAGATATCTATTCTTTCGGGACATGGAGAAAGGAACCCGAATTTTCGGTTTCTTACAGGAAATACAACACATCGGAACCAAACCAACATATCACACAATATGGGCCAAATAAAAAAAATCATATTGTCAATTATTCATAAGGCAGAAATACATTCACGGCTTACAGATGCATACTAGAATGACATATACTACATTCATTTTATAGCTTAGGATGCATATCTAAAACTCAACCAAGTCCTTCATTTGAGCATTGATCTCCCGTGTGATCAACCAAGGTCTGAATTAGTAGTGATTGTTCTCCCAGAATTGAGCCTGGAGATAGTCTATTGTATTCTTTTCCACCTGAAATGCCTTGGCAAGAACATCATCTGATATTGGTGGCTTGGACCCAAACACTGCATTGGCAATTGTGATAGCCCCTGGGTTCTGGCTGCTGAGCGCAGCAATTGCAACAGCTGGCTTGTAGGGGTTGGGGTTGAATTGGAAGTGGATGAGCCCCACAGGGAACACAAATACATCACCTTTGTTAAGCATCTTTGAGAGGAACCTGTTCTCCTGGTTGGATGTCACAAAGCCAACGTACAATGTCCCCTCGAGTACTGTGAGGATCTCAGTGGCGCGGGGGTGCGTATGTGGTGGGTTCTGTCCTAGGGGAGCATAGTCGATGCGCGCGATTGAGATGCCGAGGGTGTTGAGTCCAGCAATCTGCATGACATTGATCAAGGTGACGTTCGATCCAACCTTGTTGGTGACCCTAGGCTTGTCCAGAGTGGCTGCCTTGAAGAAGTCATCCGCGTTGACTTCCATCGGGTTCTTGCAAACAAACCCATTGACACGCACTGGGTGGATAGAGGAGAGGTAAACATGTAACCTTGGATCTTACAAAGTTGTTTCAACTTGCATGTAATCTTCAAAATAATAATTTCAACATATATATTTGCTGATAACATGTCAAGAAACTGGGAAGTATCATAGTACCTGGTGAATGCATGTCAGCGACACAAAAGTCCTGGAGTGGGCTAGGATCGGAGGCAGTGGCCTGCCATGAGACCAATGCAAGGAGAGCGGCAAGGATAATGAATGAAGAGGAGGATGCCATTTGATTGTTTGATTGTAGTTTCTTTGGCTCTTCTTTTCGCTTGTGATTCTGTTTGTGTTGTGGCGTAAGTGATGGTTTCGAATATGCAGGGTATGTATGTGCTTATATAGGCGCAACGAGCAGTGTGAACTTGTGGGCAATAGACATAGTCAAGTGGAATCGACCAATGAGTTGAAATGGTCTCTGGCTGCTGATTGATTTATTTTGCATAAAATTTCAAGTCCCCTTTGAATACGCCTAAGTTACTCCATCATACGCTGAGTAGTAATTATGATTATTTATCCATCTCACCCAAGTCGCCACAATGCATGCAGGGCTGGTTCCAGCAAAAGTCACCACACATCACCATAGTTTATTAGATATCTAACTCGCTTTGGTTTCTAGTACGTCTCATATACTTGGTCGTGGTGAAAACTGGTGCGCACGAGGTCATAGCCAAAGAGCAGTTGGAAAAGCCAAGTGATATAAAGCAATCGTTTTCTTCCTAGAGGCGACATAGACAAAGTCACCTGCTTAGCTTGATCTACCTGGGCTTCCTGGGTCTATGGCTTCTAAAGCCCAAAGTTCCTTCTGCGTTTAACGATGTGTGCTAACAACTTAACATACATACGATTAAAAAAATCATGGTCAGAGATATAATGGAATATCATACCATCCTCCAAAATCAAGGGCAAAACTTTGGAATATGAGTCATCCGGTGATATCAATAAAAATATTAGACTGCTTAGAGACGTAGAGTCTAACAATATAAGATGCCGAAGTAGTTAACGGATTGAGTCAATAAGGAAGAAATCGAGGTGCGTCATTCCATCATGGATGCACCTAGCTAGCACAGCTATTATACTATATATGTATCTGTCCTTGTCATCATCACATTAATCAGATATTTACTTGGTCAAATTTCACTCAAAGTGGTTAAGTACATTAGTCTACGTACGCGTAAACAACGACGATGGAGAGCAGAAACAATTCATTGTGATCTTATTAAGCGTAGTTAACATCCTCTCGCTAAGAGTTTGATCATGACCAATTCAGTGCATAAATCTGACAATCTAGTTGGCCTTTCTTGACTAGTCTCACAACACAACTCAACTTGCGTGATTTGTTAGAGTATAAACAATGCATCCAATGACTAGGCCGGGTGGCCACTCATAAACTGATTAATATCTTGAAAGTGTGTGTTGGTTGTTTTGATACAGGATGTTTCCATCAAATGAATAAAAAGCCTCCAAGAAACAAAACTAGGCCGTCGTCTTCCTGGACGACACGATGGCGATCTCCACCGCCGGCCGTATGCCCCCATTCTCTCATCCTCCCCTCACCGCCATCGGTCGGCACCGCACTGGCAAAGCCCCGGTCGGTGATAGGCAGCGTTGGGGTGTCCTTCCTCTCACCTCAACTCCCCCATTTATGTGGGCTACCGTAGACGATGACAGCAGCGCCGCTGCTATCCTACGCTGGTGGAGGTGGGCCACTTTCCTGAGGCGGCCGGCGTGCCGCAACCCGTCACAAGTAGAAAACAGGGCTTTGGTTGAGGCCTGGCTAGCCCATTAGTCCCGGTTCAACCACGAACCGGGACCAACGGAGGCATACGTCCCGGTTAATGAGCCAGGGGGCCGACCGGGCCTCGTGGGGCATTGGTCCTGGTTCGTCTGGACCCATTTGTCCTGGTTTCAGGCACGAACCGGGACCAATGGTCCTCGCTCCTGTCCCACATCATTGGTCTCGGTTCGTGGCTGGAACCGGGACAGAAGGGGGGGCCTTTAGTCCCGGTTCCTGCCACGAACCGGGACCAATGAGGTGGCTATATATACCCCATTGCCGGCGAGCAGAGCACTCCACACTGCTCTGTTTTTTCTGGCCGGCGAGGGGAGAGCTTTGTGGTGCTCTAGCTCACCTCCTATGCATATGAGGTGTTCGATGAAATGCCCGAGCCACGCTAGTTAAGCTTTCTCCTCTCGAAGCTCGACCTCCAAGCTCCATTTTCCTTGAGATTTGTCTAGGTTTAGCGGTCCGTCAAGTCTTGTCCCCGTATTCACAGCCGTCGATCGCCCGCGCCGATCTCGTCGCCGGCACCACCGTGATGAGCCTCTTGTTCTTATCTTCTTTCTGAAAGAAAAAAATTCTTACTTGTATGATTAGATAGATACTTGTCTAATTTTCTTACTTTTATTATTGCTTGTTATTATATAGTGCGATGGTTTTGGTATCCGCCCCCGTCGGCCCTCGTCCTAGCTATGATTCAAATGTGGTATATATTATCTTTTATAACTATTTGGTTCATTTATTCTTTATGACAATTATGCCGACCACCATGACATAGATTTTATTTAACTAGGAGGTATGTGAACCGGAAATTCGAACTGACCCTATTGTCGAGAGGTTAAATTTAATTGAAGAAGAAAACAATTACTTGAAGGAAAAAATAAAAAAATTGAGGAGGAGAAGATGATATTGGAGTTGCATGTTGTGGATGTCATCGATGATCACAAGATCAAGATGGATGCAATGCGGTTGGAGATTAGAAAGATTAGAAAACATGCCATTCATACCGATGCTTGGTATCATTATGCCATTGGATCAATTGTTACATTGATTGCGATTATGATCACATTTGTTGTTGCATTGAAATGTTTTACATAGTTTCAATGTATGGTTTAATTAGATGCTCCGGAGAGCTATACGTTGTTCAATGAGAACTATGTATGTACTTTGGTTTTAATGTGATGATGAACTTCTATTAATTTGGTCACTTATCTATCCATGATGTTCTGTAATGGTTTTTGACACACTTAATTATATATAATGCATGTAGATGAACCGGCAATGGATGTACGATGACTGACACACCTCTGAGTACATTAAGGGCGTGCATAATTTTCTCGAAGTGGCTGAGGCGAACAAGCACAATGGTTTTATGTGTTGTCCATGCCCTATATGTGGGAATACAAAGTCTTACTCTGACCGAAAATCCTTCACAGCCACCTGCTTTATAAGGGTTTCATGCCACACTATAATGTTTGGACCAAGCATGGAGAAATAGGGGTTATGATGAAAGACAACAAAGAAGAAGAGGACGATGACAACTATGTGCCCCCTGAATACGATGATACTGCAACGGGGGAAGCTGCTGAAGATCAAGAGGAACTAGACAATGTGCCTGATGATGATCTCCGCCGTGTCATTGTTGATGCAAGGAAACAGTGCGGAAGTCAAAAGGAGAAGCTGAAGTTCGATCACATGTTAGAGGATCACAAAAAAGGGTTGTACCCCAATTGCGAAGATGACAACACAAAGCTCGGTACCGTACTGTAATTGCTGCAGTGAAAGGCAGAGAATGCTGTGCTTGACAAAGGATTTGAGAAGGTACTGAAAATATTAAAGAAGAAGCTTCCAAAGGATAACAAATTGCCTGACAGTACGTACGCAACAAAGAAGGTTGTATGCCCTCTAGGATTGAAGGTGCTGAATATACATGCATGCCCTAATGCCTGCATCCTCTACCGCGGTGCGTACGAGGATTTGAACACATGCCCGGTGTGTAGTGCATTGCGGTATTGAACAAGTCCGGTACCAATTCCACTATTCTTTCATCTAACATTGAGTGATACGAGATACATCCTCAACGTTGGGAAAAGGTAGCTTGGTATTGTTTATCTCATTTCCTACTCACCTTTGCTCGAGTCTTGTGATGGATAGGCAAAGCACATCATCTCTGGTCTACAACCACGACGACGAGTTTGATGCTATGAAGAACTTCATCGACGCCAAGATGGACAAACAAATGGAGGAGCTCGAGGCCCTCATCAAGAACCGCAAGCGATCTTCCTCATCTTCAAGAAGACGCTCAAGTGCAAACACTCCCGAGCTACCATCTTCAGCAAGTACACAGAAGCATCGACATCGACATGACCATGATGAGCGAGCTTCAGGACACACGTTGGCTGCTCTGCCAACCCCGTGCACACGGGCCTTCGACCCCCGTGCACACGACCTCCGACAACCCCGTGCGCACGGGCTATTCAGAGCCGCGACATCAACTACAAGGCTGCGGCTTATTCAACACCTTTGGCATCTTCGCCAAGTAACTTCAAGGCATCTTCGCCTTCGAACGTACGGCATCTTCGCCTACTCCACGAGCTCAAGTCCACTACTCCCTCTTTCTACTACGACGTCGACATCATCGAGGAGATTCCATTCTTTGGGACTATTGACCTCAATGAATACCTCAAGTGGGAGTGCAAGATGGACGACTACCTCAAGCTACATCAAGTACCCTTCGACGATCAAGTGAAGTGCGCCAAAAGTACCTTCCACGACTATGCATTGACATGGTGGCTTCATAGACCTTCAACAAGCTTCACCATGACGTGGCCCACGATGAAGAAAACAACGCGGCAAGAATTTGTGCCTTCCACCTACACGGAACATCTTCAACGCCAATTGGAGAACATCATACAAGGATCCAAGTCCCTTGGCGAGTACTTCAAGAACATGAAGGAAGCCTTGCGACGTGCCGGCGTGGACGACCCCATTTGGATGAAGTTCTACTTCATGATGGGATTGAACAACGCCATCTCCAAGACTATCTTCCTCGAGAACTACAAGTCTCTCAACGACAACTACATTGGTGCTCTCAAGGCGGAGCAAGAACTCATGAAGGCAAAGTCTACTCGACCCCGAGCTCACTTCGCAATGACCATGCTACATGACAGCGAGAGTGATGATGTGCCATCTTCGGCCTTCATCCACGACGAGAGCGATGATGTGCCATCTTTGGCCTTCATCCATGATTAGAGTGGTGATGTGCCATCTTCGGCCTTCAACCACGGCGACGACTACAAGACGGTTGAGCATGGGATTTTCCCTTGGACCACGGCGACGTATGATGACTTGAGTGACTTTTGCCACTATATTGAGAGAGAGTGACTTCACCACTAGCCCCATATATGATGAGTTGCCCCAATTCCCATGTGAGGAGAGCCACCACCCCCACCACTTGAGTGAGATGAGTGACTCCACCATATGTGACATTGAGTGCACCTACCTTGAGGGAGTGACTGAACCACCACATAGAGAGAGTGAGGTAGTTGATGAGGCATATTAGGCCATTTTGCTTTCTAACAACTTAACGTCTCCCTCTATTGTGTCTTCTTGTTTGGTTCTAGGTCCCATATATGATGACGCGCCGATCCTCGACGACTTCGTCCTTCCTTTGGACATGACGATGGCCATGGTGGACTATGATGCACCTCCACATGGTTCCATCAATATGAAGATGATGACCACCATTTGGTCTTTCCCACCTCACGTACATCACATGAGTGGAGTGAGAAAGGTAACATAGGTGAAGGTGATGCTCTTGTCCCACTAGTGGACATTCTTGACATTGATTGCTTGCATGATGTTGATCCCCCATATTGCCATGATTCATGCTAGTATGATTTCCCCATGCGATTATTTACCCATTTATGATGAGTTTGATGATTTCCATGTGGAGTCTATTAGTTGTGATGCCATGTTGCATAGGATCACTTGTGATAATTCTCTTGGTCACATCATGTTTTCCAATCCGCTTGACTTGTCATATGCTATGCATGAGATCCATCATATGTCTTATTTGCAATCTCATCATAGTGTCTATGCATATTCCATTAAAATAAACCCAATTTGCACATATGGCATAGATGACAAGCCTATGGTTATTGGCTTGTTTCTCATGTGATGATATTGACATGCTTCCTTTGCATCATTTATCTCATATGCCATGCCATAGCCACCTAGCTTCGGATATGCATTGTTTTGGATGTCTTCCATTTTCCCCATATGATGTTTCCAATATTGCTGATGAGGAGACCCCCATAGTTTCCTCATACATTTTAGGAGATTTTGATTCATCCCATTCATTGCATGATCCCAATACTTGTGTGCACAATATGCTTTCCATGAATGATGTGCCATATAATTGCATACTTGATTTGCGTCCTCATCATGTCATACATAACAACTATTCTTTCACGATGGATGACATGTTCTTATACCATGCATAAAATTTCTTTAAGCGATGCTTATCTTGTGCTAACTCACACATGCACATACACATCATGATGGATGATGTGTACATTTACCATGCACACACGTTCTTTCATTTTTGTCTCTTTTGTGTAGGTACCCATGAACACTCGTCAACCTCACAATCCCATGAGTTGACGAAACGAGCTCTAGAGAGCAATGATGACTTGGGATTCCCTGGATTGTCCTTACCACCGTTCCCCTCGCGCAACGACTTCACGCATCTCTTCTACATGGCCCTCACATGGTTATGGGTTATTTACCACTTCTCACTTTATGCCCATATTGCCATGTTCACTTTGCATGATATGCTCTTTCCTATGCCTGTGCCATGCATTTGTGACCCATGCTTTGCATTACACATGATGCTTGATTCTAGTACTTGTATGTGTATTTGCAAGTTTGGTGGAGATATCACTTGTTATTACCATGTTTGCTTTGTGCCCCATGCCTATAATGATACTATGATCTTGCTTTGTGTTCGTGCTTGCGATATGTCATGTGCATTGCCTATGCCTATGATTTGCTCACATGACATGATTGCCATGATTTCCTCTAGTATGTTTCATCTTCGCACTACTAGCTTGCACGACTTGATTACTATGATTGCTTTCCATGTTGCATCCAATTCTTGGATTACTTGCTCCTATCATATGTTTGGTCGCAACAATGTCACTTATTCACATACGCCATGTCCCGTTGCTTGTCACATGATTGCCTCACACATGATGAACAATTGCTCTTTCCATTGTGTTGAGTGCCACACAATTTTCACTACACCCCATGCACATTATGCTTGGATTGTCTTGCATTTGACCCATGTGTTTAGACCCTTCATTTCCTTTGGTGTTGTGAATGATTCCTATGCCTACCATCGCCCTTTTGTTGAGCACTTTGCGCACTCTTGCTATGACCATGAGGTAGCACTACTAGGGAAAAGGCTAGCAGCAGTGCGGGTTTTAGGCCTATCAGCAGCGCGGGTACCCGCGCTACCAATAAGGCACTACAGCTAATGTATAGCAGTAGCGCTGGTCCACCCGCGCTACTGCTACACAAGTGTTGCAGCAGTGTGCTTAAAGGAACCTCGCTGCTGCTAATAGCTATAGCGCGCTTCCCCTGTGCGCGCTACTGCTACAACCGCGCTGCTGCTAACTTTTCTGCACTCGCTACTGCTAATTTTAGTTGTTTTTTGTTTTTTTTCGGCATATTTGTTTTGTATTTGAACAGGCTTTATAGAAGAATCTTTAGCACATACAAATGTCATCATGATACACATACAAATGCCCGCGAGACCACAAATGTAATCATAGCATATACATACAAATAGTCTCGTCATAATCATCATCCAACACAAAGTGGTATCTTGTCATCATCTCGAAAATAGCGATACATGCAAGTCTCGAATACTTGCAATTACAACATCATCCATCTAAACAAAGGTATACGCGAGAAGAGCTATCACTATGAGTGAGAGCGGAACTATGCAATACATGAGATGGCGGTTACGAGTCCTCTCTCGCGCTAGCATGAACCTCAAGTAACTAGCTTCTCCTTCTTGTCTGCTTTTGAAGCCTTTATGGCTGGCGTCCGAGAACCCATTCACTTGCGCCTGACACTCATGCCACTCGTTGTACACCCCCGGAACCTTCCCTTTGTACATGACATAGCAGTTCCATCTCGCCATCAAGAAACTAGGTACCTGTTAGAGATGCATGTTCATGAAGAGGATGTACAATCATATATATGCAACAAAATATACTAGAGAACACCGAAAAAGAAAGGGTTAGCAACTAGATGCAACATACAGTACGCAAATTAATTAAGTAGAGGTACGCAGGTCATCGTACGCAAACTAACAAAGTAGCGTTACGCAAGTTCGGCAGGGATCGTGGACATCACAAAGTTGCATCACTACAAATAGTATACAAGTTCAACCGACACATATCATCATCATCAGCATCATAAATCACTAGAAGTTCCATCCTTCCATATCATCGAGGATGGACCCTAGCTTCTTGAACGGCGTGAGGTCTAGACGTTGCATGCCTATGCGAGTTCGGACGTCAGCTCGCGATATAGGGCCGTGGTGGAACATCCCCTTCTCATCGACGAATTCTTTCATGATGATCATCGCAATGTCGCGTTGGATGCGAAAGAAGTCATCTCTAAGTTTATAATCCGCTTCTCCATGAGATTCTAGCCACTTGTGGATATGATCATCATTTCTGCTTCTCATGCGAAGCTTTTGGTGATCCGTGTTGAACTGATTGATGAGATGGAGGATGTACAATCCATCCTTCTTGCTTGGTTTTGGGACTTGGATGCAGGAGAAGTTAGTTTTATGCGCGAAACCCATCTTCTTGTTCCTTTGTTTCCTGATCTGCATGTGGCCACCTCTAAAGCTGAAGTCTTGGAGAGCATCATCTAGAATATTCATTATGTGGGTGTAGTCTTTTTTCTCGTAGTCTCTGGAAGGGTCAAAATACACGGCGTGGGAGACTTGCGGATAAAGAACGATAAGGACGGCGCGCCCGTTGCTGCGGGGAAAAGACACCTGAAATTATTCCCCATAGAGAGAGAAGGAATGATTGAAATGTATGAAAGGGTTTATCAAAACTGACTTACTTTGGATGATAAGGCACGAGGACAATTTCCCGGTCCTTATTCTGTACCATGAAGTTTTGGAGGTAGTCCCTAGCAGTTTCACGCTCAAAGTCGCCGAGACTCAAGAAAGACTCGTGCATGTAGTACGGATCCGCCACACAGATTTGCGAGACTTCTTCACTGTTCATGACAGAGCTCATATGTAGCGCAAAAAGGCAAACGATTGTAAAATCGAGCCGCCTTGTCAGAAACATCTCAAAGATATGGTCAAACCGCAGGAAGAACACCTCCGCGGGCCGTGTCTCAACGTAGCACTTCCCCTCAGGCACACGAGCCGCGTATGTCGGATATCCTGGATCCTTTGAGGCTAGTAGGCTTTTCTCAGTCGACAGCACATGGTCGTGCAGTCTCTTGAGATCCCCTGTTAGTGCCTCCAGTGGTTTCGGCGGTAGCATCGGCTCGCCCGTGAGATGGAACATGGCCGCACCTTTCACGGGTACACGCTCTTCAGAATGCATCGTTTGGCTGCTATGTGCTCTGGCTTGTTTGGAGGTAGCTATCTTCCCTGATCTCTTTCTCTCCTTTTTCTTGGGCACACCTTCTAGACCCTTCCTTAACCCCTGCCCCAGTGTTCCCGGGCTAAGTACTGTACGACCCTCGCGCTGGGATAGTTGAGCCTGTGTTGAGGCGGCATCTTCAGGCGTGTCCTGTGAGGATTTCATGAAGAGAGACTTTTTGCAATCCCTGCTACGACCTTCCTGCCCGAGCATATCATCCATATCCTCATTAGCAAGCTGATAGCCCGATTCGTCATATGGTTGACTCATCAATTCTATGTCACAGTCATACGCGTTTGTATTGAGGAAATCCATAGGGTCGACCTCCGTCTCATCATCCATTCTCTGTTCTACAGGACAAATTACATCAGCCAGCACTATTGCACCCCCTTCATCATGTCGTCCGCCGCTCTCACTCGGCACTACAGGAGCTGGTAATTGCGTAGGCGGGGTGGTGGTCTCCGCACATGCTTGTTGATGTGTGGTTATTGGTGTGCTCTCGGCCGGCTCCAGACGAATAAGATTCTTCGGCCATAGCAGCACCCAACCCTTGCAGCTTCCAATCCACGGCGGGGTCTCATCGTCCGCTCCCACATGCTGTACTGGAGGAGGCAAATCCTCGTGCCCCGATTTCACACTAGACAAGCTAACCCTGAAGTGCCCAGCAGGGATCGGCTGGTTGTGGAACGTGGGTTGCAAGGGGTCCATTATCATCCCCTTTCCCACGTCCACCTTCTGGCCTTTGATCAAGTAGAGTATGGTGCACGGGGTTTCTTTCGCCTGCAAACACATATGTCTGTGGCGTAAAATATCCGAAAGGCAACAAAAATGGAATATTATATATATATATATATGTTGGTGCGACATGTAATTACCGTGACGGCGTCGAGCTCAACCAAAGACGAAGGCCCACCAAGCGCGCCAGAGACTGAGGACGGGCTGCTATGAGCGGGAGCGGCTGCGAGAGGAGGCCCAGTTGCGTGAGCAAGTGATGGTGCGATGGTGTTGTTGTTCATGGAGTTGCTCCCGACGAAACTGGGCAACGGGAAATCATGTACCGTCTTGTCTGGATTTTCCTTCGTCCAGTTGATGATAACTGGAACCAAGTTAGTAGCAAAATCATTTCTGCAGGCACTTACAGCTGCATTGACTGCCTGCTGTAGCAACTCATATTTGTCCTCGGCTGCTTTTTTCACGTCCTCAACTGCTTTTTTCTCGACCGCAAGCTTCACCTTCACGCCGATGTTCGCCTGACTAAACTTCTTTTTCTGCTTCTTGGCCTCCGGGCCCTCGTTGTAAAACACCTTCCATGTGGCGCCATCTCCAGCTCCGTGCACACGACCATATTGCGGCCGCTGGCCCAAAGGGAGTCCCTTAAGTTCGTTCAAGGCCCGGTTGAGAGGGGTGTCCCACTTGGGCCTCATCGGAGAAGTAGGGTTTTCGGCTGCAAGCTGGTGTTGCTTATCCAGTAGTCTAATCAATTTCCTCGTGATCTTGTCCATGTAAAAAACCTTTTTCTCCTTGTCCCACTTGTAGCGGGCCCTGATGAAGTCATGCTCCAAGGGGTTGGTGAACTTTGCGAAGGGGTCTGGGAGACCCGCGGCTTCACGTTCCGCGTCCTCCTTATACCATATGGGCCTTTTACCGAGGTAGCCACGGCTTCCAAGGCGATGCTTCCCCGTGTTCCTTTGCTGAAGGCTCTTTAATTTCGCAGCCTTAGCCTTGGCGTCCTCGGTAGCGCAAGTGTCCTTGAACTTTTCGAACTCCTCTTCCGTAAGTGTCGGATTTTCCTCCAGAATCTTGGACAGGGGTTCCTTAGCCTCAATAGCTCGTTTCACCCTTGATTTCCATGAGGCCAAATCATTGCTGAACATGCCCATGGCGTGATTGTTAAACTTTTTCATCTTCGGATCATCCCACGGCTGTTCTATGTTATCATCCCGATCGGGGAACTTGAATCTCTTGTGCAACTTCGTTAGGAGCAACCGCGTCAAATGTTCTTTACTCCTTAAGTCATCGTCATTGATGCTCGCGCATTCCTGTAGGATGCATCCTACTTGGTTCCCATAGTACTTGCGAGGTTCTTCCGGCTCTAATGGCTCAAACTTGCCAGGTGCCATCTTTGTGATCACAAGTCGTCCAATCCCTAGTTTGTTAGGTTTTCGTATCCTCTACTTCTTATGCCTCTTTTCGGTACCGGCATCGGCGCCGGTATCTTCCCCGGCGGTACCTTCCCCACCGGTCTCGGCGCCGCCATCGGTGCCGGCGCCGTCGGTGTCGGTGTCGGCGTCAGTACCATCATCGAGGCGGACCTGCAAACCTTGCTTAGTAGTCAAAAAGTCGAGGTAGTCTTGTTCACCCTCATAATCCATCTCGTCTGCATCTTGGTCAGAAGGCCCAGTTTCTTCGTTGTTCGACATGTTTTCTATGATTAAGTGTCCTCATTTATTTCTAAAAGTATGAATAAATGAGAAATGAGATAAAAAAGAAATCTATGTGCCAGCACTCGATATGCCAACTATGTAGCACAAATCATGCCTTTATTCACGGGAAATTTCGGCATGACCTTTGCTAAAAAATGGACATATCGAGCGCCTGAAATTCACCGAAACGGAAATGAATCAACATTCCGGCGTAACATAGGCAACTCGGATCATTTACCAAAACATGACATGTCCAAAACATGACATATCCACATATCACATGTCCAGTTCAAATTTGCATATAAATTCAGCAAATTTTGAAACCTATCTAAATTCATAACTAAATAGATAACCTAATTAACATAACTAAAACCTAAGTAAATTAACCCTAGCTAGCAGAGAGAGAGAGAGAGACGTGGTTTACAGAGGGTGCAGGGCGAGGAGGCAGGCCCGACGACGGCCGAGGTTGGGAGGGGAGGAAGCAGAGGATGGAGGCGAGGGCCGACGGGTCGGGGGCGAGCGCCGGCGCCGGGGGCGAGCGCGCCTGGGTCGGGGGCGGCGGGGTCGGGGGCGAGCGCGCCGGGGTCGGGCACGGCGGGGTCGGGGGCGAGCGTGCCGGGGTCGGGGGCGAGCGCGCCGAGGTCGGGGGCGGGCGCGGCGATGCGACGGGGCCGGGGAAGAGAGAGTGGGGATTTGGGGGAAAAGAGGCGGGATGAAGCAGGGAGAGGGAGAATTTTGGGTTAAGTGGACGTAGCAGTAGCGCGTTTACACAAAACGCGCTACTACTACCTCGACTAGCTGTAGCGGTTTTCTGCAGAAACCGCTACTGCTACCTTGACTAGCTGTAGCGATTTTCTGCAGAAACCGCTACTGCTACCTTGACTAGCTGTAGCTCTTTTTCACTAAAGCGCTGCTGCTATAACCAGTTTCCCTTTTTTCTTTTCCTCAGCATAATAGGAACATATATATTACATCATTGGACCCTTGCATAATAATGTCTAAGTGTGTATACAAAATAGGAACATATATATATAATACATCATTGGACCCATGCATAATAATGGCTAATTAAGTGTGTATACAAAATAGGAACATATATATATATATATCACATCATTTGACCGATTCCTCAGCGCTGACGTTTTCGTTTTTGAGTCAGCTTCTTTCCCTTCTTGTTCGTCGAAGAATAATTGAGCCCCTCATTGTGACTTTGCCTTTTCCATGGAGTACGATTTTTCTTTGGTAATGTAGTATTGATTCTTCTTTTGACGTATACTTCATCATCATCGTCATCTTCCCTCATTGGGTTGCCGTACTGATTATAGTCTTCCTCGTTGGCGACTCCATCCATTCCAATGATGTTTCTTTTGCCTTTCCTCACGACAACACGACTGGGATTGCATGGGTCAGTTATGAAGAAGCATTGTGTCATGTGCTTAGCGTGTACCCATGGCTCGTTTTTTGCGATAGCGTTCACGGTAGCGCTCTTGGCGTCGGGTATAGTCATGGTAGTGAAAATCCGGCTTTCTCTTTCGACATTCTTAGCCCATCTGACACGGAACATCGTCGTGTTGTGCAGTCCAGAGTAGTCAAGCTCCCAGATCTCCTCGACCCTTCCATAAAATCGTTCAGTTGCGCCGTTGTCGCTGCCGGTCATGCATTCCATCGTCACTCCTGAGTTCTGATATTCATCACTGTCCATATCTTTGGCCTCTGTGTAGAACGTGTATCCATTGATATCATATGCCTGATAGGTTACGAGGTTGGGCGAGGGGCCATGTGCTAAGGCGTATATGAGCAATCCGTCCTTAGAGCCCTCCTCCGGGGGATTAGCAATAATATGCTCTTTGAACCAATGCAGGAAAGTGGAGTTGTGCTCTCTAGTAACTTCGGCGTCCGTCCTGCATACCCCCCGGTCACGATACTTCTTTGCGATAATTTCTTTGTGCAGTGCCACAAAAGGATCTACCTCGTCTAGGTGTTGTAGCACTACCAAGTTTGCTCTGTGAAAGTCGCTGCGTCGATCTGAGTATGCCACGTGCAGTTCCCTGCGACCGTTGCAGTGACCTTCTCCTTCGAGCCTCCCATCGTGCTTGTTAACGGGCAAACCAACACTAACACCAGGCGGCTGGTCTGCGCCATATAGAAAATTCTCACAGAAAGAGATGCACTCTTGTGTCAAATAGCCCTGGACGATGCTTCCATCCGGACGGGACATGTTACGAACGAATCCTTTGATGATCCCATTCATCCTCTCAAACGGCATCATGTTGTGCAGGAATGACGGCCCCAGGTCTATTATATCATCCACAATATGGACACACAGATGCACCATCACGTCAAAGAACGCGGGCGGGAAGTACATCTCAAGATCATTCAGTATCACAACGATCTCTTAATGTAGCCTTCGGAGCTGCTTCACACTAATCGACTTTCGAGAGATGACGTCGAAAAAGTTGCAGAGACCAATAAGCATGTCACGGACGTGCTTGTCCATTATCCCTCTAAGGGCAACAGGTAATATCTGCATCATCATCACATGACAGTCATGAGACTTCATCCTGCTGAACCTTTTCTTGTCCGTGTCTAGATATCTACTTATCTTGCCACAGTAACCGGAACTAACTTTGACTCCAGTAAGGCACTTAAAGAATTGATTGATCTCAGCCTGACTTAAGGTGAAGTAAGAATGGGGGGCAATAATCCTCATTCTTTATTTTCTTGCCCTTCTTCTCCCGTGCCTCTGTCTCCGTCTCTGTCTTGTCTGACATTTTACGTGGCGGCATGTGCAGATCTTCCCTGATTTCCAAATCTTGCAAGTCTTTTCTTGCCTTCGGCCCATCCTTGGTCTTATCCGGCATGTTCCTCAGTGTTGCGAGCAAGCTCTCAAGGACATTCTTACATATATGCATTTGATCAAGGCAATGAGGTGTATCGAGTTTGTGCCAGTACTCCAAGTCCCAGAACACAAACCTCGTCTTCCATACCTTCAGCAGCGGCTCCGGCGCCTTTCTCATCGTCTTTCCCGGCGCGGGGCACTCCTTCCAGTTTTTCAACAGCTCATCGATTTCGGCACCGCTCCGCTTATGTGGAGGTCCTCGATGCTCAGCGTGACCATTGAATAGATCTCCACGGTTTCTCCACGGGTCGTCCTGTTCGAGCCATCTTCGATGCCCCATGTACACGATTTTCCCAGACCCGCCATCTTTCCTTGACGCTAGCTGCTGAGACGTCGTATCATCCATGCACCGCGTGCATCCACAATATCCATGGCACACCTGGCCTGCCACATATCCGTAACCAAGATAGTCGTGCACTGTCGTGATCAGTGCGGCTCTCATGTTGAAATACTCGCCTTTGCTGGCGTCCAATGTCTTGGCCGGTGTTTTCCATAACATGTCTAACTCCTCCTGAAGTAGCCCCAGATACAAATTAATATTATTTCCTGGTTGTTTCGGCCCTTGAATAAGCATGCTCATGTGAATGTACTTCGATTTCATGCACAACCAGGGGGGAGGTTGTACATCCATACAAACACGGGCCATGTGCTATGGTGGTGCTCTGGTTGCCAAACGGATTCATGCCATCGGTACACGCGCCGAGCACGATGTTCCTTGCATCACATTCAAAATACCGATAGAAGCTATTCAACGCTCTCCACTGGCTTCCATCCTTGACGTGTCTCAGCTTCGGATCATCTCCATCGTCGGGCTTCTTCCTCTCCGCGTGCCAGCGCATTAGCTTTGCTTCCTTGGGATCTACAAAATACCTCTGGAGACGGGGAGTGATTGGTAAGTACCATACCACTTTCTGGGGACATTTCTTCCCGGCCTTCTTGTATCGATAAGCATTGCACACCGGACAACTTGTTTTTTCCGCGTGCTCCTTTCGATAAATTATGCAATCATTGATGCATGCATGGTATCTAACGTGTGGCAGATCAAGAGGGCACATGATCTTCTTGGCCTCATCAACACTACTAGGACATAGATTACCCTCGGGAAGAACATCCTTTAGGTACTTGAGATGCTCATCGAGGCTAGTGTCGGTCCATTTGTTTTTAGCCTTCGTCTTCAGCACTTGGAGCGTGAAACTCAAGCGGGTCACCTCAGGATTGCAACCATCATACAATGGAGTGGTCGAGTCTACCACCGGTTGCTCCAGCTTAGCCTCCTCTCTAGAAGCAGCTCTCTCAGTACTCGTCTCCTTGCGAAGCAATGCTTGAACAAGAGGGTCCCACATGATTGAACTTAGTACCGACGAACTCTGCTGCGTGGAGTCCATGTCGTTCTCTCCGCCGCCATGTTCGGCCCCTTCTCCGCCGCCATGTCCGGCCTCTTCCCCGCCGCCATTATCGATCATCTCTTCGTCTTGCCCCGTGTCATCATTGCCTGCCCCGTCGGCATCCTCAACATCGTCATCCTCATCTTCAGTTATCCACCGAGTATAGCCATCCATGAAACCAGTCATGAGCAGGTGCGCTTCGACACGACCATCGACATGGGGGTCAAGCCAAACTATTCCTTTGCATTTTTGACACGGACATAAAACCTCTGTCAGGTTATTTTCCTTCATGTCCTGCACCGCCAACCGCAACCACCTGTCCACCATCGTTCCACTAACCATCGTGAACTCTGCACGGTAATAATAAACAAATTGATTATAAAAATGCGTGCATTCATCAAAGTCATACAAAAATTCGGCATGACCTTCCTTAAAAGTAGGACATATATAGATCTAGAGTTTGCTCGGAATTCACCGAAACGGAAATAAATTGACATTTCGGCAAAACATAGGCAACTCAAATGCACAATTTGGCGTCAACTCATGCCACACACACAATTTCCATAAAAATATCACACACACATGCATAAACATATTTCCATTTTGCAAAAGCATGAAATATTAATCACACCTCTATCTCGAGATCGAGCACACGGTGGAGATGATGATGTAGGGAGGTCAAAAGTGCACAAAGCTCTTCTTGACAAAGAAAGATCTAGTTAGGGGGCAAATAGGTCACTTAACTAAATGCTACATCTACCTAGCTAGCTAATTTGGGAGGAGACAACTTCAACTAGTGGAGGGGGGAGGAAAAAGAGAAAGGAGATGAATTAATGGAGGTGGTGTAGTTATAGCTAGGAGTAATGAAGAGAGAGAAAGGTAGGTAGAAGAGGGAGAGTAATGGGGGGAGAAGTATTGAGGAAGAAGAAGAGTGAGAGAGGGAGGATGTGGGAGGGTAGGGGAAAGGGAGGAGAGGAGATGGGGAGGGGGAGGTGGAAAAGGTGGTGGGTCCTGCGTCTTAGCAGTAGCGCGGGAGAGAAAGCGCACTGCTGCTAAGAGCGTAGCAACAGCGCGCTTTCCTGCCACGCGCTACTGCTAAACGGGCCAACCCTGTGCATATTTTCAAAATTAGCAGCAGCGAGGTGACAAAAAAGCGCGCTGCTACTATGGCATTAGCAGCAGCGTGCTCCCTGGCACCGCGCTACTGGTAAACTTATGTCGTTGTGTACTGTCGGTGGATTTTTGTAGCAGCGCGGTTTAAGCGTCACGCGCTACTGCTAAGTTTGCACCAGTAGCGAGCTTTCCGTAGCCGCGCTGCTACTACTTAGCAGCAGCGCCTGTTTTTATGCCGCGCTGCTGCTAAGATTCTGTGTATAAGGTTTTCCCTAGTAGTGTAGATGCTTATTCTCTTGCCACACATATTTGCATCACTTCCTCCCATTTGCATGCTTGTTCCCATGATGTCCTTGATTGTGCTCAACTTATATGCTTAAATGCCATGCCAAACTTCTTTGTCAAACCATATGCTTTGCATGATGACGACACTTGTTTGGTGACTCACCTCTTGAATGCTTGGTTTTGCTTTAATGCCAACCACATTTTTTTCCAAGTGCTTGTTATTATTGCTCCTTTTGAAGGAATTACAAGATGGTGCGACATTGGAGAGTGCCCATTTCAAGCTACAAGATGATGAATGCTTGGTAATCGTCAACTTCTACACGGCAACACAATCTCTTTCCCATGGTGATTTGGATTTTGATTTGAGGTCGGATCTTTCCCAAGGGGGGGGGATGATGTGGAGCATCCTATGGACACACTACTAGAAAAAGGCTAATTAGTGGCGCACCTGTTTTGTCCATTAATGGCCCACTACAGGTGCGCCACTATTATAACGCCATTAGTAACAAATAGTAATGGCGCACCTCTGGTGCGCCATTACTATGCCTATATGGCTTAGTAATGGCGCACCACATAAAAGTGTGCCATTACTAACAATTTTTTTCAATTTGTTTTCAGAATTTTTTCTTCAGATTTTTTCTTAATCCCGGGTCACTATGGCTTAATCTCAAGTCAAATCGCACTCTGTGGTCCTGGCAGTTACCCGGGAGGTCACAGCCTGTGTTCCAATTAATCAGATTATTTCCTGGGCATATCTTTTGATCCTCTGATTGCCTCCCTCGGGAAGCCAACCAGAGTCTCAGGGGCTACTATCTATACACAGGTGTATTTTGTGAATAAAACACAATCGAACATGTTCTAGTACAAACCTCAAAGCCTCTTAGCAGGCCCATGAAGGCCCCATTCAATCCGCTTTTCACGGACATGGCCTTTTCGACCACTGTGCCCATCAGGGTACGATGTTCCTCTGAGATGGACGCCTGCCGCAGCATGTTCGTCAATATATCCGACGCTTCTGGGTCTCCGGAAGCTGCTAAAGGAGTACGGCCTCCCTTTGAAGGAATCCGTTTATTCATATCCGGCTGTAGACCGGACTTCTCGGGACCTCCATTGTCGGTCTCCGGACCCTGGGCCACCGAAGTATCACCTTCGGGTAGTGTCTTCGTCATCCTTTGCACCACTTGTTGATCGGGGGAGACCCTCCGCGACTACACCTCGAAGTCGTCCGCCCTATTGGGCAAGGAGACTGGTGGAGGCATCTCACTTTCCATCATCTCCGGGAGAAGGTCCCCCGAGGAAGAGGATTGTTGGAGAAGACTGCGTGCCAAACTACAAAAACATATATTCTAGACGTTACAAGAAAGGAACGGGACATATTTAAAACACCCTTGTTCACTTACGATTTGGCCTGAGGCTTGTCCTCGTCATGGGACTGTGCGATGACGTCGTCCTCCAAGCCTGAGCCACCCGACAGAGGCATCTTGCTGTGTGAAGCCAGCCCCTCCCGGCAGCCAGACTGAGGACAGTCCAGATGGTCGTCGGCTTGACGAGTGGGCTGAACGTCTCGTCGTAGTCCACGCCAGCCTGCTATGTGAAGCCGCGAAGCACCCAGCGCGCCTTGTACCGGGCGAGAGAGCCGTCAGGATGGAACTTGTGCCAAAAAATCCACTTCCCTGTGACAACATTAGCACCTGCAGGACGGGACACCAAACTCCATGTGTTATTCTGCATCAGTGCGTTATATTCGTCGATCATAGCGTTCTACCAGTTTTCATCCCGGAGGGCAACACGGTAAGAGGAAGGGATGGGCCTAATGGAGGAGGAGGTAGAAGGGGAAGCAGCGAGGGCTTTAGGTTCAGCAAACCCGGTTTTGGCCCGCGTACGCATGTGATGGAGATTGGTGGTTGGTTGCACTGGCACGGCGCGTGGCGGGAGCGCAGGAGCAATGGGCGAACACGCGGGTGTTACGTGCATGTGAATGGGAGGGGCTGGGAGAGGGTGCATGCAGCGGCGGGGAGCCGGGGGAGTGGGATGTGCATGCGCATGGGATGGTGGATTCGGGGAATCTCGGGTTGCTGCATGGGGGGGGGGGCGAAGCGGGCGGGGTGGGGCACACCGATTGGGTGGGCTGATCTGCGGGCGCAGGCAGGTGCGGGAGTGGGCGCGGATTGGGGGAGAGGATCCTAAGGACCCGGCACGTGGGCGTGGGGATCGAGGCGAGGGGGATCCCGAGGAGGGCACGAGCGGATGCGGATTGGAGGGAACGATGATGCGAGGTTCGAGGAAGATTTGTGGCCCGAGATCTTCTGCGACCGGGCGACGGGCGGGCTGCGGTCTGTCGGGAGTAGGACGGTAGGGAAAAACGGATTCGTCAAACGTGACGTGACGGGAAATTATCACCATGCGAGTGTCTAAGTCCAGACACCGATAGCCCTTTGTGTTCCAAGGGATACCCGAGGAAGACCCAACGAGAAGAGCGAGGGGCAAGTTTGTGGGGGCTAGTGGCGATGGTGTTAGGGAAACAAAGACATCCAAAAACGCGCATGTGATCGTACGTGGGGTGTTTGCCGAGGAGACGGAAGTAAGGAGTCTCGGATGCAATGGCAGTGGAGGGTCGTCGGTTGAGAATGTAGGTTGCGGTGTGGAGGGCCTCAACCCAGAAGGCGGGGGGTAGTGTGGCATGTATGAGAAGGACTTGAAGTATGTCATTGGTCGTACGGAGTAGGTGTTCGGCTTTCCCATTTTGCGGCGAGGTATAAGGGCATGAGAGGCGAAGGGAGGAACCATAGCGGGAGAAGAGGTCGCGTAGGGAAGTGGTGAGGAATTCGCGGCCATTGTCGCATTGCATGCGCTGGATGGGAACATGAAATTGCATGAGGACGTACGCGTGAAAATGATGGATTACTTCTACATGGTATCAGAGTAAGAGGTCTCGAGTTCAAGACCCGGTTGGCGCAATTAAAATTGCAACCCACTTTTGGTCCACGTTTAGGCCTGAGGGAGCCACGCGTGAGGGGGAGTGTTGACGTATAATGTGCTGCCTAGTATCTTTCATCAGATCGGTCTTTTGGTTGCATTGGCTAGAGCATGCACTTCTACATGGGAGCCGTGTCCACGGGCACGACCGCGCCCGTGGCCACGCTCGCGACCGCCGGTGTCGCAATCGGTGGCGGGAGGGGTGGTGTCGCCTTTGCCCCTGTCGGTGGAGGTGCCCGAGGATCCCGAGGACCCCAAGCCGGATCCGATGGTGAGGGCGGTGGTGGTGGCCTCCGGGAGGGCGTCGAGGTGAGCGCGCTCATTGGTGGAGATTTGCTCCATCAGCAGCCGGGAGCGCGCCTGCACGAACGTCGGGAAGGGTGTCTGCATGGGGAGCAGGGTCACCATGATCTGAAACTTGCGGTTGAGGCTGCAGATGAGCTGAAGGGTCAATGTACGGTCGGTGATGCGCTCGTCGACGTTGCCGAGGTCCGTTGCGAGGGACTTGAGACGCCGACAGTACTCGGCAATGGAGAGGTCCCCCTGGACCAGATTGCGGAATTTCACGCCGAGGATCACCGCGTGACCAGCTTCATTGTCGCGGAAGAGAAAATGCAGTTGCTGCCAAATGTCGAAGGCGGTGCTATTCGGCGTGGCGACCACGTCCAGGAGTTCGTCGGCAACGATGCCGTGGAACCACAGGACGATGATTAGGTCATCGTTTCGCCACATGGCGCTTTAGAGAAGTGGCTCGGTGGCCACATCGAGATGGTGATGCACTGGATACTTGCAACAAACGACGTAAAAGATCTGGCACCATTTGGAGTAGTTACCCGATTCGAGTTCGAGCCGGTGGTGGGAGAAGTGGTTGATGGAGGGTGGCAGGCCAATCGCAGCGGTGGAGGAGCCGACGTCGGGCGCGTCGGGACGGAGGGCCAGGGCGCTGCTGGAACCGCCGGGCGCGAGCTGTTGAACGGGGACGCTCCCCGCCGTTCGGAGAGCAGCCGCGGTGGGCTGCGCGGGTGGCGCGGACGCCGGGGCCGAGGAAGTAGGGGCGGCCTTGGGCACGGCCTGTTTGCTACGGAGGACATCATGTGCGAGGAGAGCCGCGCGGGGCGCGGTCGGTCGAGAAGGGGTCGCCAGGGACACAGGCGGAGGAGCTGTGGCTAGAGGGAAGAGGGCGAAGGGGTTGCTCGCCGGCGTGTCGAGGTCGCCGCCGGAGCGCGTGCGGCTAAGGAATCGATGCATGGCGGAAGCGAGGGGATAGGATTGGATGAGCGTCTGATACCAAGCTAGGTTTAGTAACTCTCACACTCTGTATTCCTTGGCCTCGAGGGCTTATATGGTGTTACAAATGAGAAGTACAGAGGGGGAGGGAGAGAGTACAATGGCAGCCCTGTATGGCAGGGCGTGCGGGGCGCAGCAGGCGCATGACCTACTCTAGTCAGTTGGAGACGTGGGGGAGTGGAAGAGGAGGCCGTTAGACTAGCCACAATGGGTAGTAACATAGAGCAGTAATATGTTCATGTTACTATATCTATAGTGGGGAGTAACATATGTGTGGTAAAATGCAATACTTTATTTATTATGCTATAGACTTATCTTGTTTTGATATAACTCATACTAGTAGTAACTAGCTATGTTACTACATGGCTCTCTTTCTTCATTTATTGCTTGTCACATCATCTATTTTATCTAGATATGTGTGATGTTACTACCTATGTTACTCTCACTATTGGTAGTCTTAGCCACCGGAGGGGCGACCTGGAGTGCTGTCGAACAGATATATCTTTACTTGGTCAAATTTCTCTCGCAGTAGCTGAGATTTGCAGGATGAGGCGACGACATTTATGGACCTGCCTAACCAAAGGGGAGAGATATGACGATCTTAGTAAGAGAGTTAGCATCATCTTGCTAAAAGTTTTATCATGAATAGTTCATGGCATAAATCTAATTATGTCGGTTGCCTTTCCTGCCTAGGTCATGACACCAAACCTCACCTGCCCCCCCTTTTTTTAGAGTAAATAGTGCATCCAGTGACTAGGTTGGGAGGCCACTCATAAACTGATTGATTTGTCAGAGGTGTGCATTTGTAGGTTTGATAAAAAACAGATCAAAATATTTCCATCAGGCGAATAAAATGCTTATATAAAAAGCTTTTGTTACAAAGAACCAACTCAGATAATAATCATTTCTTGTATATTTGTGCATGTTGTCTATATATGTCGGAGCTGGTTTTTGAACCTGGTGTTCGGTGTGCCTAGTTTCTAAAATGTAGCAAAAATCATATTTCTAGTTCTAAATTTAAGAAGAACAAATAACAATCATATGTTTTTTTGATGAAATAGCCCCCCCTTCCCCGCTTTGTATTACAAAGCAAACATCACCGATACAATCAGATAGGTGCCGGAGCGGAAGCAACACAGGCACACCTAAAAGAAACAAAAGAGAAAAAGAAAAGAAACAAATGCCGACACTGGCGGATCAACAAAAATGAAGAAGCTTCACGACCGCCGCCCCATCGGGGATCCTTCACTAAGCTCCTATACTCTGAAGCGCCGGTACCAATCAACACTCCAAGAAGGGACGCGATGATGACGACACTGCTGCCAAGGGTTTCCCCCGATACGCGACGAGGATAGAGGAAGGGTACCCCCGACGCCCTCCAGGAAGGTCCGGCGGCACCCTCACGCACCATCGCGTCGGTGTCGGCTCGGCCGACAGGGATTTCTCCCGATCCCAACCTTCACCTCGGGCGCTCCGGGTCACACCACCAAACAAACCACCACTCTGCGCCAAAACGGTCTTGAAGCTTCCGCATCGTCTCACCACGACACCGCGAAAGGGGCCTGCTCAATGAAGAAGAGGAGCCGGGACTCAGAACAACAACATCGTTGGCACACGGGAGGGCCCAACCTCCACCGTCAACGACAGTAACCGACCGGATGCAACAGCAGGAGCATACAAGGCCTGTAGGCCCACAGGCCCGGCCGGGTCTGCAAATGCCCGTAAATCTCTTGCCGTCACGCTGCAGAAGGCATGCTGTCGGCGCCACCACCACGAGTCCAAGCTCCTCCTCCTCTGCTCCACGCAGACGTCGAAGCCATGCCAATGGCCGGCCCGCTAGGACCCAGATGGGACTGGGAGGGGACACATCTGGGCCGGGGGCATGTTGCCGGCCACCGCACGTCACCACGCCGTCCCGTTGCCAAGGGGCAGCACCACCACCTCGCCCGCCGCTGGTGACCGCCGCCGGGTCGCCGCCTAGCCGAGCAGCACCGCCGCCGTCCCCTGCCTCGGGAAGGGGAGCCATGCGCGCGGGGGCAGGAGGTCTCGCCGCCGCCAACACCACCCAAGCCAGCGCCGGGGGCGTCCGCCGGCGGTGGCGGGGATGAGCTGGAGGACGGGGACGGCCGAGAGGGAGAGCAGGGGTACGCCGTCCCGGCCACCTCCCGAGGAGGCGGCGCAGGGGCAAGACGGGGGGGGGGGGGGGGGGGGGGGGCGCGGGAGGGGCCGGGGTGCCCGCGCCCGGCGGCCGGAGAGAATCCCTAGCGGAGAGCCGCGAGGGCTGGAGCTGCGGGGCATCTCATATGTTTTTTTAGAGAATAAGACGCCTCATCAATTTCCATTAAACAGCCGACTAATCAGATTTACAAGATTTTCGAACCAAAAGGAAGCTAAAACAAGACATGCAAGAAAATAGAGCTAACAATATATTTGCCACCGGACTTATCATGAATAATGTTAGCACTAATTTTGATTCAATGTATCCGCATATTTAGTTTTGCTATTTGCATGTAGTCGTAGATGGTTTAGGGAGTAGCTAGCCGGCAAGGTTTCAGTGGAGGCGCGCGAAGGACGCGAGATGCCGGACTGCCGTGTCCGGGGGGCACGGCGAGATGCCGATGACAGTGTGAAGCTGCAGTTCTGCGTGAGACGAAAAGGTCGGGGGATACGGCGATGTTGTGTGAAGCAACAAGACGCGTGATGGAGTCTGACGGCCGGCTGGAAGAATAGCTAAAGCTGAGAAGATTCGGTGAGTTTGTTAGTGCATGCGATATACTAGCTAGCCTCCTGCGTGGGTTTGCACGATGGCCGGTCTTGTGTATATCCTGGAGCGATTTCAGGGGATAGAGACAGAGTCATGTGGTTAGTCTGTTAGTGGTGCGTGCGTGCGTGCATGGTGTGTGGTGACCGAGAGTGCTGACTAGCCAGGACGTGCATAAGGCTCTCCTATGTATAAATAGTTCCATCGAGTAATGAGAATTAAAGGCCGTGAGGGCTGGTGAGAAAATGTAGCCATTGTGTTAACCAAGGAGAGAGCCTCCCGGCAAAGCTAGCAGCAGGTTTCTTCCTTGGCGTGTGTGTGTGTTTCCTGAGAGTTTCTTCCAAGGGTGTGTGTTTGAGAGAAACCACAAAAAGAAGAGTAGTCAGAGGTAGAAAGGAGCGGCGCTGCAAGGAGAGGCATCGCCAACAAATAATACTATGCACAAGATACAATTATACATTTAACGATGTGTGTTAACAACTTAACATACATACGATTAAAAAAATCATGGTTAGAAATGTAATGGAATATCATGAGTCATCCGAGTGATATGAAAAAAAGAAAGAAAAATATTAGATTGCTTAGAGACGTTAGAGTCTAACACTATAAGATGGAGAAGTAGTTATCGGATGGGGTCAATGAGGAAGAAATCAAGGCGTGTCATTCCATGCATGAATGCACCTTGCTAGCACAGCTATTATATACTCTCCCCGCCTCGAATTACTTGTCGTCTGATTTTAGGCACGGCCTTTCTTGACTAGGCTCAACTAGGCTCAACTTGTGTGATTTGTTAGAGTACAAAATGAATCTAATGATATTAATCCGGGTGGCCACTCATAAATGATTAATTTCTTGGAGGTATGTGTTGGTAGTCTTGATACAGAAAAGATGTTTCCATCAAACAAATAAAAAACTTCTAGGCGTCAAAACCTAAGCCATCTCCACCGTCGGCCATAGGTCCCCGTCCTATCATCCTTCCCTTGCCGCCATCGGTCGGCACCATGCTGCAAAGCACCGAGTGGCGGTAGTTAGTGATGGCGTCCCTCCCCCCCCCCCCCCCCCCCCCCCCCCCCCCCCCCCCCCCCCCCCGCCCCCCCCCCCCCCCCCCCCCCAACTCCCCCATCTATGTGGGTTACTCTAGACCCCAGCAGTGGTGCCACTGCTAGCCCATGCTGTCGGAGGTGGGCCAGTTGCTTGAGGAGGTATGCCATGACTAATGGGGCCGTGTTCCACCTCACTTGTGTCTGTGGATCAGGGAACTTTGACCGAAGTTGACGCTTCCCCAAATCAAGGGCAGCATCATGGTCATTGACCTATGAGGGGTGATTGCGGCATGCAAGGTATGGCCGCACTCCACTGCTCGTGGGTGAGGCTCCTCCGATGGTGAGCTCCTCCATGCACCAACCTGGTGTGGTCATATGGGCTCACTAGCAGTCTTGGGCTCGACCGGATCTTGTTGTGGTTGTGGGCTTGGGTCGGGCCAAGCCTTTCTATGGTTTGATGTCCTCCAACGATGATCTTGGACCAGCATGTTGGTGGAGGTGCGCAGGGCTGGAGTGTCGGATGCCGGGGCAGCAGCCTTAGATGGTAGGTTGCACGTTAGCTCTCCATTGAGTAGCATGTCGGTGTTTCTTGGCCATGGGGGTGGCAAGGTGCATTGTGGCTAGTAGTCTTGGTGAAGTTGTCACCGTTGGTGGTGGCGAAGGGCTTATCCTGATCTTAGAGTTCTCGACCTATTGTGGTGGTTCTGGTGGCCTGATTCCCCCTTGGCAAGGTGTCTGGGAGGGTCTGAGTGAAAGCTCGGAGCCTCAACGCCCGTGGCCGTGATGCTTGCGGGTGTCATGTCCCTCTTGGGTGCATCGCCATGGTTCTCTCCTCCCTGGTAGTTCAGGATGAATACGCTTGTCCGCCCCGACAGACATGGTGGTAGTGGCGCATTGCGTTGTGACCCTCGTGGGGGTGTCGCCGGTGAGTGACTATCTTTCATCGCGGCTGCGTGTTCAAAATGGTGGGGGAGATCCAATCGACCCTACCTCAACTCCAGTAACTCGTTATATCATTTGCACGTATCTTTTACACACGACAGCGTCCTCCCTTCGTCCTGCCTGCTTGCCGATGTGGATGTCACTTCTTGATTCAGAGCAAGAGGGCAGAGGGTCCTCTCCAGCGGTAGTTGGGCTGTGACGGTACAACAAAGCCGAGTGGTTTCTCCTAGGTGGCGTGTGGTATGATGTTAGTGGCGGTCCTGGTTGGGTAGGTGGTCCGGCCTCTCCTGTGCTTCTTCTCGGCGGCATGCTCGAGGCATCTAGTTGTGCACTTTCTGTGCTTGTTAGCATGTTTGGCTTGTTTTGCTATGCTTTTCTTTGATCATCTTGTATGAGGATTTACTCTACACCATGTATCGTTTGGCTATGTAGCTTCATTTATAAAGCGAGCAAAATTTTGTTTCAAGATAAAATGATTGTATCAGCAGCTTGTTACGAAGAAACAATTCAAATAATAATCATATTTGGTGGTTCAATAATAATCGCTTCTTTTGTATATTTATGCATGTTTACCATATATGTTGGAGCTGATTTTGGATCCTGGTCCCCGGTGTGCCCAATTTCTAAAACTTAGCAAAAATCATATAGTACTTAACATAAGACAAAAAAATAACGGTCATATGTTTCTTGATACAACAAGCCACCTCATCGATTTCCATTAAATAAACCGTCAATCAAACATACAAGTGTTTTGAACCAAAAGGAAGCTAAAACAAAACATGCTGGAAAATCAAGCTAACAACAACTAAAGCAAGTTAGATAGCAAAGGGACCATAACTTACTTATTACATGCACCAGAAAGTGAGATACCTCAACAACAACTCCAGGAAGCAACTTTTGCAAAATTCAACATTCACATATCAATCCTGAGCACAACCGGGTTCCAACCATGGCATACTTCACATGTATTGCAAGATAATCCTTCGGACGTACGGCATCTTCGCCTACTCCACGAGCTCAAGTCCACTACTCCCTCTTTCTACTACGACGTCGACATCATCGAGGAGATTCCATTCTTTGGGACTATTGACCTCAATGAATACCTCAAGTGGGAGTGCAAGATGGACGACTACCTCAAGCTGCATCAAGTACCCTTCGATGATCAAGTGAAGTGCGCCACAAGTACCTTCCACGACTATGCATTGACATGGTGGCTTCATAGACCTTCAACAAGCTTCACCATGACGTGGCCCACGATGAAGAAAACGACGCGGCAAGAATTTGTGCCTTCCACCTACATGGAACATCTTCAACGTCAATTGGAGAACATCATACAAGGATCCAAGTCCCTTGGCGAGTACTTTAAGAACATGAAGGAAGCCTTGCGACGTGCCGGCGTGGACGACCCCATTTGGATGAAGTTCTACTTCATGATGGGATTGAACAACGCCATCTCCAAGACTATCTTCCTCGAGAACTACAAGTCTCTCAACGACAACTACATTGGTGCTCTCAAGGCGGAGCAAGAACTCATGAAGGCAAAGTCTACTCGACCCCGAGCTCACTTCGCAATGACCATGCTACATGACAGCGAGAGTGATGATGTGCCATCTTCGGCATTCATCCACGACTAGAGCGATGATGTGCCATCTTTGGGCCTTCATCCACGATGAGAGTGGTGATGTGCCATCTTCGGCCTTCAACCACGGCGATGACTACGAGACGGTTGAGCATGGGATTTTCCCTTCGACCACGGTGACGTATGATGACTTGAGTGACTTTTGCCACCATATTGAGAGAGAGCGTGACTTCACCACTAGCCCCATATATGATGAGTTGCCCCAATTCCCATGTGAGGAGAGCCACCACCCCCACCACTTGAGTGAGATGAGTGACTCCACCATATGTGACATTGAGTGCACCTACCTTGAGGGAGTGAGTGAACCACCACATAGAGAGAGTGAGGTAGTTGATGAGGCATATGAGGCCATTTTGCTTTCTAACAACTTAACGTCTCCCTCTATTGTGTCTTCTTGTTTGGTGCTAGGTCCCATATATGATGACGCGCCGATCCTCGACGACTCCGTCCTTCCTTTGGACATGACGATGGCCATGGTGGACTATGATGCACCCCCACATGGTTCCATCAAGATGAAGATGATGACCACCATTTGGTCTTTCCCACCTCACGTACATCACATGACTGGAATGAGAAAGGTAACGTAGGTGAAGGTGATGCTCTTGTCCCACTAGTGGACGTTCTTGACATTGATTGCTTGCATGATGTTGATCCCCCTATTGCCATGATTCATGCTAGTATGATTTCCCCATGCGATGATTTACCCATTTATGATGAGTTTGATGATTGCCATGTGGAGTCTATTAGTTGTGATGCCATGTTGCATAGGATCACTTGTGATAATTCTCTTGGTCACATCATGTTTTCCAATCCGCTTGACTTGTCATATGCTATGCATGAGATCCATCATATGTCTTATTTGCAATCTCATCGTAGTGAATATGCATATTCCATTAAAATAAACCCAATTTGCACATATGGCATAGATGACAAGCCTATGGTTATTGGCATTTGTTTCTCATGTGATGATATTGACATGCTTCCTTTGCATCATTTATCTCATATGCCATGCCATAGCCACCTAGCTTCGGATATGCATTGTTTTGGATGTCGTCCATTTTCTCCATATGATGTTTGCAATATTGCTCATGAGGAGACCCCCATAGTTTCCTCATACATTTTAGGAGATTTTGATTCATCCCATTCATTGCATGATCCCAATACTTGTGTGCACAAAATGCTTTCCATGAATGATCTGCCATATAATTGCATACTTGATTTGCGTCCTCATCATGTCATACATAACAACTATTCTTTCACGATGGAGACATGTTCTTATACCATGCATCAAATTTCTTTAAGCGATGCTTATCTTGTGCTAACTCACACATGCACATACACATCATGATGGATGATGTGTACATTTACCATGCACACACGTTCTTTCATTTTTGTCTCTTTTGTGTTGGTACCCATGAACACTCGTCAACCTCACAATCCCATGAGTTGACGAAACGAGCTCTAGAGAGCAATGATGACTTGGGATTCCATGGATTGTCCTTACCACCGTTCCCCTTGCGCAACGACTTCACACATCTCTTCTACATGCCCCTCACATAGTTATGGGTTATTTACCACCTCTCACTTTATTCCCATATTGCCATGTTCACTTTGCATGATATGCTCTTTCCTATGCCTGTGCCATGCATTTGTGACCCATGCTTTGAATTACACATGATGCTTGAATCTAGTACTTTTATGTGTATTTGCAAGCTTGGTGGAGATATCACTTGTTATTACCATGTTTGCTTTGTGCCCCATGCCTATAATGATACTATGATCTTGCTTTGTGTTCGTGCTTGCGATATGTCATGCGCATTGCCTATGCCTATGATTTGCTCACATGACATGATTGCCATGATTTCCTCTAGTATGTTTCATCTTCGCACTACTAGCTTGCATGACTTGTTTACTATGATTGCTTTCCATGTTGCATCCAATTCTTGGATTACTTGCTCCTATCATATCTTTGGTCGCAACAATGTCACTTATTCACATACGCCATCTCCCATTGCTTGTCACATGATTGACTTGATTGCCTCACTCATGATGAACAATTGCTCTTTCCATTGTGTTGAGTGCCACACGATTTTCGCTACACCCCATGCACATTATGCTTGGATTGTCTTGCATTTGACCCATGTGTTTAGATCCTTCATTTCCTTTGGTGTTGTGAATGATTCCTATGCCTACCATCGCCCTTTTGTTGAGCACATTGCGCACTCTTTCTACGACCATGAGGTAGATGCTTATTCTCTTAACACACATATTTGCATCACTTCCTCCCATTTGCATGCTTGTTCCCATGATGTCCTTGATTGTGCTCAACTTATATGCTTAAATGCCATGCCACACTTCTTTGTCAAACCATATGCTTTGCATGATGACGACACTTATTTGGTGACTCACCTCTTGAATGCTTGGTTTTGCTTTAATGCCAACCACATTTGTTTTTCCAAGTGCTTGTTATTATTGCTCCTTTTGAAGGAATTACAAGATGGTGCGACATTGGAGAGTGCCCATTTCAAGCTACAAGATGATGAATGCTTGGTGATCGTCAACTTCTACAAGGCAACACAATCTCTTTCCCATGGTGATTTGGATTTCGATCCGAGGTTGGATCTTTCCCGGGGGGGGGGGGGGGTGATGCGGAGCATCCTATGGACACACTACTAGAGAAAGGCTAATTAGTGGCGCAGCTGTTTTGGCCATTAATGGCGCACTACAGGTGCGCCACTATTATCACGCCATAAGTAACAAATAGTAATGGCGCACCTCTGGTGCACCATTACTGTGCCTATCTGGCTTAGTAATGGCGCACCACATAAAAGTGCGCCATTACTAACAATTTTTTTTCAATTTTTTTTCAGAATTTTTTTCTTAATCTCGGATCACTATGGCTTAATCTCAAGTCAAATCGCACTCTGTGGTCCGGGCAGTTACCGGGGAGGTCACAGTCTGTGTTCCAATTAATCAGATTATTTCCTGGGCATATCTTTTGATCCTCTGATCGCCTCCCTCGGGAAGCCAACCAGAGTCTCAGGGGCTACTATCTATACACAGGTGTATTTTGTGAATAAAACACAATCGAACATGTTCTAGTACAAACCTCGAAGCCTCTTAGCAGGCCCATGAAGGCCCCATTCAATCCGCTTTTCACGGATAAGACCTTTTCAACCACTGTGCCAATCAGGGTACGATGTTCCTCTAAGACAGACGCCTGCCGCGGCATGTTTGTCAATATATCCGACGCTTCTGGGTCTCCGGAAGCTGCTAAAGGAGTACGGCCTCCCTTTAAAGGAATCCGTTTATTCGTATCCGGCTGTAGACCGGACTGCTCGGGACCTCCATTGTTGGTCTCCGGACCCTGGGCCACCGAAGTATCACCTTCGGGTAGTGTCGTCGTCATCCTTTGCACCACTTGATCGGGGGAGACCCACCGCGACTACACCTCGAAGTCGTCCGCCCTATTGGGCAAGGAGACCAGTGGAGGCGTCTCGCTTTCCATCATCTCCGGGAGAAGGTCCTCCAAGGAAGAGGATTGTTGGAGAAGACTGCGTGCCGAACTACAAAAACATATATTCTAGACGTTACAAGAAAGGAACGGGACATATTTGAAACACCCTTGTTCACTTACGATTTGGCCTGAGGTTTGTCCTCGTCATGGGACTGCGCGATGACGTCGTCCTCCAAGCCCGAGCCACCTGACAGAGGCATCTTGCCTCGCTTAGGAGCCTTTTCCACCCAATTTTCGGAGGAGGCCCTTCTCTTTCCATGGCGGGAAGAGATGTTGACTTCCCCTTCATTTTTATCTTCGAACGATGGAATCTTGATTCCCCCGGAAATAATGTCTGATATACTTTCGGGATGGAGGCCATCTTTGGTCCTCCCACTCTCCGCCTTGCTCTCCCTCACAGGCATCTGGTATGGAGCCGGGGCCAGCATCCTTGTTAATACGGGACCCACTGAGCCTTCGGGAAGGGGGGCCGAACACCTAATTAGTTCCGCTTTCTTTATCCAGCCCTGGAAGAAGATAGTTTGCTCAATAATGTATTACGGCATACTTACATACAAAGTGTTCGAAAGTCAAGTGCTTACCGGGGTGTCTAGACGGTTGCAGTCGAGGCCGGTGTCCACAGTGGTGTCCGGCCAATGTTTTCGTTTCCCAAAAAACAACTTCCACCTCCCTTTGTGCGTAATGCGAAGAAGTGTTGGAGGGTTCGTGGTCCTTCTGGATTAAACTACCACATGCGGAGAGGCCTACGTTGGCATGGCAGAGCTTGGCGGACTAGCATTACTTGAACCACGTCGACAAGATCGATGTCCTTCTCAAGGAGGGTTCGGATGCGGCTCTGTAGAGTCTGCACTTCATCAACTGATCTCCAGTCCAACCCCTTATTGATCCATGATGCAAGCTGTAATGGAGGGTCGGAATGAAATGCAGGTATAGCTGCCCACTTGGTACTACGGGGTTCCGTGATGTAAAACCACTCTCTCTGCCATTGGTTGGAAGTTTTGGTGAAAGAGCCTTTTGGCCAGAGAGTGTTGGTAAGCTTGCTTACTACAGCACTGCCACACTCCGCCTGTTCCCCGTCGACTACCTTCGGCTTCACACTAAAGGTCTTGAGCCATAGGCCAAAGTGTGGGGGGATTCGGAGGAAGGCCTCACACGTGATGATAAATGCTGAGACGTGGAGGAGAGAATCCGGAGGTAGATGGTGAAAATCTAGTCCGTAATAAAACATTAGCCCCTGGACAAAGGGGTGGAGAGCGAACCCTAGCCCTCGAAGGAAGTGAGAGACGAATATGACCCTCTCGCCTGATCTGGGGGTTGGAATAACCTGTCCTTAAGCAGGAAGCCTGTGGGGGATCTCTGCGGTCAGGTATCTGGCCGCCCGAAGCTTTGCGATATCCTCCTCTGTAATGGAGGAAGCCATCTATCGACCCTGAGGGCTGGGCCCGGACATGATGGGGAAGCTTGGAGCAATGAAGTCGAACCTTGGGTGCTAGAACTTGAGGTTGGATAGGCTGAGGAGAGGTTTGGTGTAAAAAGACAGCCCTTCATTCCTTTATAAAGGCACCGGGTATTGAACGCCTCCTCCTGAGCCTGAAGACTTGCCTATTCCTAAGGAATCTTTCCAACAGAACGGTTGGGTTACCCACACTCGTATTGATGAGAATCCCGCAATAAGGGGACACGATCTCTGCTTCGACAGGACGTGCCAATAACAACAACGCCTCGAAACGTGGAACGGCGGGATAGGAAACGGTTCGAAATAAATAACCGGGTGAGCGTGATGTCACATTATAAAAATTATCAGCAGATTGGACTCGTAAAATACTATACTCTACGGCTGTGGTACTTGTGTTGCAGGTCCGGTCACTGTCGTTTCGTACGAAGACTATCCTGAAGTATTCGGAAAGGGGAGCCCGCCTTGCAATGCCGAAGACAATCTGCGTGCCGGACACCTCGTTATTGAAGCCTGGTTCAGGGGCTACTGAGGGAGTCATGGACTAAGAGGTCCTCGAGCGTCCGGCCTGTTGGACATGGGTCGGACTAATGGGCTGTGAAGAAACAAGACCGAAGACTCTCTCCTGTGTCCGGATGGGACTCTCCTTGGCGTGGAAGGCAAGCTTGGCGACCCAATATGAAGATTCCTTTCTCTGTAACCGACCTTGCACAACCCTAGTCCCCTCCAATGTCTATATAAACCGGAGGGCTCAGTCCGGATAGAGGCTCAATGATTACCATAGTCATACATGCTAGGCTTTTAGGGTTTAGCCATCTCGATCTCGTGGTATATCAACTCTTGTAATACTCATATTCATCAAGATCAATCAAGCAGGAAGTAGGGTATTACCTCCATAGAGAGGGCCCAAACCTGGGTAAACATCGTGTCCCCTGTCTCCTGTTACCATCGACCTTAGACGCACAGTTTGGGACCCCCTACCCGAGATCCGCCGGTTTTGACACCGACACTCACTGCCTCTTGACAAGGTGGTCGGGCGAAGCCCTACCGTCGCTGGCGGCGGTGAGGCCTCTGGCTCTTCTTGCTCGTGTGGGGTTGGTGAGGGTTGGCGACCAGAGCCAGAACATGGTCTGTGTGTGTGTGTGGGGGGGTGCCGCGGCAATACAGTGGGCGAACACGGTGCTCCGGCGCCCTGCTGCCCACTTGCCCGATGGTTTGGTGGATGGGCGTGTCTGGGTGCTGGCGACAGTGGTGATCTAGGCTTCCAGATCTTGATCCAGACGATGCAGGTTGCGGGTGGCTGCCCTCGCCATGGCCTCGGCTGGTGGTAGTGGAGGCGTAGCAGCGATGGGATAGAGGGCAGGTTGGTCACCTCCAGTAGCTCTTACGGCGAACAACGACGAGCTCAAAGGTGGGCATCCCTCGGTGAGCAGTTTTGGTCGATGGCGGTGTTTCATGGGGTTGTCCTTGCCAGTGGTCAGGTGTCATTGGTGGTATCGCGTGGAGCTACATCAACCGCCGAGGTGGGGTAGCACATGGGTTGCTCGGTGTTGAGGTTGGCGAGAGGGATGGCGGCGCCGACATGGTCGGGCCACCCATCACCGGCACAAGGGTGTACTAGACGTGGATGCTTCCTCTCCCCTTCCTCCTGCTTTCTATGCCTCAGCGCGCTGCCATAGCTCCGGCATTGTTCTAGGCGGGACATACTCTTCGGCCCCGTCGGTTGGGGGCTGCCTTTGGACCAAAGCCAAACACTTTGGCTGGTCTTGGAGGGGTTTGGATGCAGGGCAGCGGCCCTGGCGGCGGGAGGCGCGACATTCGTAGGCGGAGCATGCGTCTCAGGTGCGGGCGGGCAACCATGGCCACATGGGTGGCTAGGTTGCGGGTGTTTAGTGGAGCTAGGGTGTGACAGAGGTGTGTAAACGCTAGGGTGCACCACTTGCCCAATCCGTGTCCTGGCCGATGGTGACATCATTGATATGTTGACGTTGTACCCTTCCTGTAGGCTCCATCGCCGTGTTCCGACTCCTTTCATCATGCTTCAGATGAAAACTTGATCTACATGTGGTCGTACCCTTCTGGGAGACACCATTTTGGAGCCCTGGCTTCATCGTTGTCCGTATCACCTCTTCGTTGTGGTTCATGGTGGAGGTCTCCGTCTGCTCCAAACGGTCTTCTTTGCATATCTGTAGTTAGCTTGGTAGTCGGTGGGGTGGTGTGTCAGTGCCCGACACCTTTGTATCTTGTCTTGCGTGTGTGTTGTGTGCGGTGGTGACGAGTGTTTATATCGGCCTACTCGGTTGTAACGCGGTGATGGTTGCTTTATAATATAGAGCGGGGAAAACCCCTTTTTCGTCATAACCAATGGTAGACATCATAGTGCCGCACATGTATAGCACACAAGCACTATATATGTAGAATTTCCTGAGGTGTTCAACCAAACCAGCAAACCTACATTAAATTACTAGATAATCGTTTATTGTATTGGAGAAGAGGAAAAGAACCCTGAATTTCCATTTGTTATGGGAAATACGACGCATAATAACCAAAATAGCATACGACATCATATCAGAGTGATGAAAAAAGATATTGTTGATTATTCATAACATTGAAATACATTGGTGGCTTACAGACACACAGCGGCATGACATACTATCCATTTATTTTATAGATAGGGATGCTCGAGAAATTCAACCAAATATTTGGTTTATGCACTAATCTTCTGTGTAATCAACAAATGACTGACTTAGTTGTGGTTGTTCTCCCAAAATTGAGCCTGGAGATAGTCTATTGTATTCTTTTCCACCTGAAATGCCTTGGCAAGAACATCATCTGAAATTGGTGGGTCTGACCCAAACACTGCATTGGCAATTGTGATAGCCCCTGGGTTCTGGCTGCTAAGCGCGGCAATTGCAACAGCGGGCTGGTGGGGGTTGGGGTTGAATTGGAAGTGGATGAGCCCCACGGGGAAGACAAACACATCACCTTTGTTGAGCACCTTGGAGAAGAACTTGTTTCTGTTGGGGGCGGGCTGGTTGGATGTGACAAAGCCAACATACAATGTCCCCTCGAGCACCGTGAGGATCTCGGTGGCGCGAGGGTGCGTATGTGGTGGGTTCTGACCCAAGGGAGCATAGTCGATGCGTGCAATTGAGATGCCGAGGGTGTTGAGTCCAGCAATCTGCATGACGTTGATCAAAGTGACGTTGGATCCAACCTTGTTGGTCACCCTAGGCTTGTCGAGGTTGGCTGCCTTGAAGAAGTCGTCTGCGTTAACTTCCATCGGGTTCTTGCAAACAAATCCATTGACACGCACTGGTGCATAGAGGAGATGTAACATGTAAACTCAGATCTTAGCAAGCTGTTTCGACTTGAATATAATTTCTAGAAATTCATTTGGTGAAAACATGATGAGAAACCACATAGTACCTGGCGAATGCATGTCGGCGACACAAAAGTCCTGGAGTGGGCCAGGATCGGAGGCAATGGCCTGCCATGAGACCAAGGCAAGAAGAGCAGCAAGGAGAAGGATGGAAGAGGAGGTTGCCATTAGAGTTTAGTATCGTTGGCTCTTCTTTTCTCTTGTGTTCCTGTTTGTGTTTGTGGCCTGAGTGATGCTTTGAACATGCAGGGTGTGTATGTGTTTATATAGGCGCAATGAGCCGTGTGCGAAACTCGGGAGCAATAGACATAGTCAGGTGGAACCGACCAACAGATTGAAATGGTCTCTGGCTGCTGATTAAACTATTTTGCATAAACTTTACAAGTTCCCCTTTACACGTTTTCCCTTCAATGAAGCCATGTAGCGTATACAATTACAGATAGATAAAGCAACTCTATGTGATGTAAGACTCAGTAGTAACTTTATTGTTTCTCCATCTCACCCGAGTCTCCACAATGCATGCATGGCTAATTCCAGGAAAGTTCACCACCCGTCACCATTATTATTTAAGGAAAACATTTATAAACAAGAAACATCCGGCAAGATAAACTAATGAATTTCACTAGTTTAATTAGGTATCTAAGTATCCTGCGTTTCTATCATACTATCATATACCTGGTCATAGTCTGAACTGGTGCGCGCAAAATCAGTCAAAGAGCAGTTGAGAAAAGCCAAGTCATGTAAGGCAACAATCGTTTTCTAGCTCAAGGCGGACATGCACAGACAAAGTCACCTACTAATGCGTGGGTTTCATGGGTGCAAGACTTCTAAAGACATATAGAGTGACTACTACTCATGTACTTTCCGCAAGTTGGTATAGAATGTGTAAAATCAAGCTTTTCAAAGATTTGTCGTGAAGCCCACATAACAATGCACCTGCTATTTTGTAGCAGCCCTTGCTTTCATCACTTCAATCAGATATTTACTTAGTCAAATTTCTCTCGCAGTGGTTGAGTATTTGCAGGAAGAAGCAACGACATTAGTGGACGTGCCTATCTAACCAAACGGAGAGCTATGACAGTACATCCAACGACTAGGCCAGGCGCCACACGATCATAAACCGATTAATTTCTTGGAGATGTGCGTTTAAGTTTCCATACAGACAAGACATTTCCATGATACAAATAAAATGCTGCTATCACAAACTTGTTACAAGGAAATGCAGAGTTTCGTAGTCGGCTTCCTGCAGCGCGACCACAGCAAAGTCGACGGCACCCGGCGCCGGCTGCGACATAGGTCGCACGACCTCCACCTTGGAGCATGTAGTCGCAGCCGCAACCATCACCTGCTCCTTCTCCTACATCATGAACAATTTATGATTTTTCAAATAAAATTCAAAACTCACAACTTTTGTAGTCCCGGATTAATTTGAAGAAGGAAACACAGAAACAGAAATAAGAAAAGAAAAAACGCCCGACCCATGAACGTGTGCGGGGTGGAGGAGGCACTCTCGCTGTTAAGAAAAAAAGTAGGGGAAAACAGCGAGAGAATCCCTAGGAAGCTGTGTCTATTTTTTTTTGGGTCTCAACACTGTATAGAACATGGAAACCAATTTTTTAGGCGACTCACATGTACTAGATAAAATCATAAAACAACCTCTACATATCCTAAAAGCCCTCTATGTAAGCATGTCAGTTCCGTTAGTTATTTACACATCTGTTTGAATTTTTGTGAATATTTTCTAAAATTTACATTTTCAAATTCCTGAATATGTTTTGTGTACATGATCATTTTCCTAAAATCATGAGTATTTTTTTGCGAACATTTTTTCGAAATCATGATTTTTTATAATATGCAAACATTTCTAAAATACTGGACACTTATGATTTTCAAACATTTTTGAATTCATGAAAATTTCATGATTTCTCAAAAGCAATGCATAAAGTTTTTTTAAATATTGGACATTTTATGATTTTCTAAACATTTTTGAATTCATGAACATTTTATGATTTTTCAAATAAAATTCAAAACTCACAACTTTTGAACTCCCGAATTAATTTGAAGAAGGAAAAACAGAAACAAAAATAAGAAAAGAAAAAACACTAGAGAAAAAGTAGGGGGAGAAAAGGGGAGTACTGGGATCGAACGTGAAAGACAACAACTATAGTCATTGCGCTATGCGTGTGCCTCTAGGGAATGTATCATGTGCACCCACACTTATGGTGGTACCGGTGCACCCGATGCCATAGAATATTATAAAAAAATCTAAAAAAACTCTAACACATTAACACAACATCAATGTATGCTGTCCGAAAATTTCGTATCAAAATTGGAAACACTTTTTAAGATACAAAAATGACAAATTTGACAACAGTGTGATCATGGGCCAAATCTAAAGCGCAAGTTATGTTACATACTATCCAGTGTAGAATTTGTCATTTTTGTTTTTCGAGTTATGTTTCAAATTTTGACTTGAATTTTTGAGACAACCTACATTGATGTTGTGTGAATATGCTAAACTTTTTTTCATAATTTTTTTGAACAATTTAAAAGCGTGATATGAGTTTGATGCACCGGTAGCACCACAGGCTCCGGTGCACCATATATTTCCCCGTGCCTCTAACATATGTAAAGGTATCACTGTATAAGAGCGAACCTGACGACAACAACTTGGGATTTTTTTTTGAATCGTTTTCTTCACTTATTGATGGCATTGTGGGTAATTTCTGACAACTTTAAGGGTAATTTTCGTGACGTACCGCCAGAAGCAATAGCTGATTTATTATTAGGGAAAGATGTCTAGCTCACTTTGGTTTCTAGTACGTCTCATATACTTGGTCGTGGTGAAAACTGGTGCGCACGAGGACATAGCCAAAGAGCAGTTGGAAAAGCCAAGTGATACAAATCAATCATTTTCGTCCTCGAGGCGACATAGACAAAGTCACCTGCTTAGCTTGATCTACGTGGGCTTCCTGGGTCTATGGCTTCTAAACCGGAAAGTTCCTTCTGCATAACGATGTGTGCTAACAACTTAACATACATACGATTAAAAAAATCATGGTCAAAGATGGGAATATCATACCATCCTCCAAAATCAAGGACAAAACTTTGGAATATGAGTCATCCGGTGATATCAATAAAAATATTAGACTGCTTAGAGACGTAGAGTCTAACAATATAAGATGTCGAAGTAGGTTACGGATTGAGTCAATAAGGAAGAAATCGAGGTGCGTCATTCCATCATGCATGCACCTAGCTAGCACAGCTATTATACTATATATGTATCTGTCCTTGTCATCATCACATTAATCAGATATTTACTTGGTCAAATTTCACTCAAAGTGGTTAAGTACATTAGTCTACGTACGCGTAAACAACGACGATGGAGAGCAGAAACAATTCATTGTGATCTTATTAAGCGTAGTTAACATCCTCTCGCTAAGAGTTTGATCATGACCAATTCAGTGCATAAATCTGACAATCTAGTTGGCCTTTCTTGACTAGTCTCACAACACAACTCAACATGCGTGATTTGTTAGAGTATAAACAATGCATCCAATGACTAGGCCGGGTGGCCACTCATAAACTGATTAATATCTTGAAAGTGTGTGTTGGTTGTTTTGATACAGGATGTTTCCATCAAATGAATAAAAAGCCTCCAGGAAACAAAACTAGGCCGTCGTCTTCCTGGACGACACGATGGCGATCTCCACCGCCGGCCGTATGCCCCCATTCTCTCATCCTCCCCTCACCGCCATCGGTCGGCACCGCACTGGCAAAGCCCCGGTCGGTGATAGGCAGCGTTGGGGTGTCCTTCCTCTCACCTCAACTTCCCCATTTATGTGGGCTACCGTAGACGATGACAGCAGCGCCGCTGCTATCCTACGCTGGTGGAGGTGGGCCACTTTCCTGAGGCGGCCGACGTGTCGCGACCCATCACAAGTAGAAAACAGGGCTTTGGTTGAGGCCTGGCTAGCCCATTAGTCCCGGTTCAACCACGAACCGGGACCAACGGAGGCATACGTCCCGGTTAATGAGCCAGGGGGCCGGCCGGGCCTCGTGGGGCATTGGTCCTGGTTCGTCTGGACCCATTTGTCCTGGTTTCAGGCACGAACCGGGACCAATGGTCCTCGCTCCTGTCCCACATCATTGGTCTCGGTTCGTGGCTGGAACCGGGACAGAAGGGGGGGCCTTTAGTCCCGGTTCCTGCCACGAACCGGGACCAATGAGGTGGCTATATATACCCCATTGCCGGCGAGCAGAGCACTCCACACTGCTCTGTTTTTTCTGGCCGGCGAGGGGAGAGCTTTGTGGTGCTCTAGCTCACCTCCTGTGCATATGAGGTGTTCGATGAAATGCCCGAGCCACGCTAGTTAAGCTTTCTCCTCTCGAAGCTCGACCTCAAAGATCCATTTTCCTCGAGATTTGTCTAGGTTTAGCGGTCCGTCAAGTGTCGTCCCCGTATTCACCGCCGTCGATCGCCCGCGCCGATCTCGTCGCCGGCACCACCGTGATGAGCCTCTTGCTCTTATCTTCTTTCTGAAAGAAAAAAAAATTCTTACTTGTATGATTAGATAGATACTTGTCTAATTTTCTTACTTTTATTATTGCTTGTTATTATATAGTGCGATGGTTTTGGTATCCGCCCCCGTCGGCCCTCGTCCTGGCTATGATTCAAATGTGGTATATATTATCTTTTATAACTATTTGGTTCATTTATTCTTTATGACAATTATGCCGACCACCATGACATAGATTTTATTTAACTAGGAGGTATGTCAACCGGAAATTCGAACTGACCCTATTGTCGAGAGGTTAAATTTAATTGAAGAAGAAAACAATTACTTGAAGGAAAAAATAAAAAAATTGAGGAGGAGAAGATGATATTGGAGTTGCATGTTGTGGATGTCATCGATGATCACAAGATCAAGATGGATGCAATGCGGTTGGAGATTAGAAAGATTAGAAAATATGCCATTCATACCGATGCTTGGTATCATTATGCCATTGGATCAATTGTTACATTGATTGCGATTATGATCACATTTGTTGTTGCATTGAAATGTTTTACATAGTTTCAATGTATGGTTTAATTAGATGCTCCGGAGAGCTATACGTTGTTCAATGAGAACTATGTATGTACTTTGGTTTTAATGTGATGATGAACTTCTATTAATTTGGTCACTTATCTATCCATGATGTTCTGTAATGGTTTTTGACACACTTAATTATATATAATGCATGTAGATGAACCGGCAATGGATGTACGATGACTGACACACCTCTGAGTACATTAAGGGCGTGCATAATTTTCTCGAAGTGGCTGAGGCGAACAAGCACAATGGTTTTATGTGTTGTCCATGCCCTATATGTGGGAATACAAAGTCTTACTCTGACCGAAAATCCTTCACAGCCACCTGCTTTATAAGGGTTTCATGCCACACTATAATGTTTGGACCAAGCATGAAGAAATAGGGGTTATGATGAAAGACAACAAATAAGAAGAGGACGATGACAACTATGTGCCCCCTGAATACGATGATACTGCAACGGGGGAAGCTGCTGAAGATCAAGAGGAAACAGACAATGTGCCCGATGATGATCTCCGCCGTGTCATTGTTGATGCAAGGAAACAGTGCAGAAGTCAAAAGGAGAAGCTGAAGTTCGATCACATGTTAGAGGATCACAAAAAAGGGTTGTACCCCAATTGCGAAGATGACAACACAAAGCTCGGTACCGTACTGTAATTGCTGCAGTGAAAGGCAGAGAATGCTGTGCCTGACAAAGGATTTGAGAAGGTACTGAAAATATTGAAGAAGAAGCTTCCAAAGGATAACAAATTGCCTGACAGTACGTACGCAACAAAGAAGGTTGTATGCCCTCTAGGATTGAAGGTGCTGAATATACATGCATGCCCTAATGCCTGCATCCTCTACCGCGGTGCGTACGAGGATTTGAACACATGCCCGGTGTGTAGTGCATTGCGGTATTGAACAAGTCCGGTACCAATTCCACTATTCTTTCATCTCACATTGAGTGATACGAGATACATCCTCAACATTGGGAAAAGGTAGCTTGGTATTGTTTATCTCATTTCCTACTCACCTTTGCTCGAGTCTTGTGATGGATAGGCAAAGCACATCATCTCCGGTCTACAACCACGACGACGAGTTTGATGCTATGAAGAACTTCATCGACGCCAAGATGGACAAACAAATGGAGGTGCTCAAGGCCCTCATCAAGAACCGCAAGCGATCTTCCTCATCTTCAAGAAGACGCTCAAGTGCAAAGACTCCCGAGCTACCATCTTCAGCAAGTACACAGAAGCATCGACATCGACTTGACCATGATGAGCGAGCTTCAGGACACACGTTGGCTGCTCTGCCAACCCCGTGCACACGGGCCTTCGACCCCCGTGCACACGACCTCCGACAACCCCGTGCGCACGGGCTATTCAGAGCCGCGACATCAACTACAAGGCTGCGGCTTCTTCAACACCTTTGGCATCTTTGCCAAGTAACTTCAAGGCATCTTCGCCTTCAAACGTACGGCATCTTCGCCTACTCCACGAGCTCAAGTCCACTACTCCCTCTTTCTACTACGACGTCGACATCATCGAGGAGATTCCATTCTTTGGGACTATTGACCTCGATGAATACCTCAAGTGGGAGTGCAAGATGGACGACTACCTCAAGCTACATCAAGTACCCTTCGATGATCAAGTGAAGTGCGCCACAAGTACCTTCCACGACTATGCATTGACATGGTGGCTTCATAGACCTTCAACAAGCTTCACCATGACGTGGCCCACGATGAAGAAAACGACGCGGCAAGAATTTGTGCCTTCCACCTACATGGAACATCTTCAACGTCAATTGGAGAACATCATACAAGGATCCAAGTCCCTTGGCGAGTACTTTAAGAACATGAAGGAAGCCTTGCGACGTGCCGGCGTGGACGACCCCATTTGGATGAAGTTCTACTTCATGATGGGATTGAACAACGCCATCTCCAAGACTATCTTCCTCGAGAACTACAAGTCTCTCGACGACAACTACATTGGTGCTCTCAAGGCAGAGCAAGAACTCATGAAGGCAAAGTCTACTCGACCCCGAGCTCACTTCGCAATGACCATGCTACATGACAGCGAGAGTGATGATGTGCCATCTTCGGCATTCATCCACGACTAGAGCGATGATGTGCCATCTTTGGCCTTCATCCACGATGAGAGTGGTGATGTGCCATCTTCGGCCTTCAACCACGGTGACGACTACAAGACGGTTGAGCATGGGATTTTCCCTTGGACCACGGCGACGTATGATGACTTGAGTGACTTTTGCCACTATATTGAGAGAGAGTGACTTCACCACTAGCCCCATATATGATGAGTTGCCCCAATTCCCATGTGAGGAGAGCCACCACCCCCACCACTTGAGTGAGATGAGTGACTCCACCATATGTGACATTGAGTGCACCTACCTTGAGGGAGTGAGTGAACCACCACATAGAGAGAGTGAGGTAGTTGATGAGGCATATGAGGCCATTTTGCTCTGTAACAACTTAACATCTCCCTCTATTTTGTCTTCTTGTTTGGTTCTAGGTCCCATATATGATGACGCGCCGATCCTCGACGACTTCGTCCTTCCTTTGGACATGACGATGGCCATGGTGGACTATGATGCACCCCCACATGGTTCCATCAATATGAAGATGATGACCACCATTTGGTCTTTCCCACCTCACGTACATCACATGAGTGGAATGAGAAAGGTAACATAGGTGAAGGTGATGCTCTTGTCCCACTAGTGGACATTCTTGACATTGATTGCTTGCATGATGTTGATCCCCCATATTGCCATGATTCATGCTAGTATGATTTCCCCATGCGATGATTTACCCATTTTATGATGAGTTTGATGATTGCCATGTGGAGTCTATTAGTTGTGATGCCATGTTGCATAGGATCACTTGTGATAATTCTCTTGGTCACATCATGTTTTCCAATCCGCTTGACTTGTCATATGCTATGCATGAGATCCATCATATGTCTTATTTGCAATCTCATCATAGTGACTATGCATATTCCATTAAAATAAACCCAATTTGCACATATGGCATAGATGACAAGCCTATGGTTATTGGCTTGTTTCTCATGTGATGATATTGACATGCTTCCTTTGCATCATTTATCTCATATGCCATGCCATAGCCACCTAGCTTCGGATATGCATTGTTTTGGATGTCGTCCATTTTCCCCATATGATGTTTCCAATATTGCTGATGAGGAGACCCCCATAGTTTCCTCATACATTTTAGGAGATTTTGATTCATCCCATTCATTGCATGATCCCAATACTTGTGTGCACAATATGCTTTCCATGAATGATGTGCCATATAATTGCATACTTGATTTGCGTCCTCATCATGTCATACATAACAACTATTCTTTCACGATGGATGACATGTTCTTATACCATGCATAAAATTTCTTTAAGCGATGCTTATCTTGTGCTAACTCACACATGCACATACACATCATGATGGATGATGTGTACATTTACCATGCACACATGTTCTTTCATTTTTGTCTCTTTTGTGTAGGTACCCATGAACACTCGTCAACCTCACAATCCCATGAGTTGACGAAACGAGCTCTAGAGAGCAATGATGACTTGGGATTCCCTGGATTGTCCTTACCACCGTTCCCCTCGCGCAACGACTTCACACATCTCTTCTACATGGCCTTCACATGGTTATGGGTTATTTACCACTTCTCACTTTATGCCCATATTGCCATGTTCACTTTGCATGATATGCTCTTTCCTATGCCCGTGCCATGCATTTGTGACCCATGCTTTGCATTACACATGATGCTTGATTCTAGTACTTGTATGTGTATTTGCAAGTTTGGTGGAGATATCACTTGTTATTACCATGTTTGCTTTGTGCCCCATGCCTATAATGATACTATGATCTTGCTTTGTGTTCGTGCTTGCGATATGTCATGTGCATTGCCTATGCCTATGATTTGCTCACATGACATGATTGCCATGATTTCCTCTAGTATGTTTCATCTTCGCACTACTAGCTTGCACGACTTGATTACTATGATTGCTTTCCATGTTGCATCCAATTCTTGGATTACTTGCTCCTATCATATGTTTGGTCGCAACAATGTCAGTTATTCACATACGCCATGTCCCGTTGCTTGTCACATGATTGCCTCACACATGATGAACAATTGCTCTTTCCATTGTGTTGAGTGCCACACAATTTTCACTACACCCCATGCACATTATGCTTGGATTGTCTTGCATTTGACCCATGTGTTTAGACCCTTCATTTCTTTGGTGTTGTGAATGATTCCTATGCCTACCATCGCCCTTTTGTTGAGCACTTTGCGCACTCTTGCTATGACCATGAGGTAGCACTACTAGGGAAAAGGCTAGCAGCAGTGCGGGTTTTAGGCCTATCAGCAACGCGGGTACCCGCGCTACCAATAAGGCACTACAACTAATGTATAGCAGTAGCGCTGGTCCACCCGCGCTACTGCTACACAAGTGTTGCAGCAGTGTGCTTAAAGGAACCTCGCTGCTGCTAATAGCTATAGCGCGCTTCCCCTGTGCGCGCTACTGCTACAACCGCGCTGCTGCTAACTTTTCTGCACTCGCTACTGCTAATTTTAGTTGTTTTTTGTTTTTTTCGGCATATTTGTTTTGTATTTGAACAGGCTTTATAGAAGAATCTTTAGCACATACAAATGTCATCATGATACACATAAAAATGCCCGCGAGACCACAAATGTAATCATAGCATATACATACAAATAGTCTCGTCATAATCATCATCCAACACAAAGTGGTATCTTGTCATCATCTCGAAAATAGCGATACATGCAAGTCTCGAATACTTGCAATTACAACATCATCCATCTAAACAAAGGTATACGCGAGAAGAGCTATCACTATGAGTGAGAGCGGAACTATGCAATACATGAGATGGCGGTTACGAGTCCTCTCTCGCGCTAGCATGAACCTCAAGTAACTAGCTTCTCCTTCTTGTCTGCTTTTGAAGCCTTTATGGCTGGCGTCCGAGAACCCATTCACTTGCGCCTGACACTCATGCCACTCGTTGTACACCCCCGGAACCTTCCCTTTGTACATGACATAGCAGTTCCATCTCGCCATCAAGAAACTAGGTACCTGTTAGAGATGCATGTTCATGAAGAGGATGTACAATCATATATATGCAACAAAATATACTAGAGAACACCGAAAAAGAAAGGGTTAGCAACTAGATGCAACATACAGTACGCAAATTAATTAAGTAGAGGTACGCAGGTCATCGTACGCAAACTAACAAAGTAGCGTTACGCAAGTTCGGCAGGGATCGTGGACATCACAAAGTTGCATCACTACAAATAGTATACAAGTTCAACCGACACATATCATCATCATCAGCATCATAAATCACTAGAAGTTCCATCCTTCCATATCATCGAGGATGGACCCTAGCTTCTTGAACGGCGTGAGGTCTAGACGTTGCATGCCTATGCGAGTTCGGACGTCAGCTCGCGATATAGGGCCGTGGTGGAACATCCCCTTCTCATCGACGAATTCTTTCATGATGATCGTCGCAATGTCGCGTTGGATGCGAAAGAAGTCATCTCTAAGTTTATAATCCGCTTCTCCATGAGATTCTAGCCACTTGTGGATATGATCATCATTTCTGCTTCTCATGCGAAGCTTTTGGTGATCCGTGTTGAACTGATTGATGAGATGGAGGATGTACAATCCATCCTTCTTGCTTGGTTTTGGGACTTGGATGAAGGAGAAGTTAGTTTTATGCGCGAAACCCATCTTCTTGTTCCTTTGTTTCCTGATCTGCATGTGGCCACCTCTAAAGCTGAAGTCTTGGAGAGCATCATCTAGAATATTCATTATGTGGGTGTAGTCTTTTTTCTCGTAGTCTCTGGAAGGGTCAAAATACACGGCGTGGGAGACTTGCGGATAAAGAACGATAAGGACGGCGCGCCCGTTGCTGCGGGGAAAAGACACCTCAAATTATTCCCCATAGAGAGAGAAGGAATGATTGAAATGTATGAAAGGGTTTATCAAAACTGACTTACTTTGGATGATAAGGCACGAGGACAATTTCCCGGTCCTTATTCTGTACCATGAAGTTTTGGAGGTAGTCCCTAGCAGTTTCACGCTCAAAGTCGCCGAGACTCAAGAAAGACTCGTGCATGTAGTACGGATCCGCCACACAGATTTGCGAGACTTCTTCACTGTTCATGACAGAGCTCATATGTAGCGCAAAAAGGCAAACGATTGTAAAATCGAGCCGCCTTGTCAGAAACATCTCAAAGATATGGTCAAAACGCAGGAAGAACACCTCCGCGGGCCGTGTCTCAACGTAGCACTTCCCCTCAGGCACACGAGCCGCGTATGTCGGATATCCTGGATCCTTTGAGGCTAGTAGGCTTTTCTCAGTCGACAGCACATGGTCGTGCAGTCTCTTGAGATCCCCTGTTAGTGCCTCCAGTGGTTTCGGCGGTAGCATCGGCTCGCCCGTGAGATGGAACATGGCCGCACCTTTCACGGGTACACGCTCTTCAGAATGCATCGTTTGGCTGCTATGTGCTCTGGCTTGTTTGGAGGTAGCTATCTTCCCTGATCTCTTTCTCTCCTTTTTCTTGGGCACACCTTCTAGACCCTTCCTTAACCCCTGCCCCAGTGTTCCCGGGCTAAGTACTGTACGACCCTCGCGCTGGGATAGTTGAGCCTGTGTTGAGGCGGCATCTTCAGGCGTGTCCTGTGAGGATTTCATGAAGAGAGACTTTTTGCAATCCCTGCTACGACCTTCCTGCCCGGGCATATCATCCATATCCTCATTAGCAAGCTGATAGCCCGATTCGTCATATGGTTGACTCATCAATTCTATGTCACAGTCATACGCGTTTGTATTGAGGAAATCCATAGGGTCGACCTCCGTCTCATCATCCATTCTCTGTTCTACAGGACAAATTACATCAGCCAACACTATTGCACCCCCTTCATCATGTCGTCCGCAGCTCTCACCCGGTACTACAGGAGCTGGTAATTGCGTAGGCGGGGTGGTGGTCTCCGCACATGCTTGTTGATGTGTGGTTATTGGTGTGCTCTCGGCCGGCTCCAGACGAATAAGATTCTTCGGCCATAGCAGCACCCAACCCTTGCAGCTTCCAATCCACGGCGGGGTCTCGTCGTCCGCTCCCACATGCTGTACTGGAGGAGGCAAATCCTCGTGCCCCGATTTCACACTAGACAAGCTAACCCTGAAGTGCCCAGCAGGGATCGGCTGGTTGTGGAACGTGGGTTGCAAGGGGTCCATTATCATCCCCTTTCCCACGTCCACCTTCTGGCCTTTGATCAAGTAGAGTATGGTGCACGGGGTTTCTTTCGCCTGCAAACACATATGTCTGTGGCGTAAAACATCCGAAAGGCAACAAAAATGGAATATTATATATATATATATATATATATATGTTGGTGCGACATGTAATTACCATGACGGCGTCGAGCTCAACCAAAGACGAAGGCCCACCAAGCGCGCTAGAGACTGAGGACGGGCTGCTATGAGCGGGAGCGGCTGCGAGAGGAGGCCTAGTTGCGTGAGCAAGTGATGGTGCGATGGTGTTGTTGTTCATGGAGTTGCTCCCGACGAAACTGGGCAACGGGAAATCATGTACCGTCTTGTCTGGATTTTCCTTCGTCCAGTTGATGATAACTGGAACCAAGTTAGTAGCAAAATCATTTCTGCAGGCACTTACAGCTGCATTGACTGCCTGCTGTAGCAACTCATATTTGTCCTCGGCTGCTTTTTTCACGTCCTCAGCTGCTTTTTTCTCGACCGCAAGCTTCACCTTCGCGTCGATGTTCGCCTGACTAAACTTCTTTTTCTGCTTCTTGGCCTCCGGGCCCTCTTTGTAAAACACCTTCCACGTGGCGCCATCTCCAGCTCCGTGCACACGACCATATTGCGGCCGCTGGCCCAAAGGGAGTCCCTTAAGTTCGTTCAAGGCCCGGTTGAGAGGGGTGTCCCACTTGGGCCTCATCGGAGAAGTAGGGTTTTCGGCTGCAAGCTGGTGTTGCTTCTCCAGTAGTCTAATCAATTTCCTCGTGATCTTGTCCATGTAAAAAACCTTTTTCTCCTTGTCCCACTTGTAGCGGGCCCTGATGAAGTCATGCTCCAAGGGGTTGGTGAACTTTGCGAAGGGGTCTGGGAGACCCGCGGCTTCACGTTCCGCGTCCTCCTTATACCATATGGGCCTTTTACCGAGGTAGCCACGGCTTCCAAGGCGATGCTTCCCCGTGTTCCTTTGCTGAAGGCTCTTTAATTTCGCAGCCTTAGCCTTGGCGTCCTCGGTAGCGCAAGTGTCCTTGAACTTTTCGAACTCCTCTTCCGTAAGTGTCGGATTTTCCTCCAGAATCTTGGACAGGGGTTCCTTAGCCTCAATAGCTCGTTTCACCCTTGATTTCCATGAGGCCAAATCATTGCTGAACATGCCCATGGCGTGATTGTTAATCTTTTTCATCTTCGGATCATCCCACGGCTGTTCTATGTTATCATCCCGATCGGGGAACTTGAATCTCTTGTGCAACTTCGTTAGGAGCAACTGCGTCAAATGTTCTTTACTCCTTAAGTCATCGTCATTGATGCTCGCGCATTCCTGTAGGATGCATCCTACTTGGTTCCCATAGTACTTGCGAGGTTCTTCCGGCTCTAATGGCTCAAACTTGCCAGGTGCCATCTTTGTGATCACAAGTCGTCCAATCCCTAGTTTGTTAGGTTTTCGTATCCTCTACTTCTTATGCCTCTTTTCGGTACCGGCATCGGCGCCGGTATCTTCCCCGGCGGTACCTTCCCCACCGGTCTCGGCGCCGCCATCGGTGCCGGCGCCGTCGGTGTCGGTGTCGGCGTCAGTACCATCATCGAGGCGGACCTGCAAACCTTGCTTAGCAGTCAAAAAGTCGAGGTAGTCTTGTTCACCCTCATAATCCATCTCGTCTGCATCTTGGTCAGAAGGCCCAGTTTCTTCGTTGTTCGACATGTTTTCTATGATTAAGTGTCCTCATTTATTTCTAAAAGTATGAATAAATGAGAAATGAGATAAAAAAGAAATCTATGTGCCAGCACTCGATATGCCAACTATGTAGCACAAATCATGCCTTTATTCACGGGAAATTTCGGCATGACCTTTGCTAAAAAATGGACATATCGAGCGCCTGAAATTCACCGAAACGGAAATGAATCAACATTCCGGCGTAACATAGGCAACTCGGATCATTTACCAAAACATGACATGTCCAAACCATGACATATCCACATATCACATGTCCAGTTCAAATTTGCATATAAATTCAGCAAATTTTGAAACCTATCTAAATTCATAACTAAATAGATAACCTAATTAACATAAGTAAAACCTAAGTAAATTAACCCTAGCTAGCAGAGAGAGAGAGAGAGGTGGTTTACAGAGGGTGCAGGGCGAGGAGGCAGGCCCGACGACGGCCGAGGTTGGGAGGGGAGGAAGTAGAGGAGGGAGGCGAGGGCCGACGGGTCGGGGGCGAGCGCGCCTGGGTCGGGGGCGGCGGGGTCGGGGGCGAGCGCGCCGGGGTCGGGCACGGCGGGGTCGGGGGCGAGCGTGCCGGGGTCGGGGGCGAGCGCGCCGAGGTCGGGGGCGGGCGCGGCGATGCGACGGGGCCGGGGAAGAGAGAGTGGGGATTTGGGGGAAAAGAGGCGGGATGAAGCAGGGAGAGGGAGAATTTTGGGTTAAGTGGACGTAGCAGTAGCGCGTTTACACAAAACGCGCTACTACTACCTCGACTAGCTATAGCGGTTTTCTGCAGAAACCGCTACTGCTACCTTGACTAGCTGTAGCGATTTTCTGCAGAAACCGCTACTGCTACCTTGACTAGCTGTAGCTCTTTTTCACTAAAGCGCTGCTGCTATAACCAGTTTCCCTTTTTTCTTTTCCTCAGCATAATAGGAACATATATATTACATCATTGGACCCTTGCATAATAATGGCTAATTGTGTATACAAAATAGGAACATATATATATATTACATCATTGGACCCATGCATAATAATGGCTAATTAAGTGTTTATACAAAATAGGAACATATATATATATATATATTACATCATTTGACCGATTCCTCAGCGCTGACGTTTTCGTTTTTGAGTCAGCTTCTTTCCCTTCTTGTTCGTCGAAGAATAATTGAGCCCCTCATTGTGACTTTGCCTTTTCCATGGAGTACGATTTTTCTTTGATAATGTAGTATTGATTCTTCTTTTGATGTATACTTCATCATCATCGTCATCTTCCCTCATTGGGTTGCCGTACTGATTATAGTCTTCCTCGTTGGTGACTCCATCCATTCCAATGATGTTTCTTTTGCCTTTCCTCACGACAACACGACTGGGATTGCATGAGTCGGTTATGAAGAAACATTGTGTCATGTGCTTAGCGTGTACCCATGGCTTGTTTTTTGCGATAGCGTTCACGGTAGCGCTCTTGGCGTCGGGTATAGTCATGGTAGTGAAAATCCGGCTTTCTCTTTCGACATTCTTAGCCCATCTGACACGGAACATCGTCGTGTTGTGTAGTCCAGAGTAGTCAAGCTCCCAGATCTCCTCGACCCTTCCATAAAATCGTTCAGTTGCACCGTTGTCGTTGCCGGTCATGCATTTCATCGTCACCCCTGAGTTCTGATATTCATCACTGTCCATATCTTTGGCCTCCGTGTAGAACGTGTATCCGTTGATATCATATGCCTGATAGGTTACGAGGTTGGGCGAGGGGCCATGTGCTAAGGCGTATATGAGCAATCCGTCCTTAGAGCCCTCCTCCGGGGGATTAGCAATACTATGCTCTTTGAACCAATGCAGGAAAGTGGAGTTGTGCTCTCTAGTAACTTCGGCGTCCGTCCTACATACCCCCCGGTCACGATACTTCTTTGCGATAATTTCTTTGTGCAGTGCCACGAACAGGGGCGAAGCTAGCTATATGGCGTGGTTTGGCGAACGCCATACCTAAGCTGCCGTGCAAATACGTATATATACTAGTGTATTAGCCTGGCGTATTTTTCAGGTAGTGGGGCGTGCGCGTGCCTCCTATTGGGCTTGTTACTGCCGATTGAATGACGGGCCGTGCCCATGGGCTATGGGCTGAAGGACACAGACGATCGATCACATTTTCACGACTGCTAGGCAGACTACGACTCTACGAGACGAGAATACGAGTCGTTCGTTGCTACTTTCTCGCAAGACGGAGGCGGCGCGGCGGCGCTTTAGAGGCTAGGGCACGGCCGCACGGACGCATGGCAGCGGGCAGCCGGCAATCAACCATCGGACACCGTGGGCGCAAAGGCAGCGACAGGCAAGGCGGCGAGCCGGCGACAGGCTCCGAGATCAGCAAGGCGGCGGCCGCGACTCGGCAAGTCCGCAGGGTTTGCAGATGACGCCGCCGAAGAAGAGGATTAAGTATGTAATGAAAGGTATAATTTAGTTGTACTTCTTCGGTTCTTCCCCTTGATCGCATCATTTCAATTGTGTCATGTATGTACTCAGGTTACTTGCTTGAACATTTATTTAATTATTCTATTGGTATTGCTCCAACCTCCAATTAGTTTCTCTTGTGTTCTCTTATACAGATTTAAAGAGTATTTTTGCCAAAGCCAGTGGCACTAGCACCTCAAGCCCAGCTCCAACTTTGGAAGTAGTCGTTGAACGACGAGAAGAGCGTGCGCATCAAGAGAATGTGCGGATTGAAGTTTCAGCATCTGTTCAAGAGGAAGAGAATGAAGGCGAAAATTATATTGAGAATGAACCAATAGCTAGAGACGGGGGAGAAGGCAAGTTCATTGAGGAGTTACATCCTGACCACATCCAGCCTGATCCCGGGCTTCGTATTCCAATTAATAATTTTCATCCCAACATTAGAGATGAAGTTAGATTGGCTTATGTGGCAAAGGGTCCAACTCGACCGGTCGGTCATACGTACGAACGTGATCATTTTGACAGGGCCTTTTGTGAAGCATGGTATGAAAAAAATCCTTGGTTGGAATATAGCGTGGAAAAGAATGCAGTCTATTGCTTTTATTGTTTTCTTTTTAGACAAGATCCGGTGGATGAAAAATTTGGTCATACTACCTTCACCAAAGATGGCCACAGTACTTGGAAGAATGCATACAAGGCATTTCCTCTTCATGTTGGTGGCCCCAGGAGTATCCACAATCAATCAAGGACAGCACATGAAGATTTTAAAAATCAAAGCTCAAGTCTGAAGCGTAAGGTTACACTCTATAACAAAGAATCATTAATCAAGTACGAGACCCATTTGGAAACATCTTTGGGGATTGTAAGTTTTCTTGCATTGCAAGGTGAACCATTTCGTGGACACAATGAATCTGCCCTTTCCTTAAATAAAGGTAATTTTCTAGAGATGCTTGATTGGTACAAAGCAAGAAAGGAGGAAGTGAGAATTGCGTTTGATGAGCTATGCCCAGGAAATGCACAAATGATTTCTTCAACAATTCAAAAAGCACTTGCCAAAAGTTGTGCAGATGGGGTCCGAAGAGCAATAAAACAAGAGATGGGGGATAATCTTTTTTCGGTTCTTATTGATGAATCTCGTGATACATCAGTAAAAGAACAAATGGCCTTGGTTGTGAGGTAAGCCATTGGTTACTTTATTATGTGTTCCATCTTTTGCCTGGTAATCGCCTTTTTTTCTAATTAACTAATTGTATTATTTCTTCTATGCCTTACAGGTATATGAGCAAGGGAGAAGTTATTGAAAGATTTTTGGGTATCAAGCATGTCAAGGAGACAACAGCATAAGCACTAAAGAAAGCATTGGTTGAGGTTCTTGGTAAGAATGGGCTACTTATTGCAAATTTACGAGGGCAAGGGTATGATGGAGCATCTAATATGAGGGGAGAATTCAATAGTGTTCAAAAACTTGTCCGAGATGAAAACCCATATGCTTTCTATATGCATTGTTTCGCCCACCGATTGCAGCTAGTAGTTGTTGCTGTCTCAAGATGTTGTTCTTCCATTGAGGATTTCTTTGAATATGTGGCCTTGATTGTGAACGCCGCTGGTTCGTCTTGCAAGAGGAAGGATATATTGCTTGATAAGCAACGCATAAATCTGTTGGCTAAGTTAGAGAGTGGAGAAATTTTCTCAGGAAGAGGGAAAAACCAAGAAACATCATTGGCTAGACCAGGAGATACAAGATGGGGCTCTCATTATAAAACACTAGTTCGTATAGAATCGATGTGGGATGCAGTTATACAAGTGTTAGCTATTGTTCATGAGGATGAGCGTAATCCATCTAGGGCAGGAGGTTTGGTGCAGATAATGGAGTCTTTTAGCTTTGTGTTCATCATGAAGTTGATGTTGCAAATCCTTCGCATTACAAATCAGTTGTCACTTCTCCTCCAACGGAAGGATCAGAATATTGTTCAAGCCATGTCTTTGGTTACAGATGTGAGGTCTTCCTTGGCCAACTTGAGGAACCATGGTTGGGAACCACTCTTTGAAGATGTCAAGATCTTTTGTAATGTTAATGATATTCCGGTTCCAAATATGGATGAAGCTGTACCGAGATTTGGCCGATCAAGAAAAGGAGGGAGAAATAATGTTACTCAAGAACATTTTTTTCGTGTTGATACCTTCTATGCAGCGATAGATGCTATCACCACAGAGCTGGATCATCGCTTTAATGACATGGCTTCAGAACTGCTATGTGGATTTTCTTGTCTTGACCCAAGAGACTCATTTTCCAAGTTTGATTTGGACAAAGTTGCTAAGCTTACAGACATCTATGATGCAGATTTCTCCAATGATGACCGTAAGCGTATGAAAACCGAGCTCCAGTTGTTCATCAACCACATGAGAAGACATGATGACTTTAGAGTTTGTTATGATCTTGCAAGCCTAGCCAAGAAAATGTTTGAACTTGAAAGAAATGTTATGTTCCCTCTGGTTTATCGCCTTATTGAGTTGGGGTTGCTTCTACCGGTGGCAACGACATCGGTTGAAAGGGCCTTCTCAGCAATGAAGATCATCAAGACTGATTTGCGCAGCAAGATGTCCAATGGTTGGCTTGATGACTTAATGGTGTGCTACATCGAGAGAGAGATATTTAAAGGACTTGATCTTGCTAAAATTAAGAAAGAATTTCAACATGAAGGTAGAGGAATGCCATTGCCACGTTCTACTTAATGAGAGTAAATCTTCATTATGGGTATGTATTCTTTCTAACTATCTTCACTTGCATAATGTTGTTTCTATCATTATATCCTACTAGTTACTAATTCATGATTTATCTCTGGTGTTTATGTTTTATAGGTCATTTTTATGCCGGTCTAGGTAATATAAATGGTTTTTTTGGCACTCAATCATCCATGTAATCTTCATCAGCTGAGGTATTTAGAGTGCCAATAGTTAAGTTTTGATTTCGGTTTTATTTGTTGAACACCAAGTAATGTTTATCGAGAATTCTAGTGAGCACTTCCATAGTTGAATTATACATGGTTTTTTTTGTTCATACACTCCGCCACACCTAGAAATTATTCCTGCGTTCGCCACTGGCCACGAAAGGATCTACCTCGTCTAGGTGTTGTAGCACTACCAAGTTTGCTCTGTCAAAGTCGCTACGTCGATCTGAGTATGCCACGTGCAGTTCCCTGCGACCGTTGCAGTGACCTTCTCCTTCGAGCCTCCCATCGTGCTTGTTAACGGGCAAACCAACACTAACACCAGGCGGCTGGTCTGCGCCATATAGAAAATTCTCACAGAAAGAGATGCACTCTTGTGTCAAATAGCCCTGGACGATGCTTCCATCCGGACGGGACATGTTACGAACGAATCCTTTGATGATCCCATTCATCCTCTCAAACGGCATCATGTTGTGCAGGAATGACGGCCCCAGGTCTATTATATCATCCACAATATGGACACACAGATGCACCATCACGTCAAAGAACGCGGGCGGGAAGTACATCTCAAGCTCATTCAGTATCACAACGATCTCTTCATGTAGCCTTCGGAGCTGCTTCACACTAATCGACTTTCGAGAGATGACGTCGAAAAAGTTGCAGAGACCAATAAGCGTGTCACGGACGTGCTTGTCCATTATCCCTCTAAGGGCAACAGGTAATATCTGCATCATCATCACATGACAGTCATGAGACTTCATCCCGCTGAACCTTTTCTTGTGCGTGTCTAGATATCTACTTATCTTGCCACAGTAACCGGAACTAACTTTGACTCCGTAAGGCACTTAAAGAATTGATTGATCTCAGCCTGACTTAAGGTGAAGTAAGAAGGGGGGGGGGCAATAATCCTCATTCTTTATTTTATTGCCCTTCTTCTCCCGTGCCTCTGTCTCCGTCTCTGTCTCGTCTGACATTTTACGTGGCGGCATGTGCAGATCTTCCCTGATTTCCAAATCTTGCAAGTCTTTTCTTGCCTTCGGCCCATCCTTGGTCTTATCCGGCATGTTCATCAGTGTTGCGAGCAAGCTCTCAAGGACATTCTTACAGATATGCATTTGATCAAGGCAATGAGGTGTATCGAGTTTGTGCCAGTACTCCAAGTCCCAGAACACAGACCTCGTCTTCCATACCTTCAGCAGCGGCTCCGGCGCCTTTCTCATCGTCTTTCCCGGCACGGGGCACTCCTTCCAGTTTTTGAACAACTCATCGATTTCGGCACCGCTCCGCTTACGTGGAGGTCCTCGATGCTCAGCGTGACCATTGAATAGATCTCCACGGTTTCTCCACGGGTCGTCCTGTTCGAGCCATCTTCGATGCCCATGTACACGATTTTCCCAGACCCGCCATCTTTCCTTGACGTTAGCTGCTGAGACGTCGTATCATCCATGCACCGCGTGCATCCGCAATATCCATGGCACACCTGGCCTGCCACATATTCGTAACCAAGATAGTCGTGCACTGTCGTGATTAGCGCGGCTCTCATGTTGAAATACTTGCATTTGCTAGCGTCCCATGTCTTGGCCTGTGTTTTCCATAACGTGTCTAACTCCTCCTGAAGTAGCCCCAGATACAAATTAATATTATTTCCTGGTTGTTTCGGCCCTTGAATAAGCATGCTCATGTGAATGTACTTCGATTTCATGCACAACCAGGGGGGAGGTTGTACATCCATACAAACACGGGCCATGTGCTATGGTTGGTGCTCTGGTTGCCAAATGGATTCATGCCATCGGTACACGCGCCGAGCACGATGTTCCTTGCATCACATTCAAAATACCGATAGAAGCTATTCAACGCTCTCCACTGGCTTCCATCCTTGACGTGTCTCAGCTTCGGATCATCTCCATCGTCGGGCTTCTTCCTCTCCGCGTGCCAGCGCATTAGCTTTGCTTCCTTGGGATCTACAAAATACCTCTGGAGACGGGGAGTGATTGGTAAGTACCATACCACTTTCTGGGGACATTTCTTCCCGGCCTTCTTGTATCGATAAGCATTGCACACCGGACAACTTGTGTTTTTCCGCGTGCTCCTTTCGATAAATTATGCAATCATTGATGCATGCATGGTATCTAACGTGTGGCAGATCAAGAGGGCACATGATCTTCTTGGCCTCATCAACACTACTAGGACATAGATTACCCTCGGGAAGAACATCCTTTAGGTACTTGAGATGCTCATCGAGGCTAGTGTCGGTCCATTTGTTTTTAGCCTTCGTCTTCAGCACTTGGAGCGTGAAACTCAAGCGGGTCACCTCAGGATTGCAACCATCATACAATGGAGTGGTCGAGTCTACCACCGGTTGCTCCAGCTTAGCCTCCTCTCTAGAAGCAGCTCTCTCAGTACTCGTCTCCTTGCGAAGCAATGCTTGAACAAGAGGGTCCCACATGATTGAACTTAGTACCGACGAACTCTGCTGCGTGGAGTCCATGTCGTTCTCTCCGCCGCCATGTTCGGCCCCTTCTCCGCCGCCATGTCCGGCCTCTTCCCCGCCGCCATTATCGATCATCTCTTCGTCTTGCCCCGTGTCATCATTGCCTGCCCCGTCGGCATCCTCAACATCGTCATCCTCATCTTCAGTTATCCACCGAGTATAGCCATCCATGAAACCAGTCATGAGCAGGTGCGCTTCGACACGACCATCGACATGGGGGTCAAGCCAAACTATTCCTTTGCATTTTTGACACGGACATAAAACCTCTGTCAGGTTATTTTCCTTCATGTCCTGCACCGCCGACCGCAACCACCTGTCCACCATCGTTCCACTAACCATCGTGAACTCTGCACGGTAATAATAAACAAATTGATTATAAAAATGCGTGCATTCATCAAAGTCATACAAAAATTCAGCATGAACTTCCTTAAAAGTAGGACATATATAGATCTAGAGTTTGCCCGGAATTCACCGAAACGGAAATAAATCGACATTTCGGCAAAACATAGGCAACTCAAATGCACAATTTGGCGTCAACTCATGCCACACACACAATTTCCATAAAAATATCACACACACATGCATAAACATATTTCCATTTTGCAAAAGCATGAAATATTAATCACACCTCTATCTCGAGATCGAGCACACGGTGGAGATGATGATGTAGGGAGGTCAAAAGTGCACAAAGCTCTTCTTGACAAAGAAAGATCTAGTTAGGGGGCAAATAGGTCACTTAACTAAATGCTACATCTACCTAGCTAGCTAATTTGGGAGGAGACAACTTCAACTAGTGGAGGGGGGAGGAAAAAGAGAAAGGAGATGAATTAATGGAGGTGGTGTAGTTATAGCTAGGAGTAATGAAGAGAGAGAAAGGTAGGTAGAAGAGGGAGAGTAATGGGGGGAGAAGTATTGAGGAAGAAGAAGAGTGAGAGAGGGAGGATGTGGGAGGGTAGGGGAAAGGGAGGAGAGGAGATGGGGAGGGGGAGGTGGAAAAGGTGGTGGGTCCTGCGTCTTAGCAGTAGCGCGGGAGAGAAAGCGCACTGCTGCTAAGAGCGTAGCAACAGCGCGCTTTCCTGCCACGCGCTACTGCTAAACGGGCCAACCCTGTGCATATTTTCAAAATTAGCAGCAGCGAGGTGACAAAAAAGCGCGCTGCTACTATGGCATTAGCAGCAGCGTGCTCCCTGGCACCGCGCTACTGGTAAACTTATGTCGTTGTGTACTGTCGGTGGATTTTTGTAGCAGCGCGGTTTTAGCGTCACGCGCTGCTGCTAAGTTTGCACCAGTAGCGAGCTTTCCGTAGCCGCGCTGCTACTACTTAGCAGCAGCGCCTGTTTTTATGCCGCGCTGCTGCTAAGATTCTGTGTATAAGGTTTTCCCTAAGAGTGTAGATGCTTATTCTCTTGCCACACATATTTGCATCACTTCCTCCCATTTGCATGCTTGTTCCCATGATGTCCTTGATTGTGCTCAACTTATATGCTTAAATGCCATGCCACACTTCTTTGTCAAACCATATGCTTTGCATGATGACGACACTTGTTTGGTGACTCACCTCTTGAATGCTTGGTTTTGCTTTAATGCCAACCACATTTTTTTCCAAGTGCTTGTTATTATTGCTCCTTTTGAAGGAATTACAAGATGGTGCGACATTGGAGAGTGCCCATTTCAAGCTACAAGATGATGAATGCTTGGTAATCGTCAACTTCTACACGGCAACACAATCTCTTTCCCATGGTGATTTGGATTTTGATTTGAGGTCGGATCTTTCCCAAGGGGGGGGGGGGATGATGCGGAGCATCCTATGGACACACTACTAGAAAAAGGCTAATTAGTGGCACACCTGTTTTGTCCATTAATGGCCCACTACAGGTGCGCCACTATTATAACGCCATTAGTAACAAATAGTAATGGCGCACCTCTGGTGCGCCATTACTATGCCTATATGGCTTAGTAATGGCGCACCACATAAAAGTGTGCCATTACTAACAATTTTTTTCAATTTGTTTTCAGAATTTTTTCTTCAGATTTTTTCTTAATCCCGGGTCACTATGGCTTAATCTCAAGTCAAATCGCACTCTGTGGTCCTGGCAGTTACCCGGGAGGTCACAGCCTGTGTTCCAATTAATCAGATTATTTCCTGGGCATATCTTTTGATCCTCTGATTGCCTCCCTCGGGAAGCCAACCAGAGTCTCAGGGGCTACTATCTATACACAGGTGTATTTTGTGAATAAAACACAATCGAACATGTTCTAGTACAAACCTCGAAGCCTCTTAGCAGGCCCATGAAGGCCCCATTCAATCCGCTTTTCACGGACATGGCCTTTTCGACCACTGTGCCCATCAGGGTACGATGTTCCTCTGAGATGGACGCCTGCCGCAGCATGTTCGTCAATATATCCGACGCTTCTGGGTCTCCGGAAGCTGCTAAAGGAGTACGGCCTCCCTTTGAAGGAATCCGTTTATTCATATCCGGCTGTAGACCGGACTTCTCGGGACCTCCATTGTCGGTCTCCGGACCCTGGGCCACCGAAGTATCACCTTCGGGTAGTGTCTTCGTCATCCTTTGCACCACTTGTTGATCGGGGGAGACCCTCCGCGACTACACCTCGAAGTCGTCCGCCCTATTGGGCAAGGAGACTGGTGGAGGCATCTCACTTTCCATCATCTCCGGGAGAAGGTCCCCCGAGGAAGAGGATTGTTGGAGAAGACTGCGTGCCAAACTACAAAAACATATATTCTAGACGTTACAAGAAAGGAACGGGACATATTTAAAACACCCTTGTTCACTTACGATTTGGCCTGAGGCTTGTCCTCGTCATGGGACTGCGCGATGACGTCGTCCTCCAAGCCTGAGCCACCCGACAGAGGCATCTTGCTGTGTGAAGCCAGCCCCTCCCGGCAGCCAGACTGAGGACAGTCCAGATGGTCGTCGGCTTGACGAGTGGGCTGAACGTCTCGTCGTAGTCCACGCCAGCCTGCTATGTGAAGCCGCGAAGCACCCAGCGCGCCTTGTACCGGGCGAGAGAGCCGTCAGGATGGAACTTGTGCCAAAAAATCCACTTCCCTGTGACAACATTAGCACCTGCAGGACGGGACACCAAACTCCATGTGTTATTCTGCATCAGTGCGTTATATTCGTCGATCATAGCGTTCTACCAGTTTTCATCCCGGAGGGCAACACGGTAAGAGGAAGGGATGGGCCTAATGGAGGAGGAGGTAGAAGGGGAAGCAGCGAGGGCTTTAGGTTCAGCAAACCCGGTTTTGGCCCGCGTACGCATGTGATGGAGATTGGTGGTTGGTTGCACTGGCACGGCGCGTGGCGGGAGCGTAGGAGCAATGGGCGAACGCGTGGGTGTTATGTGCATGTGAATGGGAGGGGCTGGGAGAGGGTGCATGCAGCGGCGGGGAGCCGGGGGAGTGGGATGTGCATGCGCATGGGATGGTGGATTCGGGGAATCTCGGGTTGCTGCATGGGGGGGGGCGAAGCGGGCGGGGTGGGGCACACCGATTGGGTGGGCTGATCTGCGGGCGCAGGCAGGTGCGGGAGTGGGCGCGGATTGGGGGAGAGGATCCTAAGGACCCGGCACGTGGGCGTGGGGATCGAGGCGAGGGGGATCTCGAGGAGGGCACGGGCGGATGCGGATTGGAGGGAACGACGACGCGAGGTTCGATGAAGATTTGTGGCCCGAGATCTTCTGCGACCGGGTGACGGGCGGGCTGCGGTCTTTCGGGAGTAGGACGGTAGGGAAAAACGGGTTCGTCAAACGTGACGTGAAGGGAAATTATCACCATGCGAGTGTCTAAGTCCAGACACCGATAGCCCTTTGTGTTCCAAGGGATACCCGAGGAAGACCCAACGAGAAGAGCGAGGGGCAAGTTTGTGGGGGCTAGTGGCGATGGTGTTAGGGAAACAAAGACATCCAAAAACGCGCATGTGATCGTACGTGGGGTGTTTGCCGAGGAGACGGAAGTAAGGAGTCTCGGATGCAATGGCAGTGGAGGGTCGTCGGTTGAGAATGTAGGTTGCGGTGTGGAGGGCCTCAACCCAGAAGGCGGGGGGTAGTGTGGCATGTATGAGAAGGACTTGAAGTATGTCATTGGTCATACGGAGTAGGTGTTCGGCTTTCCCATTTTGCGGCGAGGTATGAGGGCATGAGAGGCGAAGGGAGGCACCATAGCGGGAGAAGAGGTCGCGTAGGGAAGTGGTGAGGAATTCGCCGCCGTTATTGCATTGCATGCACTGGATGGGAACATGAAATTGCGTGAGGACGTACGCGTGAAAATGATGGATTACTTCTACATGGTATCGGAGTAAGAGGTCTCGAGTTCAAGACCCGGCTGGCGCAAATAAAATTGCAACCCACTTTTGGTCCACGTTTAGGCCTGAGGGAGCCACGCGTGAGGGGGAGTGTTGACGTATAATGTGCTGCCTAGTATCTTTCATCAGATCGGTCTTTTGGTTGCATTGGCTAGAGCATGCACTTCTACATGGGAGCCGTGCCCACGGCCACGACCGCGCCCATGGCCACGCTCGCGACCGCCGGTGTCGCAATCGGCGGCGGGAGGGGTGGTGTCACCTTTGCCCCTGTCGGTGGAGGTGCCCGAGGATGCCGAGGACCCCAAGCCGGATCCGATGGTGAGGGCGGTGGTGGTGGCCTCCGGGAGGGCGTCGAGGCGAGGGCGCTCATTGGTGGAGATTTGCTCCATCCGCAGCCGGGAGCGCGCCTGCACGAACGTCAGGAAGGGTGTCTGCATGGGGAGCAGGGTCACCATGATCTGAAACTTGCGGTTGAGGCTGCAAATGAGCTGAAGGGTCAACGTACAGCTAGTGATGCGCTCGTCGACGTTGCCGAGGTCCGTGGCGAGGGACTTGAGACGCCGACAGTACTCGGCAATGGAGAGGTCCCCTTGGACCAGATTGCGGAATTTCGCGCCGAGGATCACCGCGTGACCAGCTTGATTGTCACGGAAGAGAAAATGCAGTTGCTGCCAAATGTCAAAGCCGGTGCTATTCGGCGTGGCAACCACATCCAGGAGTTCGTCGGCAACGATGCCGTGGAACCAGAGAACGATGATTAGGTCATCGTTTCGCCACATGGCGCTTTAGAGAAGTGGCTCGGCGGCCACATCGAGATGGTGATGCACTGGATAGTTGCAACAAACGACGTAAAAGATCTGGCACCATTTGGAGTAGTTACCCGATTCGAGTTCGAGCCGGTGGTGGGAGAAGTGGTTGATGGAGGGTGGCAGGCCAATCGCAACGGTGGAGGAGCCGACGCTGGGCGCGTCGGGACGGAGGGCCAGGGCGCTGCTGGAACCGCCGGGCGCAAGCTGTTGAACGGGGATGCTCCCCGCCGTTCGGAGAGCAGCCGCGGTGGGCTGCGCGGGTGGCGCGGACGCCGGGGCCGAGGAAGTAGGGGCGGCCTCGGGCACGGCCTGTTTGCTACGGAGGACATCATGTGCGAGGAGAGTAACATAGAGCAGTAATATGTTCATGTTACTATCTCTATAGTGGGGAGTAACATATGTGTGGTAAAATGCAATACTTTATTTATTATGCTATAGACTCATCTTGTTTTGATATAACTCATACTAGTAGTAACTAGCTATATTACTACATGGCTCTCTTTCTTCATTTATTGCTTGTCACATCATCTATTTTATCTAGATATGTGTGATGTTACTACCTATGTTACTCTCACTGTTGGTAGTCTTAGCCACCAGAGGGGCGACCTGGAGTGCTGTCGAACAGATATATCTTTACTTGGTCAAATTTCTCTCGCAGTAGCTGAGAATTTGCAGGATGAGGCGACGACATTAATGGAACTGCCTAACCAAAGGGGAGAGATATGACGATCTTAGTAAGAGAGTTAGCATCATCTTGCTAAAAGTTTTATCATGAATAGTTCATGGCATAAATCTAATTATGTCGGTTGCCTTTCCTGCCTAGGTCACGACACCAAACCTCACCTGCCTCCCTTTTTTAGAGTAAATAGTGCATCCAGTGACTAGGTTGGGAGGCCACTCATAAACTGATTGATTTGTCAGAGGTGTGCATTTGTAGGTTTGATAAAAAACAGATCAAAATATTTCCATCAGGCGAATAAAATGCTTATATAAAAATCTTTTGTTACAAAGAACCAACTCAGATAATAATCATTTCTTGTATATTTGTGCATGTTGTCTATATATGTCGGAGCTGGTTTTTGGAACCTGGTGTTCGGTGTGCCTAGTTTCTAAAATGTAGCAAAAATCATATTTCTAGTTCTAAATTTAAGAAGAACAAATAACAATCATATGTTTTTTTGATGAAATAGCCCCCCCTTCCCCGCTTTGTATTACAAAGCAAACATCACCGATACAATCAGATAGGTGCCGGAGCGGAAGCAACACAGGCACACCTAAAAAGAAACAAAAGAGAAAAAGAAAAGAAACAAATGCCGACACTGGCGGATCAACAAAAATGAAGAAGCTTCACGACCGCCGCACCCATCGGGGATCCTTCACTAAGCTCCTATACTCTGAAACGCCGGTACCAATCAACACTCCAAGAAGGGACGCGATGATGACGACACTGCTGCCAAGGGTTTCCCCCGATACGCGACGAGGATAGAGGAAGGGTACCCCCGACGCCCTCCAGGAAGGTCCGGCGGCACCCTCACGCACCATCGCGTCGGTGTCGGCTCGGCCGACAGGGATTTCTCCCGATCCCAACCTTCACCTCGGGCACTCCGGGTCACACCACCAAACAAACCACCACTCTGCGCCAAAACGGTCTTGAAGCTTCCGCATCGTCTCACCACGACACCGCGAAAGGGGCCTGCTCAATGAAGAAGAGGAGCCGGGACTCAGAACAACAACATCGTTGGCACACGGGAGGGCCCAACCTCCACCGTCAACGACAGTAACCGACCGGATGCAACAGCAGGAGCATACAAGGCCTGTAGGCCCACAGGCCCGGCCGGGTCTGCAAATGCCCGTAAATCTCTTGCCGTCACGCTGCAGAAGGCATGCTGTCGGCGCCACCACCACGAGTCCAAGCTCCTCCTCCTCTGCTCCACGCAGACGTCGAAGCCATGCCAATGGCCGGCCCGCTAGGACCCAGATGGGACTGGGAGGGGACACATCTGGGCCGGGGGCATGCTGCCGGCCACCGCACGTCACCACGCCGTCCCGTTGCCAAGGGGCAGCACCACCACCTCGCCCGCCGCTGGTGACCGCCGCCGGGTCGCCGCCTAGCCGAGCAGCACCGCCGCCATCCCCTGCCTCGGGAAGGGGAGCCACGCGCGCGGGGGCAGGAGGTCTCGCCGCCGCCAACACCACCCGAGCCAGCGCCGGGGGCGTCCGCCGGCGGTGGTGGGGATGAGCTGGAGGATGGGGACGGCCGAGAGGGAGAGCAGGGGTACGCCGTCCCGGCCACCTCCCGAGGAGGCGGCGCAGGGGCAAGACCGGGAGGGGGGAGGAGGAGGGGGGCGCGGGAGGGGCCGGGGTGCCCGCGCCCGGCGGCCGGAGAGAATCCCTAGCGGAGAGCCGCGAGGGCTGGAGCTGCGGGGCATCTCATATGTTTTTTTAGAGAATAAGACGCCTCATCAATTTCCATTAAACAGCCGACTAATCAGATTTACAAGATTTTCGAACCAAAAGGAAGCTAAAACAAGGCATGCAAGAAAATAGAGCTAACAATATATTTGCCACCGGACTTATCATGAATAATGTTAGCACTAATTTTGATTCAATGTATCCGCATATTTAGTTTTGCTATTTGCATGTAGTCGTAGATGGTTTAGGGAGTAGCTAGCCGGCAAGGTTTCAGTGGAGGCGCGCGAAGGACGCGAGATGCCGGACTGCCGTGCGATACGGCGAGCACGGCGAGATGCCGATGACAGTGTGAAGCTGCAGTTCTGCGCGAGACGACAAGGTCGTGCGATACGGCGATGTTGTGTGAAGCAACAAGACGCGTGATGGAGTCTGACGGCCGGCTGGAAGAATAGCTAAAGCTGAGAAGATTCGGTGAGTTTGTTAGTGCATGCGATATACTAGCTAGCCTCCTGCGTGGGTTTGCACGATGGCCGGTCTTGTGTATATCCTGGAGCGATTTCAGGGGATAGAGACAGAGTCATGTGGTTAGTCTGTTAGTGGTGCGTGCGTGCGTGCATGGTGTGTGGTGACCGAGAGTGCTGACTAGCCAGGACGTGCGTAAGGCTCTCCTATGTATAAATAGTTCCATCGAGTAATGAGAATTAAAGGCCGTGAGGGCTGGTGAGAAAATGTAGCCATTGTGTTAACCAAGGAGAGAGCCTCCCGGCAAAGCTAGCAGCAGGTTTCTTCCTTGGCGTGTGTGTGTGTTTCCTGAGAGTTTCTTTCATGGGTGTGTGTTTGAGAAAAACCACAAAAAGAAGAGTAGTCAGAGGTAGAAGAAGGAGCGGCGCTGCAAGGAGAGGCAGCGCCAACAAATAATACTATGCACAAGATACAATTATACATTTAACGATGTGTGTTAACAACTTAACATATATACGATTAAAAAAATCATGGTTAGAAATGTAATGGAATATCATGAGTCATCCGAGTGATATGAAAAAAAGAAAGAAAAATATTAGATTGCTTAGAGACGTTAGAGTCTAACACTATAAGATGGAGAAGTAGTTATCGGATGGGGTCAATGAGGAAGAAATCAAGGCGTGTCATTCCATGCATGAATGCACCTTGCTAGCACAGCTATTATATACTCTCCCCGCCTCGAATTACTTGTCGTCTGATTTTAGGCACGGCCTTTCTTGACTAGGCTCAACTTGTGTGATTTGTTAGAGTACAAAATGCATCTAATGATATTAATCCGGGTGGCCACTCATAAATGATTAATTTCTTGGAGGTATGTGTTGGTAGTCTTGATACAGAAAAGATGTTTCCATCAAACAAATAAAAAACTTCTAGGCGTCAAAACCTAAGCCATCTCCACCGTCGGCCATAGGCCCCCGTCCTATCATCCTTCCCTTGCCGCCATCGGTCGGCACCATGCTGACAAAGCACCGAGTGGCGGTAGTTAGCGATGGCGTGTCCCTCCCCCCCCCCCCCCCCCCCCCCCCCCCCCCCCCCCCCCCCCAACTCCCCCATCTATGTGGGTTACTCTAGACCCCAGCAGTGGTGCCACTGCTAGCCCATGCTGTCGGAGGTGGGCCAGTTGCTTGAGGAGGTATGCCATGACTAATGGGGCCGTGTTCCACCTCACTTGTGTCTGTGGATCAGGGAACTTTGACCGAAGTTGACGCTTCCCCAAATCAAGGGCAGCATCATGGTCATTGACCTATGAGGGGTGATTGCGGCATGCAAGGTATGGCCGCACTCCACTGCTCGTGGGTGAGGCTCCTCCGATGGTGAGCTCCTCCATGCACCAACCTGGTGTGGTCATATGGGCTCACTAGCAGTCTTGGGCTCGACCGGATCTTGTTGTGGTTGTGGGCTTGGGTCGGGCCAAGCCTTGCTAGGGTTTGATGTCCTCCAACGATGATCTTGGACCAGCATGTTGGTGGAGGTGCGCAGGGCTGGAGTGTCGGACGCCGGGGCGGCGGCCTTAGATGGCAGGTTGCACGTTAGCTCTCCATTGAGTAGCATGTCGGTGTTTCTTGGCCATGGGGGTGGCAAGGTGCATTGTGGCTAGTAGTCTTGGTGAAGTTGTCACCGTTGGTGGTGGCGAAGGGCTTATCCTGATCTTAGAGTTCTCGACCTATTGTGGTGGTTCTGGTGGCCTGATTCCCCCTTGGCAAGGTGTCTGGGAGGGTCTGAGTGAAAGCTCGGAGCCTCAACGCCCGTGGCCGTGATGCTTGCGGGTGTCATGTCCCTCTTGGGTGCATCGCCATGGTTCTCTCCTCCCTGGTAGTTCAGGATGAATACGCTTGTCCGCCCCGACAGACATGGTGGTAGTGGCGCATTGCGTTGTGACCCTCGTGGGGGTGTCGCCGGTGAGTGACTATCTTTCATCGCGGCTGCGTGTTCAAAATGGTGGGGGAGATCCAATCGACCCTACCTCAACTCCAGTAACTCGTTATATCATTTGCACGCATCTTTTACACACGACGGCGTCCTCCCTTCGTCCTGCCTGCTTGCCGATGTGGATGTCACTTCTTGATTCAGAGCAAGAGGGCAGAGGGTCCTCTCCAGCGGTAGTTGGGCCGTGACGGTACAACAAAGCCGAGTGGTTTCTCCTAGGTGGCATGTGGTATGATGTTAGTGGCGGTCCTGGTTGGGTAGGTGGTCCGGCCTCTCCTGTGCTTCTTCTCGGCGGCATGCTCGAGGCATCTAGTTGTGCACTTTCTGTGCTTGTTAGCATGTTTGGCTTGTTTTGCTATGCTTTTCTTTGATCATCTTGTATGAGGATTTACTCTACACCATGTATCGTTTGGCTATGTAGCTTCATTTATAAAGCGAGCAAAATTTTGTTTCAAGATAAAATGATTGTATCAGCAGCTTGTTACGAAGAAACAATTCAAATAATAATCATATTTGGTGGTTCAATAATAATCGCTTCTTTTGTATATTTATGCATGTTTACCATATATGTTGGAGCTGATTTTGGATCCTGGTCCCCGGTGTGCCCAATTTCTAAAACTTAGCAAAAATCATATAGTACTTAACATAAGACAAAAAAATAACGGTCATATGTTTCTTGATACAACAAGCCACCTCATCGATTTCCATTAAAGAAACCGTCAATCAAACATACAAGTGTTTTGAACCAAAAGGAAGCTAAAACAAAACATGCTGGAAAATCAAGCTAACAACAACTAAAGCAAGTTAGATAGCAAAGGGACCATAACTTACTTATTACATGCACCAGAAAGTGAGATACCTCAACAACAACTCCAGGAAGCAACTTTTGCAAATTCAACATTCACATATCAATCCTGAGCACAACCGGGTTCCAACCATGGCATACTTCACATGTATTGCAAGATAATCCTAGGTGTTCACCCCAGCATCAAACATATATTTAATTGTCATATAATAATCTATTATTTCGGAACAAGGGGAAATGAACCCAGAATTTTGATTTATTATGATAAATACGACACATCAGATTCCAAAAGAAGCAAATGAGATCATATTAGTGTGATAAATACAATATTGTCAATTATTCAGAAGGTAGAAATACATTCACTGATTACAGACACACAATGGCATGACATATGCTCCATTTATTTTATAGATTAGGATGCATATCTAGGAACTCAACCATGTCCTTCGCTTGTGCACTGGTCTTCCGGCTAATTAACAAAGGTCTGACTTAGTAGTGGTTGTTCTCCCAGAACTGAGCCTGGAGATAGTCAATTGTATTCTTTTCCACCTGAAATGCCTTGGCAAGAACATCATCTGATATTGGTGGGTCTGACCCAAACACTGCATTGGCAATTGTGATAGCCCCTGGGTTCTGGCTGCTTAGCGCGGCAATTGCAACAGCAGGCTGGTGGGGGTTGGGGTTGAATTGGAAGTGGATGAGCCCCACGGGGAAGACAAACACATCACCTTTGTTGAGCACCTTGGAGAGGAACTTGTTTCTGTTGGGGGCGGGCTGGTTGGATGTGACAAATCCAACATACAGTGTCCCCTCGAGCACCGTGAGGATCTCAGTGGCGCGAGGGTGCGTGTGTGGTGGGTTTTGACCCAAGGGAGCATAGTCGATGCGTGCAATTGAGATGCCGAGGGTGTTGAGTCCAGCAATCTGCATGACGTTGATCAAAGTGACGTTGGATCCAACCTTGTTGGGCACCCTAGGCTTGTCGAGGTTGGCCGCCTTGAAGAAGTCATCTGCATTAACCTCCAACGGGTTCTTGCAAACAAACCCATTGACACGGACTGGGGGCACAAGAGATGTACATGTAAGCTCAGATTTTTACAAAGTTGTTTTGACTTGCATATAATTTCCAGAAATAGATTTCAACATATGCATTTGGTGAAAACATGATGACAAAACGGATAGTACCTGGTGAATTCATGTCGGCGACACAAAAGTCCTGGAGTGGGCTAGGATCAGAAGCAGTGGCCTGCCATGAGACCAACGCAAGAAGTGCAGCAATGAGAAGGAAGGAAGAGGAGGATGCCATTTCGTTTTAGTGTCTTTGGCTCTTCTGTTCTCTCGTCTTCCTATTTCTGTTTCTGTCGTGAGTGACGATGGTTTGAACATGCAGGGGATGCATGTGTTTATATAGGCTTAGAACTTGTGAGCAATAGACAAAGTCAAGTGCACCCCATCAACAGATTGAAATGGTCTCTGGCTGCTGATTAAACTATTTTGGATAACTTTACAAGTTCCCTTTTAAGACACGTTTTCCCTTCAAAGAAGCAATGTGAAACTTTCTCCTGAGTCGCCACAATGCATACAGGGCTGGTTCCAGGAAAAGTCACCACCCATCACTATTTAGGAAAATATTTTTAAGATAAATAAATGAAATTTCACTAGTGTAATTAGATACAGTTATCATATACTTGGTCATAGTCTGAACTGGTGGTCTGGTGCGCATGCACAAAGTTAGTCAAAGAGCAGTTGAGGAAAGCCAAGTCATATAAGGTCAACAATTGTTTTCCAGCTCGAGGCCGACCTTGACAAATTATGTCACCTACTCATGCGTGGGCTTGATTCATGGGTAGCTAGTGGATTGTGCCGACGGGGAAGACATCGAGGTGCGTCCATCCATGCACGAATCTACCTAATACAATTGATATAGGTAGCAGCCCCTGTTATCATCACGGTAGTCAGATATGTATTTACTTGGGCAAATTTCTCTCGCAGTAGTTGAGTATATGCAGGAAGAGGCGACCACATTAATCGACCTACCTAACCAAAAGGTTAGTCCCAAAAATAATATAAAAGTGGATAATAAAACCCATAAACATTCAAAACAGTAGATAATATAACATGGAGCGATAAAAAATTATAGATACGTTGGAGACGTATCACCTGCCTCCTGTTACCATCCACCTTAGACGCACAGTTTGGGACCCCCTACCCGAGATCCGCCGGTTTTGACACCGACGGCGACCTTCCGAACTCCAGGCGTGAAGGGAGCAAGACTCCCAAGGGCTCCAAGTTCGGCCCCCGGCCGAACGCCGCGCCGGTACCTCTAGTGGTTCCGGACTCCGGCAGGCGGCCCCCTTCCAAGAGGGGCAAGCCGCCCGTGCCGGTGACCTCTATCCATCCAGAGGCACCGGACAACCTGCTGGGAGCGCTTCGCGGCGCTTGCATCGACGAAGAGCACCGCACTATAATGAGTGCGGTGATCAAGAAGGTTCAGTCCACCAAGAGGGGACTGACTGAAGCCTGTGCCAGCCTTCTAACAGGCTTTGAGATAAATATTTAAAATATAGGAAAATATTACCACATAGACAGTAGCCCCTGATGCTCTGTTTGGTGTTCACAAAGAATAGCCGAATAGAGGATCAAATAATATCTGCAGGAGTCTAATATAAATATGTCTGTATGCGTATGCAGGCTTTGCTGCTGACCTCTGCCGCACTGACTGCGGAGGTCGCTGCACTGAGGCAGAGCCTCGAGCGGTCCGAGAAAGAGCTCGGTCTTGCCAAGAGGCAGCTCGAGGAGAACAAAGGTAAGTAATGCCTTGTCGCTCACATGGATGTGCCAGGGGCCACGATCGAAGTGGCGGCCCGGAAGCAAGCGTTGTCCGAGGCCGAAAACAAAGCGGCCAAGGAGCGCACCGAGCGGGAAAAACAAGAGCCACGGGTGGGCGAGGTGCGGCAAGAGCTCCAGGCTCTCGTGAAGAAGCACGAGGCTTTGGAGCTTGACTCGAAGACGCGAGAGTCCCAGCTTGCCGCGACCCTCGAGAGCACAAAGCATGCCAAGGCTGAAGCCCAAAAGTCCGTCCAGGAAATTAAGACGATGAGGAAGATAGCGGTGGATAAGGCCTTCAATATGCAAAGCAAGCATGTGAAAGTAAATTACTTGTTACTTACCCGAGTCCGGAGCTCTTCAGGAGCATTCGCAGATTTGCCCCGCAGCGTGTCAGATGCCGTGAAGTATTACCAGGCCGAGGAGGGAAGCTCGACGGAGAAGTTGTTCTGGTCTCAGTATACTGGGACCAAACACTCGATGCCTGTGAGCGACCAGCTGAAGCAACTGGTCGAGCTGCACAAGGCGGCCGAGCAGGCCATGAGGGGCCTTATAGTCCGGATATGGCCTGGCGAATCCCTTCCCAACAGCTACTTCGTCCTGGTGAGGCGGCTTATGGATGCCTGCCCACGGCTGGAAGTCATAAAGCGGTCCGTCTGCATCGAAGGTGCACGCCGGGCTTTTGCCCGTGCGAAGGTGCACTGGGCCAAGATGGACGCCGAGAAGCTGGTGAAGGAGGGGCCGCCGCAGGGCAAAGAGCATCGCCACCCCGAAATGTATTATGAGGGTGTTCTGAAGGGTGCCCGTCTTGTGGCGGACGAGTGTGCGAAGCATGTAATTTTTGAATGAACTTGCTCGTGTGATACTGTATTATGAAAACTTGTTCGTATGCGCTATGCAACGCTTGTTTGAATTTAAAATATTACCTTCTGTGCAGCTGTTTATTAAATCTGAGAGATGGCTAGTCGTTGGCTTCTGTCCCCATGCCACGAGTGCTGGGGTGTTCGGGATGAATCTGAGCACTCTGGTTCCCATTGTTGGGTCCTTCGAGGGAGGTGCTCAGCGTAACGAACAAGGCAATCAGACTATAATGCTTTATCAGTCTCACTTAGCCATAGAAGTCTACAATTTTAAATTTTGGCGAAGCCCTTAGTATTCGGAAGGCCGAATCCGGGGCGCTATACACGCCTTAAGCCGGACAAAGCCGACTCCTCGCTCTAAGCGGCATAAGTGTTTAGGGACTCGAGACCTCTCGAACAGCGACCAACTCTCGCCTTATCATGACAGTCATTTTTAGCTTTCTCTACTGAGGTGCTTGCCCAGATGAACCGGGGCACAATCGCAGTAGTTCTCCCAGTGCTACCTTAGCCGATATAGCGGAACATAAGGTACCAAAACACGGGAGCCGGGCAAACCCAACTATTGACCCAAGACATGATTCGGAGCCGATGCATATAATGCTATAAGTTCGGGGTGCCGCAGTGTCGAAAGTGTTCGGACTTCTCATGCCGTATTATGGGGTATGCTTAAGCCCCTGGCGTATTGGCCGTACCAGAGTGTACGGGTGCTGAATGTCATGAAGGAACATATATATATATATATATATATATATATAAGAAAGAATAGAGAATGCGATAATAGTCTAGTGCTATGCATTGTTTATTCAAAAAGGTGCGTCGAAGCAGAATGATACAAGTAGTGCGATAAGCAAAAAGTAGGACTATTTGACATGTCCCCTCCAAGGGCAACCTGAGGAATGATATTTAAAGCAAGTATTTAACTCGTTATCAGATACCACCTGGGAGTTCCGTGGTGTGTTGGGGAACGTTGCAGAAAACAAAAAATTTCCTACGGTTTCACCAAGATCCATCTATGAGTTCATCAAACAACGAGTGATCGGATGCATCTACATACCTTTGTAGATCGCGAGCGGAAGCGTTCAAAGAACGGGGATGAGGGAGTCATACTCGACGTGATCCAAATCATCGGAGATCCTAGCGCCGAACGGACGGCACCTCCGTGTTCAACACACGTACGGTCAGCGTGACATCTCCTTCTTCTTGATCCAGCAAGGGGGAAGGAGAGGTTGAGGAAGATGGCTCCAGCAGCAGCACGACGGCGTGGTGGTGATGGAGCTGCAGTACTCCGGCAGGGCTTCGCCAAGCTCTATGGAGGAGGAGGATGTGTTGGAGAGGGAGAGGGAGGCACCAAAGGCAAAGGTGAGAGGTCCTCCATCCCCCCCACTATATATAGGGGGGCATAGGGGGGTGCGCCGGCCCTAGGAGATGCAATCTCCTAGGGGGGCGGCGGCCAAGGGGTGGGGGGCTTGCCCCCCAAGCAAGGGGGCGCCCCCCTTTTAGGGTTTCCCCTACCCTAGGCGCATGGGCCCTAGGGGAAGTGGCGCCCCAGCCCACTTTGGGCTGGATCCCTTCCCACTTCAGCCCATGGGACCCTTCGGGATAGGTGGCCCCACCCGGTGGACCCCCGGGACCCTTTCGGTGGTCCCGGTACAATACCGGTGACCCCGAAACTTGTCCCGACGGCCGAAATAGCACTTCCTGTATATAATTCTTTACCTCCGGACCATTCCGGAACTCCTCGTGACGTCCGGGATCTCATCCGGGACTCCGAACAACATTCGGGTTACTGCATATACATATCCCTACAACCCTAGCGTCACCGAACCTTAAGTGTGTAGACCCTACGGGTTCGGGAGACATGTAGACATGACCGAGATCGCTCTCCGGTCAATAACCAACAACGCGATCTGGATACCCATGTTGGCTCCCACATGCTCCTCGATGATCTCATCGGATGAACCATGATGTCGAGGATTCAAGCAACCCCGTATACAATTCCCTTTGTCAATCGGTATGCTACTTGCCCGAGATTCGATCGTCGGTATCCCAATACCTTGTTCAATCTCGTTACCGGCAAGTCACTTTACTCGTACCGTAATGCATGATCCCATGACCAGACACTTGGTCACTTTGAGCTCATAATGATGATGCATTACCGAGTGGGCCCAGTGATACCTCTCCGTCACACGGAGTGACAAATCCCAGTCTTGATCCGTGTCAACCCAACAGACACTTTCGGAGATACCCGTAGTATACCTTTATAGTCACCCAGTTACGTTGTGATGTTTGGTACACCCAAAGCACTCCTACGGTATCCGGGAGTTACACGATCTCATGGTCTAAGGAAAGGATACTTGACATTGGAAAAACTCTAGCAAATGAACTATACGACCTTATGCTATGTTTAGGATTGGGTCTTATCCATCACATCATTCTCCTAATGATGTGATCTCGTTATCAATGACATCCAATGTCCATAGTCAGGAAACCATGACTATCTGTTGATCAACGAGCTAGTCAACTAGAGGCTTACTAGGGACATGTTGGTGTCTAAGTATTCACACATGTATTACGATTTCCGGATAACACAATTATAGCATGAATAAAAGACAATTATCATGAACAAGGAAATATAATAATAATCCTTTTATTATTGCCTCTAGGGCATATTTCCAACAGTCTCCCACTTGCACTAGAGTCAATAATCTAGTTATATTGTGATGAATCGAACACCCATGGAATTCTGGTGTTGATCATGTTTTGCTCTAGGGAGAGGTTTAGTCAACGGATCTGCTACATTCAGGTCCGTATGTACTTTACAAATATCTATGTCTCCATCTTGAACATTTTCACGAATGGAGTTGAAGCGACGCTTGATGTGCCTGGTCTTCTTGTGAAACCTGGGCTCCTTGGCAAGTGCAATAGCTCCAGTGTTGTCACAGAAGAGTTTGATTGGCCCCGACGCATTGGGTATGACTCCTAGGTCGGTGATGAACTCCTTCACCCAAATTGCTTCATGCGCTGCCTCCGAGGCTGCCATGTACTCCGCTTCACATGTAGATCCCGCCACGACGCTCTGCTTGCAACTGCACCAGCTTACTGCCCCACCATTCAAAATATACACGTATCCGGTTTGTGACTTGGAGTCATCCAGATCTGTGTCGAAGCTAGCGTCGACGTAACCTTTTACGACGAGCTCTTCGTCACCTCCATAAACGAGAAACATTTCCTTAGTCCTTTTCAGGTACTTCAGGATATTCTTGACCGCTGTCCAGTGTTCCTTGCCGGGATTACTTTGGTACCTTCCAACCAAACTTACGGCAAGGTTTACATTAGGTCTGGTACACAGCATGGCATACATAATAGAACCTATGGCTGAGGCATAGGGGATGACACTCATCTCTTCTATATCTTCTGCCGTGGTCGGACATTGAGCTGAGCTCAATTTCACACCTTGTAACACAGGCAAGAACCCCTTCTTAGACTGATAAATATTGAATTTCTTCAATACTTATCAAGGTATCTGCTTTGTGAAAGACCTATGAGGCGTCTTGATCTATCTCTATAGATCTTGATGACTAATATATATGCAGCTTCTCCAAGGTCCTTCATTGAAAAACTCTTATTCAAGTAGGCCTTAATGCTGTCCAAGAGTTCTATATCATTTCCCATCAAAAGTATGTCATCTACATATAATATGAGAAATGCTACAGAGCTCCCACTCACTTTCTTGTAAACACAGGCTTCTCCATAAGTCTGTGTAAACCCAAACGCTTTGATCATCTCATCAAAGCGAATGTTCCAACTCCGAGATGCTCGCACCATCCCATAAATCGAGTGTTGGAGCTTGCACACCTTGTCAGCATTCTTAGGATCGACAAAACCTTCCGGCTGCATCATATACAATTCTTCCTTAAGGAAACCATTAAGGAATGCCGTTTTGACGTCCATTTTCCATATCTCATAATCATAGAATGCGGCAATTGCTAACATGATTCGGACGGACTTTAGCTTCGCTACCGGTGAAAAAGTCTCATCGTAGTCAACCCCTTGAACTTGTCGATAACCCTTAGCGACAAGCCGAGCTTTATAGATGGTCACATTACCATCCGCGTCTGTCTTCTTCTTAAAGATCCATTTATTTTCTATGGCTCGCCGCTCAACAGGCAAGTCAGTCAAAGTCCATACTTCGTTTTCATACATGGATCCTATCTCGGATTTCATGGCTTCTAGCCATTTGTCGGAATCCGGACCCGCCATCGCTTCTTCATAGTTCGAAGGTTCACCGTTGTCTAACAACATGATTTCCAAGACAGGGTTGCCGTACCACTCTGGTGCGGAACGTGTCCTTGTGGACCTATGAAGTTCAGTAGCAACTTGATCTGAAGTTTCATGATCATCATCATTAACTTCCTCTCTAGTCGGTGCAGGCACCTCAGGAACATTTTCTTGAGTTGCGCCATTTTCCGGTTCAAGAGGTAATACTTCATCAAGTTCTACTTTCCTCCCACTTACTTCTTTCGAGAGAAACTCTTTCTCTAGAAAGGATCCATTCTTGGCAACAAAGATCTTGCCTTCGGATCTGAGCTAGAAGGTATACCCAATAGTTTCTTTAGGGTATCCTATGAAGACGCATTTTTCCGACTTTGGTTCGAGCTTTTCAGGTTGAAGTTTCTTGACATAAGCATCGCATCCCCAAACTTTTAGAAACGACAGCTTAGGTTTCTTCCCAAACCATAATTCATACGGTGTCGTCTCAACGGATTTCGACGGAGCCCTATTTAAAGTGAATGCAGCAGTCTCTACAGCATAGCCCCAAAAAGATAGCGGTAAATCGGTAAGAGACATCATAGATCGCACCATATCTAATAGAGTGCGATTACGACGTTCGGACACACCATTACGCTGAGGTGTTCCAGGCGGCGTGAGTTGTGAAACTATTCCACATTTTCTTAAGTGTGTGCCAAACTCGTGACTCAAGTATTCTCCTCCACGATCTGATCGCAGGAACTCGATTTTCCTGTCACGTTGATTCTCAACCTCACTCTGAAATTCCTTGAACTTTTCAAAGGTCTCAGACTTGTGTTTCATTAAGTAGACATACCCATATCTACTCAAGTCATCAGTGAGGGTGAGAACATAACGATAGCCACCGCGAGCCTCAACACTCATTGGACCGCACACATCAATATGTATGATTTCCAATAAGTTGGTTGCTCGCTCCATTGTTCCTGAGATCGGAGTCTTGGTCATTTTACCCATGAGGCATGGTTCGCACGTGTCAAATGATTCGTAATCAAGAGACTCTAAAAGTCCATCAGCATGGAGCTTCTTCATGCGTTTGACACCTATGTGACCAAGGCGGCAGTGCCACAAGTATGTGGGACTATCATTATCAATCTTACACTTTTGGTACTCACACTATGAACATGTGTAGCATTACGCTCGAGATTCATTAAGAATAAACCATTCACCATCGGAGCATGACCATAAAACATATCTCTCATATAAATAGAACAACCATTATTCTCGGATTTAAATGAGTAGCCATCTCGAATTAAACGAGATCCTGATACAATGTTCATGCTCAAAGCTGGCACTAAATAACAATTATTAAGGTTTAAAACTAATCCCGAAGGTAAATGTAGAGGTAGCGTGCCGACGGCGATCACATTGACCTTGGAACCATTCCCGACGCGCATCGTCACCTCGTCCTTCGCCAGTCTCCGCTTATTCCGCAGCTCCTGTTTTGAGTTACAAATGTGAGCAACCGCACCGGTGTCAAATACCAGGAGCTACTACGAGTACTGGTAAGGTACACATCAATTACATGTATATCACATATACCTTTCGTGATGCCGGCTTTCTTGTCCCCTAAGTATTTGGGGCAGTTCCGCTTCCAGTGACCACTTCCCTTGCAATAAAAGCACTCAGTCTCGGGCTTGGGTCCATTCTTTGGCTTCTTCCCGGCAGCTTGCTTGCCGGGTGCGGCAACTCCCTTGCCGTCCTTCTTCAAGGCTTTCTTACCCTTGCCCTTCTTGAACTTAGTGGTTTTATTCACCATCAACACTTGATGTTCCTTTTTGACTTCTACCTCTGCTGATTTCAGCATTGCAAATACTTCAGGAATGGTCTTTTCCATCCCCTGCATATTGAAGTTCATCACAAAGCTCTTGTAGCTCGGTGGAAGCGACTGAAGGATTCTGTCAATGACCGCGTCATCCGGGAGATTAACTCCCAGCCGAGTCAAGCGATTATGCAACCCAGACATAGTGAGTATGTGCTCACTGACAGAAATGTTTTCCTCCATCTTACAGCTGAAGAACTTGTCGGAGACTTGATATCTCTCGACCCGGGCATGAGCTTGGAAAACTATTTTCAGCTCTTCGAACATCTCATATGCTCCGTGTCTCTCAAAACGTTTTTGGAGCCCCGGCTCTAAGCTGTAAAGCATACCGCACTGAACGAGGGAGTAGTCATCGGTACGTGCCTGCCAAGTGTTCATAACGTCTTGTTCTGCAGGGAGAACAGGTGTGTCACCTAGCGGTGCTTGTAGGACATAATCTTTCTTGGCAGCTATGAGGATGATCCTCAGGTTCCAGACCCAGTCCGTGTAGTTGCTGCCATCGTCTTTCAGCTTGGTTTTCTCTAGGAACGCGTTGAAGTTGAGGACTACGTTGGCCATTTGATCTACAAGATATATTGTAAAAAAATTTAGACTAAGTTCATGATAATTAAGTTCATCTAATCAAATTATTCAATGAACTCCCACTTAGATAGACATCCCTCCAGTAATCTAAGTATAACATGATCCGAGTTAACTAGGCCGTGTCCGATCATCACGTGAGACGGACTAGTCAACATCGGTGAACATCTTCATGTTGATCGTATCTTCTATACGACTCATGCTCGACCTTTCGGTCTTCTGTGTTCCGAGGCCATGTCTGTACATGCTAGGCTCATCAAGTCAACCTACGTGTTTGCATGTGTAAATCTGTCTTACACCCGTTGTATGTGAACGTTGGAATCTAACACCCGATCATCACGTGGTGCTTCGAAACAACGAACTGTCGCAACGGTGCACAGTTAGGGGGAACACTTTCTTGAAATTATTATGAGGGATCATCTTATTTACTACCGTCGTTCTAAGTAAACAAGATGCAGAAACATGATAAACATCACATGCAATCAAATAATAATAGTGACATGATATGGCCAATATCACATAGCTCCTTTGATCTCCATCTTGGGGCTCCATGATCATCTTGTCACCAGCATGACACCATGATGTCCATCATCATGATCTCCATCATCGTGTCTCCATGAAGTTGCTCACCAACTATTACTTCTACTACTATGGCTAACACGTTTAGCAATAAAGTAAAGTAATTTACATGGCGTTTCTCAATGACACGCAGGTCATACAAAAAATAAAGACAACTCCTATGGCTCCTGCGGGTTGTCATACTCATCGACATGCAAGTCGTGATTCCTATCATAATAGCATGAACATCTCATACATCACATATATATCATTCATCATTCATCACAACTTTGGCCATATCATATCACAAAGTACTTGCTGCAAAAACAAGTTAGACGTCCTCTAATTATTGTTGCAAGTTTTACGTGGCTGAAGTAGGGTTCTAGCAAGAACGTTTTCTTACCTACGTGAAAGCCACAATGTGATTTGTCAACTTCTATTTACCCTTCATAAGGACCCTTTTCATCGAATCCGCTCCAACTAAAGTGGGAGAGACAGACACCCGCCAGCCACCTTATGCAACTTGTGCATGTTAGTCGGTGGAACCGGTCTCACGTAAGCATATGTGTAAGGTTGGTCCGGGCCGCTTCATCCAACAATACCGCTGAAGCAAGATAAGACTAGTAGCGGCAAGAAAGTTGACAACATCTACGCCCACAACAAATTGTGTTCTACTCGTGCAAAGAGAACTACGCATAGACCTAGCTCATGATGCCACTGTTGGGGAACGTTGCAGAAAAAAAAATTCCTACGGTTTCACCAAGATCCATCTATGAGTTCATCTAACAACGAGTGATCGGATGCATCTACATACCTTTGTAGATCGCAAGCGAAAGCGTTCAAAGAACGGGGATGAGGGAGTCGTACTCGACGTGATCCAAATCACCGGAGATCCTAGCGCCGAACGGACGGCACCTCCGCGTTCAACACACGTACGGTCAGCGTGACGTCTCCTTCTTGATCCAGCAAGGGGGGAGGAGAGGTTGAGGAAGATGGCTCCAGCAGCAGCACGACGGCGTGGTGGTGATGGAGCTGCAGTACTCCGGCAGGGCTTCGCCAAGCTCTATGGAGGAGGAGGATGTGTTGGAGAGGGAGAGGGAGGGACCAAAGGCAAAGGTGAGAGGTCCTCCATCCCCCCCACTATATATAGGGGGGCCTAGGGGGGGCGCCGGCCCTAGGAGATGCAATCTCCTAGGGGGGCGGCGGCCAAGGGGTGGGGGGCTTGCCCCCCAAGCAAGGGGGCGCCCCCTTTTAGGGTTTCCCCTACCCTAGGCGCATGGGCCCTAAGGGAAGTGGCGCCCCAGCCCACTTTGGGCTGGATCCCTTCCCACTTCAGCCCATGGGGCCCTCCGGGATAGGTGGCCCCACCCGTTGGACCCCCGGGACCCTTCCGGTGGTCCCGGTACAATACCGGTGACCCCGAAACTTGTCCCGACGGCCGAAATAGCACTTCCTATATATAATTCTTTACCTCCGGACCATTCCGGAACTCCTCGTGACGTCCAGGATCTCATCCGGGACTCCGAACAACATTCGGGTTACTGCATATACATATCCCTACAACCCTAGCGTCACCGAACCTTAAGTGTGTAGACCCTACGGGTTCGGGAGACATGTAGACATGACCGAGATCGCTCTCCGGTCAATAACCAACAGCGCAATCTAGATACCCATGTTGGCTCCCACATGCTCCTCGATGATCTCATCGGATGAACCACGATGTCTAGGATTCAAGCAACCCCGTATACAATTCCCTTTGTCAATCGGTATGTTACTTGCCCGAGATTCGATCGTCGGTATCCCAATACCTTGTTCAATCTCGTTACCGGCAAGTCACTTTACTCATACCGTAATGCATGATCCCGTGACCAGACACTTGGTCACTTTGGGCTCATAATGATGATGCATTACCGAGTGGGCTCAGTGATACCTCTCCGTCACACGGAGTGACAAATCCCAGTCTTGATCCGTGTCAACCCAACAGACACTTTCGGAGATACCCGTAGTATACCTTTATAGTCACCCAGTTACGTTGTGACGTTTGGTACACCCAAAGCACTCCTACAGTATCCGGGAGTTACACGATCTCATGGTCTAAGGAAAGGATACTTGACATTGGAAAAATTCTAGCAAACGAACTATACGATCTTATGCTATGTTTAGGATTGGGTCTTGTCCATCACATCATTCTCCTAATGATGTGATCTCGTTATCAATGACATCCAATGTCCATAGTCAAGAAACCATGACTATCTGTTGATCAACGAGCTAGTCAACTAGAGGCTTACTAGGGACATGTTGGTGTCTAAGTATTCATACATGTATTATGATTTCCGGATAACACAATTATAGCATGAATAAAAGACAATTATCATGAACAAGGAAATATAATAATAATCCTTTATTGCCTCTAGGGCATATTTCCAACATGTTGCGACATAGCTTTCTGCCTCCTTGGTTGTTGCATCGTGTGTCCGGCAATCGTACTACCGGACGGGGTTTCCAGAGATTAAAGTCCTGAAAGAGAGAAAAATAACAAAGCGGGAAGCCCCTAGTGCGGTTGAGCCGCGTCTTGGGGCGTGCCGTAGTCGTGCCCCCCTCCCTACCTGTGCCCATGGTATTTTCAATGCGTAATTATGTACGCGTGACACGGATTTCGCCGTTTGGCTGGTACTGGGGTGGGGGCCGCATTGCTATGCGAGCTCGGAACGTGCCAGGAGGTCTTGTTGCCGATTACTCCGGGCGCGCTTGAAGGTGTCCGGGTCTTGAATCGCCGAACTGGTGGATTGCCTTAAGAGGCTGCTTTGCGCTTCTGCTGCGAGGGCCGCAGTGTGCTCCTCCGTGCGGAGAGAGCGCTCTGTGTTTCCATTGACTGTGATGACTCCCCGAGGTCCTGGCATCTTGAGCTTGAGATATGCATAGTGTGGTACCGCGTTGAATCTCGCAAATGCGGTTCGCCCGAGAAGTGCATGATAGCCGCTGCGGAACGAGACTATATCGAAGATTAACTCCTCGCTTCGGAAGTTATCCAGGGATCCGAAGACCACTTCCAGTGTGACTGAGCCTGTGCAATGGGCCTCTACACCTGGTATGACGCCTTTGAAGGTCGTTTTTGTGGGTTTGATCCTTGAGGGGTCTATACCCATTTTGCACACTGTGTCCTGATAAAGCAGGTTCAGGCTGCTGCCGCCGTCCATAAGGACTCGAGTGAGGTGAAATCCGTCGATGATTGGGTCTAGGACCAGTGCGGTGAATCTGCCATGACGGATACTAGTGGGATGGTCCCTGCGATCGAAGGTGATCGGATAGGAGGACCATGGGTTGAACTTTGGGGCGACTGGCTCCAACGCATATACATCCCTTAACGCACGCTTCTGCTCCCTCTTGGGGATGTGGGTTGCGTATATCATGTTCACCGTCCGCACTTATGGGGAGAACCTCTTCTGCCCTCCGGTGTTTGGCTGCTGGGGCTCCTCCTCGTCATTGATATGTAGCCCCTTATCTTTGTTTTCGGCGTTTAACTTGCCGACCTGCTTGAACGCCCAACATTCTCTGTTGGTGTGGTTGGCTGGCTTGTCGGAGGTGCCATATATTTGGCACGAGCGATCGAGTATACAGTCCAAACTGGACGGGCCCGGAGTGCTTCTTTTGAATGCCTTTTTCTGTTGACCGGGTTTAGAGCCTCTGAATCCGGCATTGACTGCCGTATCTTCGGTATTGTCGGTATTGACGCGTTGCTTATGTTTGTTGCGACGTGACCTGCCATTGCTATCCTTGGTATCTGAAGTACCGCGGTTCTTTGATATGTTATTGCTACGAGCCAGCCAGCTGTCTTCTCCCACGCAAAAGCGGGTCATGAGTGCCGTGAGGGCTGCCATGGATTTCGGCTTTTCCTGGCCAAGGTGTCGGGCGAGCCACTCGTCGCGGATGTTGTGCTTAAAAGCTGCTAGGGCCTCTGCATCCGGACAGTCGATGATTTGATTTTTCTTTGTCTGGAATCATGTCCAGAATTGCCTGGCCGATTCCTCTGGCTCCTGAATTATGTGGCTCAAGTCATCGGCATCTGGTGGTTGCACATAAGTGCCCTGGAAGTTGTCGAGGAATGCAGCTTCCAGATCTTCCCAACAGCCAATGGATTCTGCTGGCAGGCTGTTGAGCCAATACCGAGCTGGTCCTTTGAGCTTGAGTGGGAGGTATTTGATGGCATGTAGATCGTCACCGCGGGCCATGTGGATGTGCAGGAGGAAGTCCTCGATGCATACCGCAGGATCTGTAGTGTCGTCGTATGATTCGATATTTACAGGTTTGAAACCCTCTGGGATTTGGTGATCCATTACTTCGTCTGTGAAGCATATGGGGTGTGCGGCGCCTCTGTAGTGAGCTATGTCGCGACGCAGCTTGAATGAGTCTTGTCCGCTGTGTTCGGCCCGGATGGATTTACTTTTAATGTATCCAGCGTGACGGTTATCGTCTCGCGTAGTGGCGCGCCCTCGTGATCCGTAGATCGATCTTGCATGTTTTGCTTTGTCCTCCAATACGTCTCGCAGGTCTAGCGTGTTTCCCCGTGCCTTGTCATTTTTATTTGAGTGGCATCGGGGTGCGGGCTGAGTTTTTGGCTGAAATGCCTCTCTATCGCGGCCACGAGGTGGCCGATCAGCCGCGTCATATGCTGGAGATGTAGGTGTTAATGCTTCCTCCTCCAGTCGGGGTAGCAACCTGCGCTTTGGGTAGCTCTTGGAGGGGCGTTTGAGTTCATATTCCTCGCCCGCAAGGACCTCAGCCATCTGTCAGCTAGCAAATCTTGATCAGCTTGAAGCTGCTGCTGCTTTTTCTTAAGGCTATTTGCCGTGTCTATAAGCCGATGCTTGAAGCGCTCTTGCTCGGCGGGATCCTCCGGCACGACAAATTCATCGTCGTCGAGGCATGTAATTATCATCCTCCGCCTCTCCATCTGCCGCTCTCTCAGGAGGGCTGGCTTCTCCATCCTCCTGCTCTAAATCTTGCTGGAGGGGATTGTTGTCGTCTTCGGCACTGTCCGGAGTGCTATTATCTCCTGTGTCGGTGTCACCGCTTTTGCTTTGGCGAGACTTAGAGCGGCGCCGCTGACGTCGGCGCTTGGGTTGCTTCTTGGAGGGGTCATCCTCCGCTATCTCGTCGCCATTGCCTTCTTTGGGTGTGTCCACCATGTATATATCATATGATGAGGTGGCTGTCCAGTGCCCTGTTGGCAGTGGTTCCTCTTCGTCTCCCGCATCGTCGTCCATACCGTCGATGTCTTTGGAGTCAAAGTCGAGCATGTCGGTCAAATTGTCGACAGTGGCTACTAAGTGGGTGGTGGGTGGGCGGCGAATTTCTTCGTCATCCGCATCCCAATCCTGCCGAACATAGTTCGGCCAGGACTCTCCTGACAGGGAGAGAGAACTTAATGAGTTCAGTATGTCGCCGAAGGGCGAGTGCTGAAAGATATCCGCGGAGCTGAACTCCATGATCGGCGCCCAGTCGGATTCGATAGGCACGGGCGCAGGCGGTTCGGAGTCCGTGGCTGGGGAAGAATCCGGTAGTTCGGCGTCATGGCTCCCGTGAAGGGTAAGGTCGATACTCGGCTCGATCGCCGCTAAGAATACGACCTCAGTGGCGGGGTCTATCCACCCATCCATGGATGGCGCAATTGGCTCCGAATTGAGGGTCGGAGCGGTTGCCGGTGCGGTCTCCTAAACACTGTCAGATGGTAGAGCTAAATCATGCTCATCGTGACCGTGCGGCGCACTCGGCAGGGGCTCGAATCCGTCGAAGATCAAGTCTTCGCGGATGTCGCCCGTGTAGTTTAAGCTTCCAAACCTGACCTAGTGGCCAGGGGCGTAACTCTCGATCTGCTCCAGATGGCCAAGCGAGTTGGCCCGCAGTACGAAGCCGCCGAATACAAAGATCTGTCCGGGGAGAAAAGTCTCACCCTAGACTGCATCGCTATCGATGATCGAAGGAGCCATCAAGCCTAACGGTCACGACACAGAGGAACTCTCAATGAAAGCACCAATGTCGGTGTCAAAACCGGCGGATCTCGGGTAGGGGGTCCCGAACTGTGCGTCTAAGGCGGATGGTAACATGAGGCAGGGGACACGATGTTTTACCCAGGTTCGGGCCCTCTTGATGGAGGTAAAACCGTACGTCCTACTTGATTGTTCTTGATAATATGAGTAGTACAAGAGTTGATCTACCACGAGATTAGAGAGGCTAAACCCTAGAAGCTAGCCTATGGTATGATTGTATCTTATCCTATGGACTAAACCCTCCGGTTTATATAGACACCGGAGGGGGCTAGGGTTACACAGAGTCGGTTACAAGGAAGGAGATCTACATATCCGTATTGCCCAGCTTGCCTTCCACGCCAAGGAGAGTCCCATTCGGACACGGGACGAAGTCTTCAATATTGTATCTTCATAGTCCAACAGTCCGGCCAAAGGATATAATCCGGCTGTCCGGATACCCCCTAATCCAGGATTCCCTCTGTCGCTCCTCCATTTGTCCCCGAGTGCATTACACCAAAATGTCTAGCACACGGGAACGAAGGAGAAGCGACCCCAACGACAACAGTCGGGATTCTTCCTCCTCTCATATATATATATATATATATATATGGTGGAACTCTCCCTCACTGATTCTTCTCTGACATATATTTGTGAATGTCGGTGATGGTAGCTCCTCTTTCGTTCCCGAGTGCATTACACCAAATTGTCTAGCACACGGGAATGAAGGAGAAGCTACCCCCACGACAACAGTCGGGATTCTTCGTCCTCTCATATATGATGGAGACTCGACAGACTTAAAGTCAACCCAAAATATCGTTTAATTATCTTTCTAAAAGAGGATTTGGCTAGTCTCACCTCGATGTCAGAGGGGGTCGGTGACGGGGATGACGACGGGGATGATGGAGGGGCCGGGGGCTCCTAGATTTCTGCGAAAACAAAAACCCTATAAGCTATCAACTAATCATATGCATATGCCTTGCATAGTGCTCTCCAATTATAGCATTCAAAGTAGGAGTAGTTTTCCAATTTGAGCATTCAATAAGCAAAATCAAATCGCAAAATAAAGTAGTATTCAAATTAGGACGCATTCGTACATCGTCGAATATTATCACTAATACACCTCGAATACTATCATACATATAGCATCGCCAGTACAGCTAGAACCGTAGCGCCCGACGGGTATCGGTGCGGGCGGTGGACACCCAAAGGGAAGGAACCATCACAGGATCATAGCTCCAGTGAGATCCCTGAAGAACCTGCCAGGTATTGTCGAACCTGCCCTCCAACGCAACCATGTAGCGACGGACGTGCTGGTCCTCCTCGCTGACACGTTGACGTACCACCTCCGCGGTGTCCGGAAGCCTCGGCACCGTCACTGGCCCACGCGACCGCCACCAAACAAGGATCGGGTCAACACGGGCTGGCTCCTCACCAACCTACGCCCCCCGGAAGGTAGCACCTCCCAAAACCAGCCCGGCGGAGCCCAGTCCCGGACATGGCCCCTCTGATCAAGCCGGCCTCCTCCGCCGAGTCGACGACGAGGATGCGGGATAGGCATCATCGACGTCGATGCGGGAATAATTGCTTTAACTAAAAAAACAAACTAGTTCTATTAATTTCCTTGCTATAAATAGAATAAAGTAGTACTTACTAAAAATAAACTAGCTAGTTTAACTAGTTCTATTATTTTTCTAACTAATTCTATTAAACACTTTCTAACTAGTATTTACTAAAAGTTATCGGGGAGGGGGGTACATATATCGACAACGACATACCCGATAAAAAAAAAAGAAGAGGAAGAAGAAGAAAAAAAGAGGATAAGAAGAAAGGAATAAAGGACAAGATCGAAGAAAAGAAGAAAAAAAGAGGAGAAGAAGAAGGAATAGAGGAGAAGAAGAAAAAAATAGAATAATATACTCCCTCCGTTCCTTGATATAAGGTGTATAGAATTTTGAGAAAAAATCCAAAATATAAGGTGTATTGCGTTGCACCACTTATTTGGATAATTTTTTTAAGGATTTGATTACATTTCTTTATATCAGACAAGCTCCTCTATTTTCTCATGTCAAGTAGTCAAGTGAAATCTCGCTCAGTACTTGTGAAATTTTCCTTCCACATGCGTTCTTTAATTTCCGTGCCAAAAACTATACACCCTATATTTAGGAACAGAGGGAGTATTATTCTATTTCTTCTTGTTGTCCTCTATTCCTTCTTCTTCTACTCTTTTTTTTCTTCTTTTTCATCTTCTTATTTATTTCTCATCTTCTTCCTTTCCTCTTCTTCTTATTCTTCTTCTTCTTCTCCTTCTTCCTCTTCTTATTTTCCTTTTTCTCTCCTTCTTTTTCTTCTAAATATGAACATACATAAATGACTTTGATCATACACAATTTTCAGATTCCTACACAGTATAAACATATACATAAAAATTCTATGAACAAAATTACAACAGAAAAAAATCATAAAAATTATATGAAAAAACTGACATATTCTTTGCATATGAACATACAAACATTTGCATATTCAATAATAATATCACTCAAAAAATCTAAACTACACATCTAAATTAATACATCTAAATTACAACAACTAAATTAACTACACATCCAAATTAATACAACTAAATTGCAAATTATATATATATATATATATATATAGGGAATGGATTTGCTACCCACACTAGCTCTAGTGGTTGTTATCGGAACCGTTGGTTGGCTTTAGGATTCGCACTTTTAGGTGGATAAGGTTCTGATTTTCTAAATTACTGAATTTCGCCACATTATATTAGGAATGGTTGGCTGGACCTGTCTGTAGTGGCAGGCCCCAAAATGGCAACCTACTCTCTGGCTATGTAGGCGCACTCAGAACAGGAGCAGGTTGGCCTTTCTGAAAATGCAGATCGCTACAGGAGCCACTTCGGGCATCTTACAAATTTGAACGACGGTGGCAATGTATTAAAAGTTCTTGGTCCGGCGTGCTGGACGGTCATTGTAAGAATTGCCATTTTCGTATATCTGGTCAAAGGTTCAGCACCTTATGAAACTAGGAATTGGACTGCGACATGTCCTGTCATTTTTAGTCTAGCAAAAAGTAAAACGGTGCTGCACCGTTCGCACTGGTATATAACAAGTCGCTCTTTTTTGTACTCTCTCTCATGATAATGCATTCGTAAAACACATGCAGCAATGGTAACTACATACTGGTTAATTAATGGCTCTATAAGGATGCGTGATTCCCTCTCGAACGTACGTGTCTACTCTATGAGGCGTGTGACAGAGAAATCTATGTATGCATTTTCCGTCAGTACTTGGTGATTTTACAGTATTGTTACAAACTACAAGGACATCACTCACCATTCCTCCCCTGCATATATGTTTACTTGGATCTTCAGAAAAGGGCAAGACCACCCACCCTCACCCCCAATTTTTTGGTGCATTTTTTGTAAGTAAGCGTGCGACGTATTTTTATTTTGTTGACAGACGTACTCTTGTAAACCGTAGAAAGACAGGCAGACGGATATACGACGGAGAGACTTTGACGTACCCGCCCAGGAGCAATCATCTCCTGCTCCGAACAGCGCCGACGTGCTGCGAGTGTTCTACCATCCAGGAATTGTGTGGGTTTCTGTTTCGACTAGCTTTCAAAATATAGTTTGATTCCTATTTATTCTGTCCCTTTTAGATGATTGTCCTGAAATTTAACAGTAAGTTGGAGAATGCCGCTTCCTTCACTCTGATTCAATCACAAACGGGTGCTGATGCAGATCAACTGAGGCATGGAAAGCATTGCCGCATTTTGCAGCAGCTGATGCATCTTGCATGTGTGCTTGACAAAACAAGTTTGTCTCAGGTCTATTATCGGAGCTCATGTGACTATGGTCAACCTCTTAACAACGGTCCATCAGGATCATTTCAAGTGTTCTTTTTTTTTTTAGAAAAGGAGGGTCAACCTCTTAACAACGGTCCATGAGGATCATTTCAAGTGTTCTTTTTTTTTAGAAAAGGAGGATGACTCCCGATCATTGCATCTGAGCGATGCATACGGCCACTTTATTAATTATTTTCACAAGACTTTACAAAGTCATACAACAGTAAGACTAAAACCGCCGTCTAAGCAACAAACTGTCGCTACACCTATCCAGTTGATGAAGGGGCGCAGATAGCGTGAGTCTAATACCAAACAGACATCGCAGCCAAGCCTAACATCTAAGACCTGAGACCCAACCTAGCCACTTGCCGGGTCTAGGGCACACACTGGTCCGGCGTGTTCTCAGAGGCCGCCGCCGCCAACTGCCACCGCTCCATCTTCAGAATTGTACTGATGCATCAACCTTGCTCGGTCCAGCTATCGTCGACGCCACCACGGCGCCCAACGGCACCTCCTCCCTGCGTGCAAACAGCTGTACACGTCGCGGTCGCCACTGATACACCTCAGCGCCATGCTGCCACGTACCACCAGCCGACACAACTTGAAGCCCTTGGAGTATCTGTCGTGCGTAGCACCTGCCGACCAGGCATGACCAAGCGTAGCACCTGTCGGTCAGCCATGACTTGACATCTTCACCAAATCTTCGTGCAAGACGAAGCCGCTCCACCTCCTGCCTCTGACTTCCAGCGCTGCTCCACAAAACGACGCTCCCAAGAGAGAAACGACACCGCAGTGCCGCCATCGTCCGGTCTGGAACACCAGATCCTAGGGTTTCCCCCGGAGCAATAGGAGTGGGTCGACGGTAGTCACATGACGATGCCTTCATCAAGGTAACGACGTGGAACGCCGCCATCGCCCGCCGTCGACTCGGTTTTCACCGGCAACTACGTCTCCCCGACTCGCAGCTGGTGCCAGACGACGGACCCCGAGATGCAAACACCCAGCCTCAGGCCGACCACCTCTGACGAAAGAGATGACCACCACCGCCGGTTGCACTGGTCAGAACAGATCTGATCGGAGGTGCCGCCGACGAGGACCACCAGGCCCTCCACGCCGCCGTCGCTGATCTGAAGGCAGCATGCACGCCGCCGCAGACAAGCCAGCCGCCGTCGACCGCAGCCGCCGCCGCCGCCACCCGAAGGGACATCCGCAGCCCTGGCCTCCGCCGCGCCAAGCCGTCGCCGTCCGAGGACGGGCCGGCCTCCCGCTGCCAACCGCCGTGCCGCAGATCCCAGATCGGTCGTACCACCACACGCCTTGGGGTCCTCCCCACCCCGAAGACGCGCGAGAGAAGAGATCCCCCGCCACCGCCATCGGCCCCCGGGCTTAGCCCGGCGGCGTCTTCCAGCGACGGCGGAGGGAGGGGAGGAGGGAGTTTGCGACGCGGCGGCTAGGTTTCTAGCCACCCGAGTCGCCCCAGGGGGAGGACGACGTGGGCGTTCCTTTGAGATCCCATATATACTTCTGAATTCTGATTGCCCTCCTTCAATGGATAAACTGTCGGTCCTCACCGTTTGTTTCCATCATCAGATCCCTGAAGCCTAAAGATTGCCGGTCCTCACAGAAGCAGCTCCACACAGCATGCCCATTATCAGCTTCACATCTTCATCATAGAACTGGATGCCGCGCTTGTGATCCATAGTAGTTGAACTTGCTTCCTCGTTGATATGACTTAGAATAGACATTATAAAATGCCTATCCTTCCTAGTTATTTTCGGTAGCTCTGGCAGCCTCCCGAACTCAATCTCGGCGACGTACTGTCTTTTCTCGTCGTCCAACAAGGCGATCAAATCATGCAACTTCTTCATGCTGCACCTCGAGCCGATCGCGGGCGCCTTTCCATTGGTCGGGCTATGTTCTTCTTCGTCCGATTCTGACCCGGCAACGCACCCCCCGTGCAGGATAATCAATGCCTCCTCGTTTTCGGATTCTGATGAGACGTCGTCAATCCGTCGGGACGCGCTTGGCGCCAAAGTCAGGATCATGTACCCGTTGTCGAGGTACCACTCATGGGGAGCGGAGCTGCTGTTGGGGATGTCGTGGACGCTGTAGGCGGCCTGGAGCATGGCGAGGTGATCCCAGGAAGGAGGCTGGGGTGGCGGCGGCGTGGGGTAGCCCGAGAGAAACTGGTTGGTGTCGACGGCTGGGACGACGTGGATGGTGTCGAGGCGTTTGTCGATGCCGTGAAGAAACTGGTTGGTGAGATCCCACCTCGGTGACGGTATGGTCGATGTCGGCGAGCCCGGCGGTGAGCAGCTTCGTGTGGCGGGCGTACTCGGCAACGGAAAGACCCCCCTGCTTGAGGTTACGGTACTGCCTATTGAGCATCATGTACCGAGACGCCTTGTTCACGAGGAAGTAATCCCGGATGCGATTCCAAAGATCATAAGTGGTGGTGGCCCCGACGACATGATCGACAAGGTTATCGGCGAGGGTGGCATAGATCCAAAGCACGAGATGGGCATCGAGCTCGCGCTGTTGGGCGGTGGCGTTGGCCAGAAGGGGGTGCTCGCTGAATTGGGTGGCGTCGTAGCGGATCAGAACCAGCAGGAAGAACGACTTCCACTTGTGATAGTTGTGCTCGTCGGGATTAAGGAGGAACTTGATGTGGTTGTGGATGATGTGTTGAAAATAGGGTTGCGGGCAGGGGGAGGGGGCGGCGCCGTGGAAGAGAAGATGGGGGCGAACTGGGTTGTGGGGGGAGGGAAGAGCCGCTATTGAGAGCTGGGGAGGTCCCAAAGACAAAAGGAGCTGAGGAGGTGGCGGCGGACATGGAGCCACCGCCGAGGGATGGGCCGGTGGCCAAGGAAAGGGAGCCCGGCGAGGTGGCCGAGCTAGTGGCCGGGGAGGTGGCAGAGAAGGTGGAGTCCGGAGCTATGGGAGGGACCTGGTCACTGATACCAAGCTGAACCTCGCCCAGTTACAAGATATACATCGCTGGAGCCATAACAGCCAGCCCGAAGGAAGTGGCACGCAGGCAGGGCGTGCTCCATGATCCTATTGTCTAGGAGTACAAGTACAAATACATACACATATACAGTACGTGTTAACAATAGCCATCCATCCTGCGACGATGGTGAGCAATCAGATACTTAGCTATCCATGCATGGCCCACGGTACAGAAAAACGGGGCCATGGGTGGAGGAGCTGCGTGTGCACTACTTTTTAAAAAAAAAAAAACGGTTACCATTCTTCTTCACATCTTTCTATTCTGATGTAACGGTCCAGACCTTAGCCAACAAAAAAACATTCTGCACTGTTCGACTAAGGCCCAGCGCGGACAGACACGTCCATGCGAAAATGACCTGCTAAAACTAGCTAGATGGCCCCAACAGAATAAAACGTCTAGGAATAAGTCAATGTTCAACCCCCGAGACAAACAACAGTGATCTACTTCCTGATATCCTTGGATCAGGGATTGGCTGACGTATTCTGTCGGCGCTCCTTTCAACGCTCCTCTATAGTGAAGATGGATGTGGTCCGTGATCCCACTCACGAGCAGCTACAGCCTGCACCGCTATATCTCCAGAATGCAAGCAGGTTGCAGGCCATTGTTATCCCGAACTGAATACTGAGAGATAAAAAGCTTGAGGAAGATTAAAGATCCGTGGATGTTCATATTTGAAGCGACATACGGCAATAGATGGTCATATCGACTACTTCTTGTGCGTTTAATTTCGTAATAACCTGAAGCTATAGATTGTACTGCAATACCACTCCCCTCGCATTCTATTTTTCAAAATTGTCGCCATTTTACACATACTCAATCTGCCAAACACATTTTCAAGTTGAAAATCTGTATGGGACCCTGCCTTCGGGCCGGAGCGTGCCATTTTGGAGCGATGATATATCTTCTGGATCAGACGAAGAAGGGATAGGTTATCCACTATATATACCGGAGTGGCCGTGTTTTAGGGTTTATATCCGGCAAATCCCCAATCCTCCTCCGCCGCATCCCTCTCCTGCAATAAATGGTTTTATCCCCGGCTGCATTTTACCGCCCGATGTCGAGCGTTGGACGCGGGCGGGGTGGCCAAGGGGGGCCGCGGCGGCTCATCCCCGGACAACCGGGCCCGCCATGACGCGAGACCGGGATCTCCACCTTCCACTCGCCAGTGGAGGAATGGCGCCGCCTGCAAGCGCGGGAGCGCGGTGCCTTGTCCCGTTGCGGTGGCAGGCTGGCGTGGCGGAACTTCGACCGCTTCCCCGAGATCCACTGACCAACAACCAAGCGCCTCTAGGCGGCGGAGCGCAAGTTCTTCGAGGCGAAGGAGGCGGTCGCCGCCGGTGAAGAAGGGGTCGACGTGCGGATAGAGGCGACCAAGGAAGAGTACAACTTTGCATTGGCAACGCACCAGGCAAAGTGCGCGCTCGTTGGTGCATCCCGAGGACACGCTCCTTGTGTCAGTCCTGTGCCGCTCCTTGACGGTGGCGGAGTGGGTGCGCGATGGCTGCGTCGCAAGTAAGCGAGCACTCCAAGTCGCCATCATGTCGTCGAAGTGCGAGGCAGAAGCACAAGCGGCGACGAAGGCAAAGGCGAGGCGGCGCATGGAGGAGAGGGAGCACTTGCTCCGGATGTTGGCCGGAAAGATCTCGTCGGACGATGCATCGGACGTCGGCGACGAATGCAGCTTCGACGACCATGACCCTCCAATGGCTGACGCCTACACTGAGGTCAAAGCAGCACCACCGACTGAAAGAGGAATGGGCCGGTGAGGAAATGGTAATTTCCTCCACCTTTACCCGCTTAATTTAGTTTTTTTTCATCTTATGTGTAAGTATTGTCCGGCCGATGAAAACAGGTTATTTTGGTTGTCCGATGATCCTTAATTCTGAATTGTGCCCGAATTTAAGTAGGTTTGTTACTAGTTCGTTGATCTATGAATGTTAATTTCGTATGTTGCATGTGCTGCATTGACACGATGGACATAATTATCACGAGACCAAGAAATTTTTGGATCAGCGTTTATTCTGCGTGCACTACGGTCGAACATGTGAGACCAGGTGCATGCGGATGCATGTGTGCCAGGTAGCTCTAGCCCGTTGGCGGACAAAAATGTTTGTGGCGTGCCAATGGGGGTGGTATGCGGAAAAATGAAACTATTCAGTTACACTTCAGTCGACTGATCCGATTTTGGGCCAGCCGAATTTCAGAAACGAGTGAGGGGCTTGCCGAAGGGAAGGAAGAACCAGCCACAGCGGAGAGGAGGGACTCGCTGGATTAGCTACCCAGTATATATCTTAGGGTTCAATGTGGGGGCGCTGGTGGGGCGCGGTGGCAGGGCAGTGGCGTGGGGATTCTCCGGAGAAAAATCCAGTTGCGGGCGGGGCTAGAGAGATGGCCGGGGCGGCGGCTAGACCGGCGCTGGGAGGCGATTCTGAGAAGGGTGGGGCGGCGAGGTGGTCGCGGGAGCGCCGCCGGCCGCGGGTGGCGGTGGCTGACGGTTCAGCCGGCGTCACGTTTGGCGGTCGAGGAGCTGAGGAAGAAGAAGATCTAGCTGCCGCATGAATTTTAATCCAACGATCCATGAATCGACTGATCCTAACTGAAAATTTCAGTCGACTGAACAGTAGCCTCTTCCAAAATGGAATCAACATAGTTGCGGTGCTCTATGTCGTATGTGGCTCTCGGTACAGAAATAGTGACCATGGGGAGGGGAGCAGCGTGTCCAGCCCCCTTTTCTTGTTTCTCTCCATTTTTCTTCACATTTTTTCTTCTTCATTTTTTTAGTTGGCACACCTTCTCTTCATACCGCCCAGTCCTGAGCTCATAGCATCTGCGTCAATGTGAAAGGGGCCTGCTACCGCAACTATCATTTCATACTCATTTTCCACAAGAAAACAATGCGTACAAAAAACATAAAATATGGAAAGGCTCAAACCTTCGGTCGACGGTTCTCCAGATTCATGTTGGAACCGTTGGAGCCGAACACAGGTGGTCCCTGCCTGCTGCACTGCCATCCTTGCAGCCTAGTGCATGCGAGCACTGTAGCCTCGCAGGTAGCATGGACCATCTTCCTCTATAAGAGGAAATAAGCATCAAATGATTAATAACATGAAAATGTAAATGAGGTAACAGGAACCTATGCTTGTGATTGCAGCCGCACCAGCGAAGTTTTATAGGTTTGCTTTTCCATATATATATATATATATATATATAGGGTGTCGCGCTATTCGTCATCCTGGGTGAGGAATATTTATTCTTCACCCCCCTCTATTTTACCATCAATACATCGTAATTTTACGTTCCGTAAGTTTTGTCTTATTTCCGACGCAAAAGGAGACCGTAAGAAAATATATAATCGCCGTAAAAAATATTTTATGTTATGTAAAATTACAAACGTAAAAACATAGTCTAAAATACATGTAAACTGCAAATTTTCTTGTCTTATGACCTATATTTTAATTTTCTTATATCAAATTTTACGTAGTGAATTTCTATAAAGGTAACTATTTGAATTCCAAACGTAATTTAATTACGAAATGATCATAAAATTACCTCGGGTGAAGAATAACTTATTCTGCACCCTGAGTAATGGATAGTAACAATATATATATATATAAGAAAAATGGTTGAGTACTCCTGGGAGTACGAACTCCCGCTTCTCATATACCACATAGATGAATCTTTTATACCACTTTATTATTTTTAATATTTCATTAGTAATTATTAGATACCCCAAAATGAGTTCCATAAAAAAGTTCATGTGAGTCTACATATTTTTAAATGTTTACGTATATACTGATGTGTTTGTACGTGAAAAGGTATTTTACAAAAAGTACATCGCAGGTGATATTTTTTTCAACAAAACTCGTATTGGGATATCTTAGAATATTTAATGAAGTATATTGAGAATAATAAAGAGGTATAATTAATGCGTATATGAGGTATATTGAGAATGGGAGTACATACTCTCAGAAGTACAGAAGAGGAGTCCTATATATATATATATATAATAGCTAGGGGGGCGTGGCGGTGCGGCGGCAGCGGCGGCGGTCATTACAGGGAGGAGGAGGAGGGGATCGGGGCGGCGCTCACAGGGTGCGCGGCGACGGCGACGAGGAGGCAGCATCGGGGCAGGGCGGCGCGGGGCGGCGACGGCGTCGGGGCGGGGTGGGACGGCGACGGCATGGGCTCGAGGGCGGCTGACGGCGTCGGCGTGGGCTCAGGGGCACAGGCAATGGCGATGGCGGCGGGGCAGCCTGGCGGCGTCGAGGAGGTCGGCGTCGTCGGGCGGCAACTGGCGATGAAATCTGAAAAAATGCTAAGGGCTGGCTTATATAGGAAAGGCTTTAGTCCCAGTTCGTGGCACGAACCGGTTCCAAAGCTAGGCTTTGGTCCAAAGCCTTCTTTTCAGCAGCCCAAAGGGCGGGAAGCAGAGGCCTTTGGTAGGCCTTTGGTCCCGGTTGGTGGCACAAACCGGGACTAAGGGGGGGGGGCATTGGTACCGGCTGGTGCCACGAACCGGTACAAAAGTATACCTTTAGTACCGGTTGGTGGCACCAACCGGGACTAAAGGCCTTTTGCTGCCCGCATCGCGGCACGAAAGTTTAGTCCCACCTCGCTAGCTGAGGGAGCTCGAGAGTGGTTTATAAGCCCCACTCCCGCTGCCCTCTCGAGCTCCTCAAAAAATGCAGGCTTTCGGGTCTAAACATACTGTATCTACCTGTGGGCCTATTGGGCCTTCTACGGGCCTGAATCCTGACCCATGGGTGGGTTTCTAGTCGTATTCAGGCCGTGGTGGCCCAATAGATGGTATTTTTTATTTTATTTTTCCTAGTTTATTTCTTTTCTTTTTTGCTTTATTTATTTTATTTTGTTTCTACTTACAACAAAATACTTATTTATTTTATTTTATTTTGTTTCTAATTACTTATTTATTTTATTTTATGATAATTCTTTTTGCTATTAAAGTTCCTAACAAAAAAAGTTCTTTATAAAAATTCTTTTTGCTTTTAATGATCTTGAACAGAAAATACGTTGATAATTTTAGTTTCATAAATTTTATTTATATTATTAAAGTTTATTTTATTTTGTTTCTACTTATATATTTTATTAAAATTTATTTTATTCTGTTTCTAATTACTTATTTATTTTTTATGATATTTGTTATTTTCCATGCATTTACTGATTATTTTGAGCTATAAGACCCTGAAATTGAAAAGCAGTAGAAATGAACTCTGAAAAGGTTGAAAGTTGGCATGGTATCATCATTTCACCCACATAGGATGTGCAAGAAAGTAGAGAGGGTTACGGCAAAAACTGGATGCACTTCGTGTACAAAACGAACAATCTGTTTCGAAGTATCAGGATTTCATACGGAAACTCATCTGTTACAACATGCATTTCAAATGAACTACAAAAAGGTTGAAAGTCGGTATGGTATCATCATAATAGTTGTGGAGAGAAAGTCTTCACTTTTTTCGCTTGTGTGCTTTGCTTATTGCGCTGTAACCATGGATAATCTTCATCGTTTATCAGGACGCTTGGGTCGGCCTTGACTTTGAATGGAGGAATTTCATGAAACTTTTCATAATCTTCAGACATGTCTATCTTGCCCTCCACTCCCACAATGTCCCTTTTTCCTGAAAGAACTATGTGGCGCTTTGGCTCATCGTATGATGTATTCGCTTCCTTATCTTTTCTTTTTCTCGGTCTGGTAGACATGTCCTTCACATAGATAACCTGTGCCACATCATTGGCTAGGACGAACGGTTCGTCAGTGTACCCAAGATTGTTCAGATCCACTGTTGTCATTCCATATTGTGGGTCTACCTGTACCCCGCCTCCTGACAGATTGACCCATTTGCACTTAAACAAAGGGACCTTAAAATCATGTCCGTAGTCAAGTTCCCATATGTCCATTATGTAACCATAATATGTGTCCTTTCCCCTCTCGGTTATTGCATCAAAGCAGACACCACTGTTTTGGTTGGTGCTCTTTTAATCTTGGGGATCATGTAAAATGTATTCCCATTTATCCGTATCCTTTGTAAGTCAATACATTCGAAGATGTTCCCCTGGACAACGAGTACAACTCATCACAAACAGTGGTGTCACCCCTGAGACGTGTTTCCAACCAACTGCTGAAAGTCCTGATGAGTTTACATGTAATATAGTCGTCACACTGCTCCGGGTGTTTGGAGTGCAGACTGTTCTTGTGTTCATCTACATACGGGGTCATCAAGGTAGAGTTCTGTTGAACTGTGTAGTGTGCTTGAGACCAAGAATGCCTGTCCCTGCATATTATTGAGTCCTCTCCTAGCGTGCCTTTTCCAGTCAGTCTCCCATCATACCGCGATTTAGGGAGACCTATCTTCTTAAGGCCAGGAATGAAGTCAACACAAAACCCAATGGCATCCTCTGTTTGATGGCCCATTGAGATGCTTCCTTCTGGCCTAGCATGGTTACAGACATATTTCTTTAGGACTCCCATGAACCTCTCAAAGGGGAACATATTGTGTAGGAATACGGGGCCCAGAATGACAATCTTGTCGACTAGATGAACTAGGACGTGCGTCATGATATTGAAGAAGGTTGGTGGGAACACCAGCTCGAAACTGACAAGACATTGCGCCACATCACTCCTTAGCTTGGTATGATTTCTGGATCGATCACCTTCTGAGAGATTGCATTGAGGAATGCACATAGCATCACAATGGCTAATCGGACATTTTCCGGTAGAAGCCCCCTCAATGCAACCGGAAGCAGTTGCGTCATAATCACGTGGCAGTCATGAGACTTTAGGTTCTGAAACTTTTTCTCTAGAATATTTATTATTCCCTTTATATTCAACGAGAAGCCAGTCGGGACCTTCATACTGAGCAGGCATTCAAAAAATATTTCCTTCTCTTCTTTGGTAAGAGCGTAGCTGGCAGGACCTTCATACTGCTTTGGAGGCATGCCATCTTTTTCGTGCAAACATTGCAGGTCCTCCCATGCCTCAGGTGTATCTTTTGTCTTCTCATACACGCCCAAGAAGCCTAACAGGTTTACGCAAAGGTTCTTCGTCACATGCATCACGTCGATTGAAGATCGTACCTCTAGCTCTTTCCAGTAGGGTAGTTCCCAAAATATAGATTTCTTCTTCCACATGGGTGTGCGTCCCTCAGCGTCATTCGGAACAGCTAGTTCGCCGGGACCCTTTCCAAATATTACGGGTAAATGAGAGACCATAGCAAGTACGTGATCACCGGTACGCAAGGCGGGCTTCTTCCGGTGATCTGCCTCACCTTTGAAATGCTTGCCTTTCTTTCGACATTGATGGTTGGTCGAGAGAAATCAACGATGGCCCAGGTACACATTCTTCCTGCATCTTTCCAGGTATATACTTTCGGTGTCAGCTAAACAGTGCGTGCATGCGTGGTATCCCTTGTTTGTCTGTCCTGAAAGGTTACTGAGAGCGGGCCAATCATTGATGGTCACGAACAGCAACGCATTTAGGTCAAATTCTTCCCCATGTGCTCATCCCATGCATGTACACCTGTTCCATTCCACAGCTTTAAGAGTTCTTAAACTAATGGCCTTAGGTACACATCAATGTCGTTTCCGGGTTGCTTAGGGCCTTGGATGAGAATTGGCATCATAATGAACTTCCGCTTCATGCACATCCAAGGAGGAAGGTTATACATACATAGAGTCATGGGCCAGGTGCTGTGATTGCTGCTTTGCTCCCCGAAAGGATTAATGCCATCCGCGCTTAAAGAAAACCATACGTTCCTTGGGTCACTTGCAAACTCAGCCCAGAACTTTCTCTCGATTTTTCTCCACTGCGACCCGTCAGCGGGTGCTCTCAACTTCCCGTCTTTCTTACGGTCCTCACTGTGCCATCACATCAACTTGGCACGCTCTTTGTTTCTGAACAGTCATTTCAACCGTGGTATTATAGGAGCATGCCACAACACCTTCGCAGGAACCCTCTTCCTGTGGGGCTTGCCCTCAACATCACCAGAGTCACCTCGTCTGATCTTATACCGCAATGCACCGCATACCGGGCATGCGTTCAAATCCTTGTACGCACCGCGGTAGAGGATGTAGTCATTAGGGCATGCATGTATCTTCTCCACCTCCAATCCTAGAGGGCATACAACCTTCTTTGTTGCGTACGTACTGTCGGGAAATTCGTTATCCTTTGGAAGCTTCTTCTTCAATATTTTCAGTAGCTTCTCAAATCCTTTATCAGGCATAGCATTCTCTGCCTTCCACTGCAGCAATTCCAGTAAGGTACCGAGCATTGTGTTGCCATCTTCACAATTGGGGTACAGCCATTTTTTGTGATCCTCTAACATGCGATTAAACTTCAGCTTCTCCTTTTCACTTTCGCACTTTTCCCTTGCATCAACAATGACCCGGCGGAGATCATCATCGGGCACATCGTCTGGTTCCTCTGGATCTTCAGCTTCCTCTTGATCTTCAGCTTCCCCCGTTGCAGCAACATCGTATTCAGGGGGCACATGGTTGTCATCGTCCTCCTCTTCTTCGCTGTCTTCCATCATAACCCCTATTTCTCCGTGCTTTGTCCAAACATTATAGTGTGGCATGAAACCCTTATAAAGCAGGTGGGTGTGAAGGATTTTCTCGTCAGAGTAAGACCTCGTATCCCCAAAATTAGGGCATGGAGAACACATAAAACCATTCTGCTTGTTTGCCTCAGGCACTTCGAGAAAATTATGCAGGCCCTTAATGTACTCAGAGGTGTGTCTGTCACCGTACATCCATTGCCGGTTCATCTGCGTGCATTATATATAATTATGTGTGTCAAAAGTAAGAAAATTAGACAAGTATGTATCTAAACTAAGATTTTTTTTCTTTCAGAAAGAAGATAAGAACAAGAGGCTCACTACGGTGGTGCCGGCGACGAGATCGGCGCGGGTGATCGACAGCGGTGAAGACGAGGACGGGGCGTGACGGACCGCTAAACCTAGATAAATCTCGAAAAAAATGGAGCTCGGAGGTCGAGCTTCGAGAGGAGAAAGCTTAACTAATGTGGCTCGGGCATTTCATCGAACACCTCATGTGCACAGGAGGTGAGCTACAGCACCCAATGCCCTCCCCCTCGCCGGCCAGCAAAAAACAGAGCATTGTGGAGTGCTCTACTCACCTGCGATGGGCTATATATGGGCAACTCATTGGTCCCGGTTCGTGGCTGGAACCGGGACTAAAGGCCATCCTTATATCCCAGTTCCTGCCATAAACCGGGACCAATGATTGTGGGCCAGGAGCGAGGCCCATTGGTCGCGGTTCGTGCCAAGAACTGGGACAAATGGGCCCAGATGAATCGGGACCAATGCCCATGAGGCCCCGGCCGCCCCCTGGGCTCACAAACTGGGACAAATGCCTCCATTGGTCCCGGTTCATGGCAGAACCGGGACTAATGGGCTGGCCAGGCCCGAACAAAAGCCCCCCTTTCTACTAGTGTGATAAGCGAAACGTTCTTGTGGGTACACGGGAATTTCATATAGTCACTTTCGTCATGTTGGTTTGATTTGTGTTCCCTACTTTGATAATTTCATACGTGGGTGGACCGGTGCTTAGGTGTTGTTCTTACTTAAAAAAAACCTCGTACTTATGATTAACCCCCTCGCAAGCATCCCCAACTACGAGAAAAGTATTAGGATAAAATCTAACCATAGAATTAAACATTTGGATCCAAATCAGTCCCTTACGAAGTAGCGCATAGACTAGGGTTTAAGCTTCTGCCACTCTCGCAACCCATCATCTAATAACTACTCCACAATGCATTCCCTTAGTCCCTAATTAGGTGAAGTGTCATGTAGTCGACATTCACATGACACCACTAAGGGAATCACAACATGCATATCATCAAAATATTGAACACATATCAAGTTCACATGATTACTTGCAACAAGATTTTTCCCTTGACCTCAAGAACAAAAGTAACTACTCACACACGATAATCATGCTCAAGATCAGGGGGGTATTAAATAGCATAATGGATCTAAACATATAATCTTCCACAAAATAAACCATGTAGTAATCAACTACAAGATGTAATCAACACTCTCACAAGCACCAATCTAAGGTTCCGGTACAAATATTGAACACAAGAGATGAACTAGGGTTTGAGAAGAGATGGTGATGTTGAAGATGTTGGTGGAGATTGCCCTCCCCAAGATGGGAGAGTAGTTGGTGATGATGATGACAATGATTTCTCCCTCCGGGTGGGAAGTTCCCCCGGGGGAATCGCTCCGTCGGAGGGCAAAAGTGGTCCTGCCCAAGTTCCACCTTGAGACGACTGTGCTTCATCCTGAAAGCCCTCTCCTTATTTTTTCTAGGTCAAAATGACATATATAGCAGAAGAGGGGCAACAGAGGTGGGCCGAGGAGGGCACAACCCACTAGGGCGCGCCAGGGGACCCTGGCGCGCCCAGGTGGGTCCCCTCTGGTAGTTGTTTGCTCCAATAATTCTTATATATTCCATAGAAAATCTTCGTTATGTTTTAGCTCATTTGGAATTGTGTAGAATAGGTGGCCTGACATAGCTTTTTCAGGTCGAGAATTTTAGTTGTCGGTATTCCCCTTCTTTGTGTGAAACTTGCATATTTTGAGAGAAAAGGCATTAGAATTACTCCAAAAAGAATTATCATGCATAAAAACATTATAAATAACAGTAGGTAAACATGATGCAAAATGAACGTATCAACTCCCCCAAGCTCAGACCTCGCTTGTCCTCAAGCGAAAACTGATACCGAAAAAACTGTCCACATGCTCAGAGAGAGAGAGAGAGAGGTGTCGATAAAAACAAAATACGGACATATAAGCATCATGTATATTATTAAAACAACAACAAACTTTACTATAGAACATTTATCAGAAAACTTTTATCATAAACTTATCATGAACAAGTAATAATTCATCACAACATCGAAGTATAAAGCATAAACTCTATTGAAAATCAACAAACTATGTTCTCAGTCAACTTTGCAACTACAATTCATCATCTTTTAAGGAAGGGTCACGTATCGGAGCCTTTTGGCAAGTCCACATACTCAACCATCAAATAGTATTCTATAATTGCTAGCACTCACCGCATACACATGAGCAAAAAGTTTCAACCGGACACATAGAAAGATAGGGACTTATAGTTTCGCCTTCCAACGTATTCACCTCAAGGGTGATGTCAACAATAATAACTCATGTCCACCCATGTCCAACTAGATATATATGCCTAGATCTTTCCTCGCCACATGGTGCTTGCCAAAAGAGAAAATAAGAAGGAATAGAGAGATATTTTGACTCTTGCATAAAAGTAAATACGCAAAAGTAAAGGATAGGCCCTTCGCAGAAGGAATCAGAGGTTGCCATGCGCTTTTTGGTTGTACGCTCAATCACTTAGTGCAAAAGAACATCACGTTATATTGCCCCTTCTAATAGCAACCTTTATTACGCAGTATGTCGCCTTTATTATTTTGCCATCACAAGTTCGTACAACGCTCAATTTTCTCCTACACTAAATGATCTAACACATTTAGAAGCAATTTTTATTGCCTTATTGCACCGATGACAACTTATTTGAAGGATCTTACTCAATCCATAGGTAGGTATAGTGGACTCTCAAAACAAGATTTGGTTTAAGGGTTTTGGATGCACAAGTAGTATCTCTACTTTGTGCGGAATTTTTGGCTAGCAAAGATGGGGGCAAGCACCACATGTTAAAGGATCTATGACAATATAACTTCCATGTGAATATGAACAAACCGAAATCATTATGTTGTCTTCCTTGTCGAACGTCAACAATTTTGGCATATAATATTTTGATGGGGGCTCGCAATCATAAAAGATATCCAATATAGTGTATTTGCATGTGAATCTTCTCTTGCCTTATTAATTGTTTCATGAATTGCATCATTGACCAATTCTATGTTTGTAAATCTCCAATATTATCTACTTATACTCTTCCTTATGTGATGTCATTACTTACCATAAGATTCGCATATGATATTTTTCATTTATTTCCTTTTTTTTATTGAACATGAAAATAAAGAAAGCAAAACTCAAACTAAACTTGATAATATATCTCGCACCCGATTACAAGGATATAACACCAAGTAAGCACTCGGAAAGAAAGGATAGAACTAAACTTTTCTTGAACTAAAGCAAAAGATAACTAAGGATCGAACTAAGATAAGTAAAGGCAGAAGATAGTGGAGGTGATACGATACCGGGGCGCCTCCCCCACACTTGGAACAAGCCAAGGGGAGTGCCCATACCCGATACTTAAGTCTCCTTTGGTGATGAAGAAGCTGGTGGTGGAGAAGTAGTCGCGATCTTATCTTTAGGTTTTCGTGGCAGGGCTCGCCATCATAAGAGGAGTGAGTCTCACGAGTCGTGCAACTAGCAGCCAAACTCATACCTTTAACCCTTGCCTCATATTCAAAGACTTGGTTTTGGAGATCGTAGATCTGGCTTTGGAGAAAGTTGATTTGCTTATTGAATGTGAAGACGGTGTCCATCATGGACTTGCCATCCACCTTGAGATCACGGGTGTAGTCCGCGATCCCGAGGTGATTGGCATTGAGTCCACGTTCCACCATCCCCTTGCACTTGAAGACCTCCTGCTCCATAGATTTGAGCCTGGCCTCGACGGTTCCCATCCCTTTGGGGCCCTACACATCGCGGATGTGGAGCACCCCCTCATGCATATCGATAGCTTGAGGGTGCTGCATCACCTCCCACAAATATGGGTTGATGACGTTCTCGAAGAACTTGTCCTTGGAGGAGCTTGAAGCGGCCATGGTGAATTAGATCGATCAGAAAACAGCGAGAAAAGAAAACAAAAGATTTCTCCGCAATTCGTGGTAAATAGGTTTGGGGGTATATAAAGATTTTCTTATCTTGGGAAACAATCAAACAGGAGAAAAACAGAGTCTAGAAGGTACCCGAGGTGGGCACAACCCACCTGGGCGCGCTTGGCTTGCCAGGCGCGCCCTGGTGTCTTGTGCCCACCAGGGGTGCCTTCCTGGTTGTTTCTTATTTCCCTAATTTTTAATATATTCCAAAACTGATAGAAAATTTTTTGCGGATTTTTCGGAGTCTGTTACTTACCGTATCACATACCTCCTCTTTTTTCACGATTCTGGAGTGTTCTAGAAGGTTTCTTTTATGTGTTCTTCCAGTGTCATAGTTTGGATAATATTGCTTTCAACATTAACTAGCAAAAGGGCCCATGCGTTGCAACGGGAGAAAAAAAATATAATCTTCAACGGTCATGACCACATTTTGTTGCATCAGCAAGATACACTATCACTCTCAATTTCCTGAAATCATGCCATTTTTTAAACTCGTGCACATATTGGAAATCGTAAACATTTCTCAAATTTGTGGACTCTTTTACAAATTTCCAAACATTTTCTAAAATCAAGAACATTATTTGATTCATGAACATTTGTATAATATTTTAAAACATTTTTTAAAGTGTCAACAATTTTTTAAACAATTTTCTTGAATCGGTGAACATTTCTAGAATCGACGAACATTATTTTGGAAATTGGTGGAAATTTTTTTGAAATCCATGAACATTTTCCGAAATGCATAATCATTTTTGAATCAATGAATATTTAATGAATGAATAAACTATTTTGTAAGTCACGAACAGTTTTTGAATTTTAAGGATATTTTTCCATTCATAAAGATTTTTTGAATTGGCGAAATTCTGTTCAATTTCATTACAATTTTTTAATACATGAACTTTTTATAAAAATCATGAACATTGTGGATTTCCTGAACATTGGTTTTCAAAATTTGGAACTTTTTTGAATAACCATACATTGTTTTACAAAATCATGAACATTTTTTGACTCAACAAACATTTTTTGATTTATTAAACTTTTTATTTCAAAATTATCATTTTAAAAAAATTCAGTCCTTTTTTGAATTCCCTAATTATTTATGATGTATATTGAGAATATAGTAACTTCTGCCAAGAAAATAACTCTAGAAAATCATGCACTTGCACTCACCTTCGCACAGTATTTTTTTCTGTTCCTGCTATACATCGCCTTGTATGTGTTCAGATTGTGTTTTTTTATATGAAGGCAATCAGGTGTTGCTTCCATTGATTAAGGAGAGTGTTCAGTACATTGAAATCCACTACAAGGAAAGGTGAAAATACAAAGAAAATAAAGAACTCTGGTTCAAGAAAATTATTTATAGAGTATAGTTTTGCTTGCTCGAAGCTTGCTGCAATTGGAAGAAATCCACATATAGCATGTTCTCTGCGAAACTTTGCAAGGCATCGACACTATCCGTTCAACAATTATCTCCCCCCCCCAAAAAGTAGTATTCTCCTGTGGTCCTATACCATGAATTTAGAAATCTGTAGAGAGCCGCATGATTGTTTAGTACTCCAAAAGAATTAAATGTGCCATGGTAATTTAAATTTTTAAACATGCTTTTGCACACGCAATGACGATATGCTCCATTATATCCATTGAAGTAGTGACAAACTGGTTGCTGCAGCCTGTTCAAAAAAAGGGCAATGAATTCTTAGCTCAAGTGTAGGATCAGAAAAATGAGACTGGCATCCACTGATGTGATAGTAGGCAAGATGAATATGTGTTTCTTCTGTTGGAACCAAACCCTTAGCCATGGAATGCATCATCAGTTTACTTACACTATGAGGAAAAATACTAAAAGCTTTTGGCATAAAAACCTGCAATATATTTCTCACTTCTACTGGAAAAACATGTCTAGATGAGCGATATGTCTATGCAAAATTCAGGTAGCAACAGCGATAGCAAAATTTAGCTACCACAAAGTTCAGCTAGCACCAGCAATGGCAAAATTCAGCTAGCAGTGAAGCCCCACATCATCGCTATCTCATTCTCCTTATCACAGCCCGACCGAGGCCGTGGCAATGGAGAGAGAAAAATCACATGGGCCTATCCCAATAAGTATGACTGAAAACCAGCACAGGTCCCGATCCCAATTTTTCACAGGACGCGCTTCAAGCACATTTTCCTCAACTACCTGTATAAAACTACCATCAAGGCTGCCAGACAACACATAAGCTCCTTTTTTTTGGAACATCACACATGTCTTGTTAAGAGGAAATGGGCAATAGCACCACCAAGTAAATCAATCTCGAAAAAGAAATAAAGTTTCCATACGTATTTACTGAACTGTGTTACAAAAATGTACGTCAGGTCCCTTCCCTATAGTTTCATACTGGAGAACAATGATGTCCTACAATCATCAAAATGGTGAGGTTAATTTACAAAAACTAACAATTTTTGTTATGATGAAACCTTCTAACTGCATCCAAAAGTTGAGATCAAAGCAAATATATGATCCTCGTTCATACAGTGAACTTTTCACAAGAGGTGCCACAATTGGAGTTTGTGTCAGCCAGACACGATACTTTGTGTGGTACAACCTTTGCTATATCTGGAAAATGTAGAATAAGAAAAATCTGAGTACCTGTTTTACTTTCGTTTTCCTGATACAACTGCTGAATCCCAGGACACCAGCACACATATTGTCTTCACATTCATTCTCTTTCAATGTTAATAGTTGTCCCAAAATTTGTATTCTGAGTTCGTATCAATCCTGTAGATACACCATTTTCTAAACGAATATGATTTGCATCACATGTGTAAAAAAAATAATGATTTAAATACTACAGGATATGCCCAACATCAAAGAGTTCTTTTTCCACATAGCAGACTATGATATCCTATAATTTACAAAAAGCTCACATATCTAGTTCAAAGGAGTAGCTCTTCAAAATTGAGCAGTGGCCTAAAACCTGAAATATTTGGTATGCTTTCAGAGCTGGGAGTTGCTAACTTCCCTCTGTTATCTAATTTCTGGGCACATTGGCATACTGGCATGATAAAGACATGGTAACTTTGCTATAATTAAATACATGAACCCGTGTGATTTTACGGGAAAATGCAAGGAATGCCCACCAAGTGCATCGCTGCAAGCATGGGAGTTCCTTGCCTCTCCAGCGACTACCATCTGATTCTCCAATCCGTCAGACTTCAACACCTACATGAGAAGGCTTAAGTTTTCAGAATCAAATGGAAGGTCAAATTCAAGCAATTATTAAGCAATGCTATAACTCAAATCACACTAAAACTGGAGGATCTCCTATCGAGAGGAAGCTTGCATTCAGAAGACGTGCCATCATACACATCAATTACAAATATACCAACTCTCTTCCACACAAAACTGCATTTGACATGGTCGAATTGGCTGAACATTTCGTAAATGAAGAACCTGACTGCTCACAGTTGTACGTTTCTGTAGAGCAATCATCATTGGTAACATTTAGATCTTGCACAAGATCATTAATCTTTTGCTTGACAAGGCAAGAGATTCATTTGGCTGCAGTTCCATCAAAAAGCAACAATCTCAAATACCCATCAGCTCCAATCTTGCTCAGGTTGTTTTAATGACACCATTCAAGTGACTTGCGGTCAAAGTCTAAGACGACTGATGTTCGTCTTGCATCAGTGCTAAGCCACTCAGTACCACCGACAAGGGGTAAAAGAGATAATGAACAACACATGCCCTCATACTCTAAAGCTAAATAGTAATCTCTTCAATATTGAACACTGCTAAATACTGACCAAAGTTCCAAAGAGTAACCATTTTAATATGCCAGCTCCTTATTTGTGTGTCAAGTGTAGTATTAGAGCATCATTTCTAAGTTCCAACCAATGGGAGTCCTGAGATCCTCGGCGATAGATATACAGTTTGCCCAAGGTGTTTACAAAACTGACATAAAGAGGATTGTGCAAAGGTATGCTTCTTGCTTAGTAGTGCTCAGACCTGAGGAGGGCCGTGCCATGGAAATCATTCTGCAGGTGGAGAGAGACGCGTCTGGCGAGGTACGTGCCTATCGATGTCCCCTTTTGGTGACTGAACTGAAAAACACAACATCGTTGTTATTTCATCGAACACGTTGAGAGCACTAAGACTTTCAACGATCCAAGGTACGGTAGAAGCTAGCGACGTCACCTGCACTAAAATCTAGTGCACGTGGAACTTGTAACACAACTCTATGTTCAGTTAAGGTTGCTTCTCCTTTCCTATGCTATTTAATTTATTTCTGAGATATAAGCATATGACTCACTAAGTTTGAAGTCTGAACTGTTGCCACCTCTTGGGCAGGAACCACAACACAACATAGAGCAAAATAATTCCCCTGTGTTTTTCAGATCGTAGGCTTCAAGAGTAGCTTCAGAACCAAATTCCTTTTCAATGAAACGCTCCAGCAAGAGAAATTCACTTGTTCAGAAACAAAAGAATGAGCAAAAGTTAAAACACAGACACGCACACCTGTAGGCGCTTCAGCCGTGTATGGGAGAGCTCATAATTCTTTGCTCCAAGGAAGGGAAGCAGTGGTGGCCGTGCCCAAGGCAGCGGATATCAGGATGTGGTCGTGATGCCCCTGGCAGAACTGCTGTCAACCTCGGGTGACGTAGATCGGTCCTTGATATAGATGAATGAGATGTTGGCGGAGGTCCTGGCTAGCGTCGAGCGAGAGGCCGGAGGTGCGGCCTCCATGGCCGCTGCCCATGGCGTGCAGAAGGTTGAGGTCGGTCATGGCGGCGGTCAGCCATCAATCCGGCAGCTTGGCAGAAGGCAACCATGAGGTCTCGGAAGGCGCTGGTGGGCAGTGCAGGCGGGGCGGCACAAAAATAGGAGCTTCAAGAGGAGGCGCATCGCTTGCCCCATGGATGACCGGCGACGGACCCAAGCTGGGCGGAAGGAGAGGGCCATGGATCGGGGCGACCTTGGGTGGTCGCTGCTGACCAGGGAGCGGAGAGATAAGGAGGGGAACAGAGTGGAAAGAGGAGGAAGGCGGGTTGAGGGGGAGCACCGGCGTGGCCCTCATCGGCGGCGGCCGGTCTCGGGCGGGAGGCGCGGAGTCGGGTGGTTGGGACGGGGCATCTCTCGCGTGTGGCGGCGTGGAGGGGAAGTTGAGGGAGGAATACCCTAGCAAGTAGTTTTTTACTTGGTGGACGGACTACGGGTTTAATTTCTAAAAACCACAGGGACCTTTGTGTAAAAACGCCGTGACGGTGAACCCGGAGACTCAATCTGTGCTTTATTATTAGGGAGAGATGGGCGTACCCGAGATATAATGTTTTATTCTTTGCCCGTTGACAACCTTAGGCTTAGTACATTCGGCATTATTTATTTTGATAGCTCCAGATCGATAAACCTCCTCGATAGCATAAGGTCCTTCCCATTTGGAGATAAGTTTTCCTGCAAAGAATCTGAAATGAGAGTTGTACAAAAGAACATATTCTCCAACTTAGAACTCACGCTTTTGGATTCTTTAAATAACTTGGCATTTTCATAAGCTTGGGTTCTCCATTCATCTAGTGAGCTAATATCAAGAAACCACTTTTCACCGGCAAGTTTGCAATCATAGTTGAGTTCTTTAATTTCCCAAAATGCTTTATGTTCTAACTCAAAAGGCAAATGACAATCTTTTCCATAAACTATTTTGTACGGAGACATACCCATGGATTTTTGTATGTTGTTCTGTAAGCCCAAAGTGCATCGTCTAATTTCTTAGACCAATTCTTTCGGGACCTATTGGCAGTTTTTTGTAAAATTAATTTTATTTCTCTATTGCTAAGTGCAACTTGACCACTAGATGGAGCATGATAGGGGGATGCAATTCTATGGTTGACATCATACTTAGCAAGCATTTTAAGGAAAGCACCATGAATAAAATGAGAACCACCATCCGTCATTAAATATCTAGGGACTCCAAACCATGGGAAAATAACTTCCTTAAGCATTCTAATTGTGACAGCCTGATTTTGCCCTCTCTTATTTGCCTTATTTTCATTTGGATTTACTTTGAAAGTTGGGGTTTATGAATCTTTTCATATGGACTTAAACACTTTGGTACCCTTGGCTTTCACCCAAGTGCATCATTCCCCTCTCTAATCATCATTCCCCTTCTAATCCATCTCAAAATAATCTTGGGAATATTTTTCTTAAATGAAAAATATTCATTTTCTTCTCTAAAACCCTAGCTAGTTCAATGAGCTCCAAAGCAACCCTAATTTTTATGGCCCACAAAAATTTGAGAAAATTCCCAAATATTCTTTGAACCCTAGGGCACCTTCCTGAGAAAAAATATTTCATCACTTTTTGGAATATTTTTGCTACAGAAAATATTTTCTGTTCTGGATAGAAATGGTGGTTTCTACAGCAACTACCATTTTAGTTGCTCCCCTGTGCCTGAATTTTCTTGTGCATCATCACCTTAGTAGATGATGGCTAGCCTCCAAAGCACATCCCCCAATTCCGAGCCATTTAACCTCAGTAACACCTCAAAGTTACTGATCAGAAGCTTACCTGGCGTGTGAAATCTTCTCTACTGCACTTGGAGCCAAACCAAGGCGTGGTAACATTCAAAAGTACCACGAACAACGTGCCAGACATGAAGTTTGGGCTTAGGTCGGCATGAGGTCATAGTTCACGCGGTGATCGCGTTCGTCCAGGCGTGCTGGCATGCAGCCGACGTGCTCTGCGACGCACCCGAGCCTCTGTTGCTGGCATGCTCACTTCCCCGCCTGCCTAAGCGTGCCAAACCTCGCCACCATCATCATCTCAATGCCATTTACTCCTCCCTGGAGCTCGCCGACGCTGGAGCTCACCGCAGCGAGCACGGGCACGATCCGGCCAACCCAACAGTGCGGTGCGCACTGTGCTCGTCGCCATCTCCTTGTTCCTGTGCTCGTCCCCACTCGCCCACAGTTCCCGCGTGAGATGTGTTGCCTTCTCCCCCTCTCACTGACGCTGCTCGTCACCGGGCGACGTGGACAAGTGTCCACCGGCGGAGCCCGAAACCCCCTCTCCGCTCGCCTATAAATGGAGCCGCCCCCAACCTCCTCGAGCACCATCCACCACTCCCACACACCCCACAAACTCGTAGGAAGTCGTAGCCCAGCCGGGCAGGCCGCGGGCCGCCGCCCTCGAGCTCGAGCTCGCTGGCGATCCCCTCTGGTCGCCGTAGTAGCTCCAGCCCCTCCCAGGCCAAGGCGATCCTTCCAGGGCCTCCGCCTCTCTCCGGAGAAGCCATCCCTTCCCCCTGGAGCCCTTGGAGCTGCCTTCGTTTGCGAGGAAGATTCGGATGTCGTCCGACCGCCCCTAGCTACGCTACGGGTATGGGCAGCCGCGCCTCAACCCCCTCTCTCGATCCCTCCCTCTGGTTTTGGCCAAGGAGCCCTCGTCGCCCGCGAGAGCTCCGGCGAAGCCGCGACCTTCCTCTGTTTCCTTCTCCCCTCCTTCTCACCTGACTAGCGGGGCCTACTAATCAGCCACTCTATACGCGCGCGAAGCGGTACGGGTGGTGGCGCCCTGAGGCTTTACGCCTTCGACGTCACCCCCCTAGTCTGTTTATTTAAATTCAAATTTCATTCAATTCCAGAGAGCTTCAAACAGCCATAACTTTTCAACCATAAGTCCAAATGAATTGATTCTTTTTGCATTATCTTCTTTGCAAGGATATCTAGCAGCTCACCAAAAATGAGATTTTTCTCAGCTGTCTAGATTTCTGGTGATTTTCAGAAGAGTTCTTGATATTTTCTTCCTGTGTTTGAAATTATTTTCAGAGGGTGAGGCTTGTCTTGAGGAACACCAGAAGGCTTGTGAACCTCATCTGCACTAAGGCAAGCCACAACAACATTTTCATGGTGCCATTTCAATATTGATGAATTTCTTACTTTAATTGAAAGATTAATCCATGCATTTTAACTAAATATTATGTTATTTATATGTTGTTAAAGTGTGTGCTGGTATTATGCTTGATTTACAGAACCTTGAAACTAGTTTAGTTGGTAAAGAGGCTAAGATCTAATTATGGTAACGATAAAATGATTTGTTATGTGTATGAATAATTGCTTAAAGTTATTTTCTTGCATAAATAAATAGTTAAATTTGCTAGAATATATCTTGTTTAGTACTGGTGTAGCCATTTTACTTAATTTCTAGAATGTTTGAACCTAACTTGATTGGTAAAGAAATTAGGATTTGCTTGAGGTGAGAATGGTAGAATCTTTGCTATGCATATGAGGAATTAATCGAAGTTATTTTCTTGCATGAGAAAATAATGTTACTTGCTGAAAAATATATTGTTAAAGTGAGACCAGGAAAGTAAGATAAGTTGTTGATGATTATGCTTAGTGTGAATATGGTTGACAGCAGCCATTTTCGTATTATATGATGCATGTGTAGTATTGCATTTCATGGCATGCTATGACACCGGTCATTTTCATTTTAAGTTGAACCTGAATATAACCCAACTTGAATATATCGTTGACTGGGTCATGGTGCCGCTGAATTGAGATTTTCCCAGTGCAACCACATTTGCCTTTGTGGGAAGGCCTTGATTCGGTCCATTGACATGTCTCTGGTCGGTGCCTCCAACTAGGGAAGGTTATGGGCGTGCTAACCCTGGCCCGATAAGTAGGCACAACCTTGTGTGCCCGATGTTGAGATTTTGGTACCGGGTCCCCGAGTGGGATTGTTTTGGCCACGACGGTGGTCGGTGTGTCTTTGGTAGACACGGGGCCACCCAGGACTAGCCCATTGGGGATTCGGTCGGAGTGGCCGGGAGAGTGTCATGGCAATGGAAGGGTTTTGTCGGAATGCCATTGGTCCACCCGAATGGGAGTGCGAGGCCATGGGTTCCGTGGTGTGGGTACAGTGTGCTACCTCTGCAGAGTGTGTAATCTATCGATAACCGAGTCCACGGTCACGAACAACTCGTAGTAGGTACCAACATGAGTCAATGTTTAATAAACATGCACACTAAGTTATGATCATTGCACTGATGATGATGGCGGAAAGGCCATCAAGCTGTTTGAGACCCAATATGGGTCGTGGTGGTGATTGCCGAAAGGATCATGAGTTACTTTGGTTAAGACCACGATGGTGGTGTGGTGGTGATCGCCGAAAGGATCACGAGATACTCTGGTTAAGACCACGATGGTGGTGTGGTGGTGATCGCCGTAAGGATCACAAGTTACTCTGGTTAAGACCACGATGGTGGTTTGTTTTGTGATCCGAGAACGATCACGGTTGGTAAGTTGGTCCCGAGGGACGTTTATCCCAAGAGCATGAGCACAACATGTTGGAACATTATTGCATTATTAATTGGTTAAATATCATGATATTGTTTGTCATTATGATTATGCCTGTTGTGAGCTTGCAAGTACATTCAATGTACTGACCTGGCGTGTCATGCCAGATTTCAGGAAAGTCGTGTTGGAAAGGAGCGCTGCTCGACTCTAGATCATGTCCACATCGGTGTCCCTGT